>NC_060073.1:30440625-30747916 GCF_922984935.1 Meles meles
CAGAGTGGGAGGGAGATGTGCGGTCACAGGAGAAGAGGGGACCAGACTGTATAAGGCTTTCTAGACCCCAGGAACGAGTTTGGATTTCAAACATGCCAAGTGCCAGGCCCTGCCGTGTGTCACTCAGGTGGGGCAGCCTCCCCGCAGCTACAGAGAGGAGATAGTTGTACGACCCAAGAGCACAAGGACAGCTCAGAAAGTCTGCTCACCCAGCTCTGACTCCCTGCTTTCACTTGGAGCAGCAATTAAGGTCAAGGTCCAGTACCCAAGGTGGGGGAGGCTTTGTTGGTGGCAGAGGTGAAAGAAAGAGCCGTTGACTCTAGGTCTCATTTGCTTTGCCCCTCAAAGTTCCTGAATTATCAATTGGTGTTCAAGTATTATACAGCTGACATCTCTCTGTATGAGGAAAATATTCCTTGGTAATTTAGTATGTACCAGTCTCCTTCCCAAGCACCTTATATGTTTCATTCCTCAGGATCATCATAATGGCGCCATGGGATGGGGACTCTGAATTGCCCACAGATGCAGCAACCAAGGTCCAGAGAGGTGGGGCAGCACGTGAAAGGTCCACAAAAATGGCGCTGCTGAGGTTGGCGCAGGGACGGGCAGAGCCCTCTAGGGAGGCTCCTTTGAGCCCCTGCTGCTCCCAAGAGCAAGCCAAGGAATCACATTGTTGAGGTCCCTTCCTCTAGAACATGCTAGGAGCTTAAGTCTGCCAAAACTTTGCTGTGGAATTGTGACATTGGGGGGCAATGATTCAGCACTGGATTGTGCCTCTCATCTTAGCTGTAAAAGCCGGTCCAGAAGTTGTCGGAAGAGGGGAAATCGGCTAGATACAATCAGGGATGCAGCTGAGGCAGGCAATGTAGTAGAGAAGCAATGAAGCTGTCAGCTAGCTTGTCTGGAACCTGAATGGGCACAGTCCCGCATTGCTGGCTGAAGGATGGGGGTCCCCCAAGCCTGGGGCGGGTTGATGTCTTACACACACTTGAGCTCTTCCCGCAGCTTCTGGCCTCAACACTCTTCAGTGGCTGTCCTGACAAGCTGGGAGACCAGCTAGTTGTTTCCTGATACAGTGCCTGTAACGTCTGAAAGATGGGGGTAATGATAATAGCCGTCATTTCTGGGTATTTACTGTGCATCATCATTGTGCAAAGCATTCTCCCACACATGATGCTATTGAATCCTCTCAAAACTCCCGTGAGGTGAGCAGGCATGGCAGCCACCTCACCCTAGTGCTGGCCCTGCTGAGCATTACAACTGGCAGATTTTTGACATTCAACAGATATAGAAACCGAGGCTCAGAGAGGTGAAGTAACTTCCTTCAAACCACACAGCGAACCAACAGCCGAGCTGTGTCGAACACCTACACTCCTTCTCCTGAGCCTCAGTTGAAATGGATTTTTTTTTTTTTAAGACTTTCTGGGGGTGTTTTCTACTATGTAAGAAACCTGATTTATTTATCACTAAGATTACTAATCGGTCTAACATTCTATGAAAACATATCCACCAGCTGAAATGTCCTGAAATGAGTTTGGGAGTCAAATGTCTGTGACAAAGGAATAGTTTAAAGACTTTTGCATGGGGACTGAAGCCATGTTAAGACAAATCTTTATTTTGGTTGCTATATGTGAATGTCACTGCTAACAGACATGGGATACAACTTAGCTTCTGACAATTGGGGAAAAGAAATAAAAGAAGTAAATTGTCATTCTTGGCATTTTTCCAACAACATTTGCATTTTCATTTCTATTAGAAGTCCATTTGAGCAAAGAAATGTAGCCTTAGTCACTTGAAACTGCTCTTCCCTAGAAAACAATTGTAAATGTAATAAGCAAAAAGAATAGAAAATGCCAATAGGAAAAAAATAATCCACCTGGGGTCAGATTCATCATGCAGACTGCTTCGGTCTTCCTCCGACATTCATGTTCAATTTTAATTTAGAAATTAAAATTTCTAAATTTTAAGGTATTCAAGATTTGCAAGGAGTCGGGGGTGGGGATGCAGAGACGGAATTAAATTGCAATCCCGCCGGCTAGGGTTCAAGTGCAGATTTTCCCAACCCTCAAGAACTATCGAATTGCCCCTTCTGCAGAAGGCATAGGTTTGCTATGGAAAGATACAATGAGGTCATGATTGCTTTAAAATTATTCATAATAAAAGCACATTTTGAGACTTGATTCTAAATGTTAAGCTTAAATTTGAGCAATTTAATTGCCCGTTGAATACAAATGAAATCCCACCAGTAAGCAGTTATTTCTTACAACCACTGTGTGTGAAATTGAAATCTTAAGATACCATTTCAAATATTCACTTTCTCTAAGGAAGTTCTCCCCAAAGAGCTGTGAAAGATAAGAAACTGACCCAAAGTCATAGGTAGTAATCTCTCTTTACATACTGGGGTCAAAACAGAAGCATATTATTAAAGGGAAAACTTTATGCCCCAAACTTGGTGGTTCAGAGGTCACTTCAAGGATATATTTATTTAACAGCTAACTTGAGTCCTGTACAAAACTGTAATAAGGAAGGTGGCAACTTGTCAGATTTAATAGAAGTAAGCACATGCAAACATATCATCCACTGAAATGGAAATGCTTGTATGTTTAGGAACAATAGGAAGTGAGGTGAGGGGACCCTGCTCCGTTTGCTTTTTTTCTTTTTTAAAGATTTATTTATTTGACAGATAGAGATCACAAGTAGGCAGAGAGGCAGGCAGAGAGAGAGAGGAGGAAGCAGGCTCCTTGCTGAGCCGAAAGCCCGATGTGGGGCTCCATCCCAGGACCCTGGGATCATGACCTGAGCTGAAGGCAGAAGCTTTAACCCACTGAGCCACCTAGGTGCCCCAGCTCTGTTTTCTTAAAAAAAAAAAAAAAACTACAACAGGGAATTGTTTTTAAATTTGGGTGGGAAGTTCTTATTTTAAACCCCCACTTCACATCCAAATTGAATTTCAAGCTCTGTATTTATTTTTTAAGTTTTTTAAAAAAGATTTTATTGATTTATTCGACAGAGAGAGATCACAAGTAGATAGAGAGGCAGGCAGAGAGAGAGAGAGAGAGGGAAGCAGGCTCCCTGCCGAGCAGAGAGCCCGATGTGGGACTCGATCCCAGGACCCTGAGATCATGACCTGAGCCGAAGGCAGTGGCTTAACCCACTGAGCCACCCAGGTGCCCATATTTTTTAAGTTTTTAATTTATCTTTTATGAGGTGTAATTGACATACACCAATATATTAGCTTCAGGTGCAGAAGATGATTCAATATTTGCATGTATTGCAAAAGATCACTACAATACGTCTAGTTAATATCCATCACCACGGTCACACGTTTTTTTCTCTTACAATGAGAACTTTTAAGATTTGCTCTCTTAGCAATTTTCAAATATGCAACACAGTATGATTGATTACAGTCTCCATGCTGTACATCATAATCCCAGGACTTATTTATTTTATAACTGGAAGCTTGTACCTTTTGACCACCTTTACCGATTTCGCCTACCCTTTTCCCTCCCCTCAGGCAACCACCAATCTGTTCTGTATCTAAGAGCTTGTTTTTCATTTCTTAGATTCCACATCTTTATTTTTTTTAAAGATTTTATTTATTTATTTGACAGAGAGATCACAAGTAGGCAGAGAGGCAAGCAGAGAGAGAGGAGGAAGCAGGCTCCCTGCTGAGCAGAGAGCCCGATGTAGGACTCGATCCCAGGACCCTGAGATCATGACCTGAGCTGAAGGCAGAGGCTTTAACCCACTGAGCCACCCAGGCGCCCCTAGATTCCACATCTAAGTGAGATCATATGGAAGTTGTCACTCTCTGACATTTCACTTAGCGTAATGGCCTCAAGCTTCATCCATGTTGTCGAAGATGGCAAGATTTTTTTTATAGCTGAATAATATTCCATTGCGTGTGCGTGCGTGTGCAAACGCACGTGTGTGTGTGTGTGTGTGTGTGTGTGTGTGTGTACACTCATCCTCTTTATCCATTCACCTGCTGATAGGCGTTTAGGTTGCTTCCGTATCCCGGTGATTGTAAAGAAGACAGCAATGAACACAGAGGTGCATATAATCTTTTCAAGTTAGTGTTTTAATTTTCTTTGGATAAATACCCAGAGGAATTGCTGAATTCAAGGACTTTTTAAACTCTCCCAGTGACGTCTTTGGCTATAACATAGCAGCTTCCTTTTATGTGTACTTAATATATGTTGAGTGTTTTCCATGTATATATGTTGAGTGTTTTCCATGCATTTAATCTCCTGTTATCACTCCCACTGCCTTATAAGTTTATGTGCCACACTTGGCATGCTTTTACTCATTTAATTCTCACAACAACTGATGCGCTAGGTTCTGGCACCCCTACTTTATAGATGAGGATTTGGGGAGTTTAAATTCTTGCTGTGAGCCCGGTTCACACAGGTGGGAAACAGTGGGTTAGCCTGACTCCAGACCAATTACCCAGTACTATCTCCTCATATTAAGTAACTCTCCTAGGCCTTGCGAGCTGATAAGGACCCAAGTGAAAGCCATTTAGTCCTGGGCATTTAACTACACTGACTGGCTGTACGTAGGCAAACTGCTAATCAGGACCTTCAGGTTAATTTTCACTTCTGTTTATAGAGGGGTAAGTTACATATCTATCACATAATTTAGGCTTGCCTAAAATGTCTAGGGTTTTGTTTTGTTTCTTGTTTGTTTGTTTTGGTTAAAAATAAGGGTCTGTAGGGAGGGCACGTACTGCATGGAGCACTGGGTGTGATGCCAAAACAATGAACACTGTTATGCTGTAAATAAGCAAATAAAAATAAATAAATTAATTAAAAAAAATAAGGGTCTGATCAGGATATCTTTTTATATACTGAAGGCCTTGAACTTCCTTGGTCACACATGTGTGTACACACACACTCTCTTTTATAATTTTAATTATACCCATTAGGGATCCGACCTTGGACACCGGGAGACAAGAAAATGACAAAAGCACGCAGGCAATAGTAAATTCTGGTTTTCATTTGTAAAGAGTCAGGGAGGGTTGGCTCTGAACAGGGAAAATGAAGTGATCAGCCACCAATCTTTCACCGTAAACTCCAAGCCCTTCAACGTCACCTTTAAAATGGGAATAAAATGTCTATGACTATGATCCAGACTATTTACATGCAACTATGGTTTCTGAAAGTTCTTGGTAATTTCCTCTTTGCTTGCAAACTTGTAACTGGCATCCTGCACAAATAGACCTTTAGTAATAATTTCTGAAGAAAATAATTTCTGAACACAGTAATTTTCAAGGAACTCTGATAAGACCCAAAGTTTTTCTGTACAGACTATTAGCCTCCTCCTCTTCCTAGACTTTGCCGTTGTGTTTGGAGAGGAAACCTGAACTCCAAAATCAAGTCTGGCTTCTTTCTTTCCCAGACCCAGGGCAAAACAGCCTCCCAAGTATTGCTGTTGATCGTTGGAAAGGCACTTTCTCTGTGCGGAGTATTACTGGCACTTTCCATGGGGGCACTTCCACCGCAGGAGTCCGATTTGTGAAAGATGCTGAGGGATGGAATTCTGCCGCCAGCAGATGGAGAGGAGACTCAGGGCCGCTTGGTCCCTCCCAACCACCCTCCCCCCCCACCTCCCCACCCCCCCACCCCCCGGGATTAGCTGCCCCCGGCGCTGCTCAGGCGTACCCAGCCCGTGCGGTCCCCGCTCGCACAGCACCAGTCGCCTCTCTGGAGCGCGGACGCAGTCACAAGCCAGGCGCCAGCAGAGCCGCGCTGTCCGGGGCACCCCCGCGCGCTGTGTCCGCGGACCTGGGACCTCGAACCCCGGACGGCCGCGAAAGCCACCTGGAACGCTTGCATTTCTGTATGTGCTTATTCCACGTTCTTGTCTTTTCTTCCGCGAGCGGCCTGCTGGTTACTTTCAGGCTTAGTTAACCAAAAGGGAAACGCCGAAGAGGGGAAGCCCTAAAGAATGATTTAGACGCAACCCAGCCGCCCCCCCCCCCCAGGAGCCGTGTTCACTGAGCGACTCCCCCCGCCCCCGACGCTGGCCCCTTTAAGAAGCCAAGTCGGTCCTGATGCTGCTGTTTGTATTGCTAATCCCCAGGAGCCCCGTTTAAAAAAGGCGGGGGGGGGGGGGGACCGGGCAGCTGTCTCTTTAAATGTGATTTCCTTCTATTGTATTTGAATCGTGATCAGGAAAAAGGAAATGAAACCAGAGACAGAGGGAAGCTGAGCGAAAATAGACCTTCCCGAGAGAGGAGGGAGCCCGGGGAGAGAGGCACGGTCCCCTCCCCGCCCCCAGGCCGCCGCCCCCTCCCTGCCCTCCGCGGCGAGCTGCGCGCGGCGACCCGGGTCGAAGGTGCGAGGGACTCGGGGCGGCCGGGCGGGCGCGCACGATCCCCGCGGGCGGCGCCGAGCCGGTGACAGCGCGTAAGCCGAGCCGGACCTGGCGGCGGCGGCGGCGGCGGCGGCGGCGGCGGCGGCGGCGGCGGGACCGGGATGGAAGGTTAAGTCCTGAGCAGCAGCAGCAGCTGCAGCCGCCGGGGCCAGGCTGCGCGCCCCGGTCCCCGCCTCGGCCGCGGCGCGCCGGCAGCCCGGTGATTCGCTCTCTCTCTTTGGCGTTTGAAGGGAGCGCGGTGACTGTCCTTGAGCGCGGAGGGGCGAGCTCGCCGCCGGAGCGCCGGAGCAAGAGGAGGCGCAGGAGCGGCGGCGGCGCCCGAGCACCCGAGGGGGTCCGAGCCCCGGCAGCCGGCCAGCCCCGCGCCACAAAGGGAGCGCCCCCGCCTCCTGGCTCGCCACCTTCCTCCCCAATGTCCTCGGCCATCGAGAGGAAGAGCCTGGACCCGTCTGAGTAAGTGTGGCTCCCCTGCCCCTGCCACCCACGGAGACCACGGCCTCCCGCCCCGGGGCTGCAGGGTGGCGCGGGCGGCGGGCGACAAGGCTCCAGGTGCGCGCCCGCAGCGTGCCCTTGGCTCCCTCTGCCTTGCGCGGGGCTCCCCCGTTACTCGCGGGTGGCAGTGGGGACAGTGGGAGAGGGGTAGGCGCCCCGCTGCAGGGAGAGAGGGTCGGCCTGGCACCTCTGCGGGCCCCTCCGGGCTACCTGGGACGCACCTCAAAGCCACCGCGGGCCAGAAAGTTTACACGGGAACAGGCACAGGGGGGAGCTCGGAGGCGCGCAGGTGCAGTCCCGAGAGCGTTCTGGGCTTGGTTCTGCTTCCTTCTCACCTCTCGCTTCCTCGGTCCCCATTCTCTTTGTCCACTTGATCTGGAAAGGGGGACATTCCAAGTGGAGGCCTCCCGAGTCCCCTACGGCCCCCTTAGCGGTGCGCCGGTGGAGCGGCAGCCAGCGGCGCCAGGGACAGGCGGGTGAGGGGGTCCGAGCGTCCACCTTAGGAGCTCTCCCTGGCCTCCAGAGACTTTTCGAGCTCCTAAATCCGAAGTTAATTTGGGGTCCACTGATGGGGGCCTTTGAACCTCAAAAGTTAGTGCACCATTTTGTGTGTAGGTGAATTCTGGGGGGCAGTGGCTCATAGCATTTATCACAGTCTCAAAGGGGTTTGGGGTCAGGGAACGAGAGCTCTAATGAACATTCGCCGCATGTCTTTTCTGAGCTTTGTAGTGGTTTGGAATGTTCCCCTGTTCCCAACCTATACCTCCAATCCATTCTTTAGCGTTAACAAGGGGAGAAAGGGTTGTTTAAGATATCATTTTCCCATCAGCGCAAATGCCCTTTTAAGATTCATTAGCTGTCTGGTATTGAGAATTTTTATTCCTTTGAAGTCCCCATCTAATCCTTTGAAGGGATTTGTTACACAGACCAAAGGAGCTGGTTAATGACTTGTCCATTTGTGCTTTTAAGAGGCATTTGTTTTCTCTTCTTTTCTTTTCCTGCTTTAAAGGAATTGTGCTTTCCTGATTGAAGTCTCTCCCTCCCCCAGTTCCAGCCATCTATGGTGTTTATATACCTGGGCTTTACCCTCAGTTACCAGCATAAACACTCAGCATGCTCTTATAAAATACAGGAAGTACCATGATCCGGTGAGAACATAAACATCACTCTTCAATCTTGAAGGCTCAGACCCCTGTTCTATAAGAGGCCAGGTCTGTTCTAAGGAAAACACAGCTTCCTTCAACAAATGCTCGGGAGAAAAAGAACATTCATTTTTAAAACAATATATCTCCGCAGACGCCAGGTTTAAAGGGTGGTTTGCACACTTTTTTTTTAATAAACCTAGAATTACAACTTCGCCCTCAGTTTTTAGAGCCTGGGCAAGACCATAGTAATGCAAGAAGAGTGAACAGGATGTACTGGTGCTAATGCCTTTTCGATCAGCAGAACTTAGTCTCTAATCCTTTTATTAGGAGATAAATCTGGAGGTTTCAGTTCCCTGAAGGAGGTTTGCTCTTTTCAAAGTTTGTGCTTTTTCACTGAGGTTAGAAAATGGGAACATCCTAGCCTCAGAGTACAGCAGGCATTTGCTGAAGAATGCTCATCCTTCACTTCATCGTGAGCCCCATAAAGACGGGATCTGCCTGGAGATGGACAAGCTAGTTGGGAAATTACTGTAGCACCTCCCCACTCCCTTCTTTTATTGGAAATTGTTGAGCAAGGATCCCAGAAATCCAGGCCGAAGTGATATTCAGGTATAAGATTCAGGGTAGGCTCCAGGAGAATATAAATTATTTATTTGAGGATGAATCCCACCCATTCATTACGTTGGAATATCCATGAAACATAATGCGATATTATCATTAATTACAGAAAGCTAGATAGAGCCAATATCTTATCCTGTCCTATCCTATCTCATCTTGGACCGTCACAATTGGCTCTTTGCTTAACATTTCTACCGTAGTGGAGCACTGTCCTCCCAGATGCCTCATTGTGTACTTACGTAAAGCCCACTTGGGTCATGACTATGGGCATCTCCTAGGTAGGGATACAAGTTTGCCTATAGGCGTTTGCAAATGAAACATTTTATTTACTTACTTACTTACTTATTTATTTTTTGCAAATGAAACCTTTAGACAGAAAGCCAGCCAGAATTCTCAAACATAGAGATTTCCTCTACCACCTACCCATGAGTAGCAAGAGCAGTTCATTTTAATTCCAGGCAATTTTGCACCAGCAAAGTGCAGATTCTCCTTTTTCACAGATGGTTGGCAGCATAACCATCAGGCCATCGAGTGTGGTCAAGGTTGCATGAGTATTTCTGGAAGCCCGAAGTCAGACCGTGGGCCGTGGAAAGAGAAGACATGCGTTTCTTAGTTGGCGCATGTACAAATGCTGGGGATATTATTTTTCAGAAGGGAGAATGGAAGTACTTAGGTGTAACCTGTGGAAACAAAGAAAAGCGAGTGAGGCTTCAGTGAATTCTTAAAACTATTTAAAGTCTTGAGTGTTTAAAAAAAAAACTGACTTGGGTTTCACATTTTCTAATTCTAAGAAGGGATCATCTTCTGAAGGACACTGACCCTTGGTCTACAAAGCGTGGACTTGGCTTCAGTATTCCTAAGTACTCAGGGAGGTGTGCACTTTCTAGAAAGAGGCACCTGAAGTTGTCAGTGTGTGTGATCAACCTGGATTACCCATGTCTCATCTTCCCTCAGTATAATGGGTGCTGAGCTCTGGGGGCCCAGGCCAGTCAGGACACAAGGTCACCTGGCAAATCAGTGTCAGCTAGAAATAGGAGATAGATTTATACCCTCAAGATACAGAGAAGGAAACTCCCTTTGGGAATCCCATGGTTGGAAGTGCTCCATTTTAAAAAAACATAATGGATTTTTAAAAAATTGTGTTTGAGTAAGATTCAAAAGAGCACTTACTTGTTAATTGTTACAAAGCAACAGGTATTAGGTTTTTCCCGTGTTCCATTTGGTGCAGGAATAGTTTCTTTCCACTCTTTTTTATTTTCTTTTGGCAAATAAAAATATTTATTTTAAAATGTAAAACAGTAGTAGCCAGATTCCAGTGAAGCCAAGTGGACTGCAGATCCAATCTGACTTTTTAACGAAGAAACACATCTCACAGGCTCGCTATTAGCAATTGCCTGGATGGAGATTTCAGTCTGTTTAATTGCCTTTCACTCTCTTGAAAATAATCATTACCCCTTCCTCATTTTCTTTCCTAACTCAGCTTTGTCCAAATCGGTTTTACTGTTGTGAATATTTTCACAGGCAGAAAGGTCTGCTTAGTGTCCCTTGTAAGTCTTAACAATGGACTTAATACCTGGGCTTTTTCTTCAAGGATTCACTCAGTAATAAGGATGGGATGTGGAATTTCTGTTTAAAAATTTTAAAAAATATATATATATATAATTTTAAAATAATAATAATGAGAATTCCTATTATATCCTGATGGAATTTTTATTTGGAACCAAGAAAACAACCTAAGAGAATCTTTGATTAGTTTCTTCTTTCTTCCTCACTTCTGCTTTTTGTGCAGTTGGGAAGGGCTCGGGGTAGGATGGCTCGGAGATTCAACAGGGAACTTGCAGATTTTGAGCCCTGGGATAGTGGACTGTCCCTGAAGCCCACAGTTCTTCTAGCCTGGAGTGCCTCCTGTGGGGCTCAGCAGTGCTCTTGAGTCTAGGCCTGGAAGGAGGAAAAAGAAGGAGAAGTGGCAAGAGACCGAAGGAGAGTAGGAAGGGAGGGTGGAAAAAAGAAATAAAAACAAGAGAGGGCAGAGGGGCCCCAGAACGGTGCAGGGCTCGGGGCCGGGGTGCAGAGCCACTGGCATTTCCTTCCATAGCATGGAGGGTGGAAGGCCTTGCTCTCTCCTGTCCTGACCCAAGCTAGCGGGGCCCCTCTGCCATCTGGCCTCTGGCCTTTCTCCTGTCTCCGAACTGGAACTGTCCTGTTCGGCCCAGAGCAATGGCTCACCCCTAGTGCTCGTCCCAAGGTTATCCCTAACGCGGGTCTTCTTTCCAGGGAGCCAGTGGATGAGGTCCTGCAGATCCCCCCGTCCCTGCTGACATGCGGCGGGTGCCAGCAGAACATCGGGGACCGCTACTTCCTGAAGGCCATCGACCAGTACTGGCACGAGGACTGCCTCAGCTGTGACCTCTGCGGGTGCCGGCTGGGCGAGGTGGGGCGGCGCCTCTACTACAAGCTGGGCCGGAAGCTCTGCCGGAGGGACTATCTCAGGTACCCTCCCTCCACACCCCCAGGGGCCCGGAGCTGGGAGGGCCAGAGGCCATGGGCAGCTGAGTCTCCGTCTAGCTCTCCCGCTCCGGCCACCTGCCCAGATGTCTGGGCCAGAGGTTGGGTCTCAGCTGGCCCATGCAGAGAAGTCTTTGGCATCTCTTCCTGTTAGAGAGGCATAATCGCAGGGGCACATTCCTATGTCAAATACTAATTTTTTAGAGGTGAGACAATGATGAACACAAAATTCCTTATAGTAGTTCCATTGAGGGGCACGCCGGGAGAGGGGCCCGGGAGGGAATCACAGAGCGCTCCGCGGGAACCAGGAGGCTTGAGGTCGACCAGCTGGATGGTGGGTTCTTAGGAGTGCACTTAATGCTCCAAAATACATATATAGATTATAAAAGATTCTTTTGTAGGACTCTAACCTTATGTGATTTAAAAGCCCTGAGCTTTCGACTGTGACAGGGCAAAGGCTCTGAGATCAGCTGTCGGTTGAAGTCCTGGCAGCACAGCTTTCCGACTGTGACCTGGGGGAAGTTCCTTAGTGTTCCTCAGGCTTTAATTCTTCCCCTATAAAAATGGGGGTAATAGCAGCACCTCCCTCCAGGGAGGAGGTGAGGTTCGATGGGGTAATACGTGTGAACTGCTTGGCTTGGTGTGTGAATATCAGATAGATATTAGCTGCCCTTGTAACTAACCCTCACGACATTAAGTCTTTCCTGCCTAATGAACAGAGAAGGAAGAGTGGAAGCAAAGGGGCACCTGGGTGGCTCAGTGAGTTAAAGCCTCTGCCTTCAGCTCAGGTAGTGGTCTCGGGGTCCTGGGATCGAGCCCCGCTTGGGGATCTCCACTCTGTGGGGAGCCTGCTTCCCCCACCCTCTTTGCTTGCCTCTCTGCCTACTTGTGTTCTCTGTCAAATAAATAAATAAAATCTTAAAAAAAAAAAAGAGTGGAAGGAAAAAATAGGAACACTACAACACCCCGTGAGACAGGAGCAGAGGACATCTCTGATGCTCTGGGTCATACTGTTGGCCAAGTCAATTTTCCGGCACTCAATGAATGCCTTTGCCCAGAATGTTCTAGCATTTCCAGTTTCATATTAGCTGCTGTGGAGGTAACTCTGTGCCCTCTACTGTCAGATCTGCTCAACTGTGTAGCTGTCAGTTTCTTGCCATCTTCCCGTGGCAAAGGGTCCGTGGAGCACGAAGCCCTAATGCATTAGGACCACCCAGCCCGGAAGCTTGTTTAGACTCCACTGCCCTTGGCCGCCAGGCTACCTCTTCCTCCCAAACCTGCCCTCAGAGCATTTTTACATTTAAAAAAAAAAAAAAATGCAGGCAATTCCACGGTGAAGGAAGCTTATCTGTTTACCCAGAGATGTATAGAATACACTTCCCCACCCCTCCAAATTCTCTGATAAAGCCCTTGCAAATTTGGTGGTTCAGAGAAAATAAGGTGAGTTTTCAATGATTGTGATTATTATTTTGATCCATGTTTTTAATTAAGTTACAAGAAAATGGAACTGGGATAAATAGAGACCTGATTTTGCTGGCTACCAGTTTGCCAAGTCAGTGCAGAAAGCAGACGGGTAAATGATTCCCATTGGGCCCCCTGACTACATCCCTGTCAAATCATTTGAATCTTATTAAATGAAGTGCAGATAGAGTCAGGTCAAAAGGAGCCCTGGCTTCTCCCTATCTCTATGGTTTTCTGTAACGTTCGAGAATAAACCCGGTGCCGCCTGGGCTTGTTCATCTTTTGCATTTTTAAAAAGAAGAGAAAAAAATTGTCCGGGAGAACCCAGTGTTAATTAACTTGTGTCTTGGTGACATGAAATAATTCTTCTCCCTGCTACATTCCTAGGCAACATGTTAATTAACTCTCTGTTAGTGCCGGCATTTCCAGCCATCCTTTAATATTTATATTATTGTTATTAAAATGGGCAGGAGAAAGCTTAAGACATTGACACCTCTTGACAGAGAAGAAAAAACTTTTTTTTTTTTGCTTCAGGGATGGTCCTTTAGCCATGGACTTGCTTACCTGCATTCTTAATATATCTGGGAACATCTTTTAAAAAGGCAAGAGTGAATAAATGGGGGGGTGCTGTGATGGGGTTCAGTCCTTCTTCCCTCCCGGGGAAAACTTCTCCCCGTCCTGAGGTTTGCCCACGGCTGACCGGCCTGTTACAGTCCTTTTCAGACATTTAGCCTCACATATTCATGAGATCCCAGTGCAGAATCTAAACCCAGCTTCTGCTTGCTGCTGGTGGGTTGTGCTGCTGGGAACCTAGCGGGAGCCGCTCAGGTCAGTGCGGAGCCCCCAGATTCCGTCAGATCCCTTTCTACCACCTTTGTGTGCAGTGCACCCACCCCCCAAGTGGTTTTATTTGCAACAGCCAACATCTGCATCTGTTAGAGCTGAACTGTGCCCACTGCCCCGACGCTGCCAGCAGATCTTAATACTGGCCATTGACCCATGACTGGCATTGCAGGAACCTTGCAATCTTGCCTGGAGCCAGGCGGACTCGGAGACGTAACTTACATCCCGGAGTCCCTGTGCCATCCTCCTGGCGCTCCTCTCTGAGGGCCTTTGCTAGAGACTGCAAATTGGCTTGCCGTCCTCCCCTTCTATCCGATTTCCCTTGCCTCTCACCGGCTTCCCCTGAGAATGATTCCTTAATAATTCCTCTCTTCGGGGTCTGCTTCTGGGATATCCAGCCCAAGGCACCAGTTCTTGGTGCTGGAGGTGAATGCTCAAATTAGATGTTAAGTCCTGGCTTATTTTTCCTGTTAGTAGAATCTTAGGCTACCAGGGCTGGAAGGGGCTGCAGAGGCCTTTTCTTCCAGTTCCCGTGCTCTACAGCTTACGACACAGACATCTGAAGAGAAGCTGTCCTTTCCTCTGGGGCACCTGGCTCGTTAGAGGGACCTGAACCGGCCTTCCAAATATGAGTCCTTTGTCCTTCCCCTCATTAACTGCCTGATGTGCACTGTAATTTGCCCCCAACTTCCCTTTAATAAATGCTCTCCTTCCTTAAGGGTCACACACCCCACGTGTTGGCTTCAAGCCACGCACGCTGTTTTGTTGGGTCGTTTATCCTTGCTCAGTCCCAAACTCAACTTACTGAACAGTCAGGCTTTCCACTCTGTGACCTCCAAGGTGGCAGCTTCCTACAGCTCGGCCATCTGCTATGCTGGGAGAAAATGTTCTCCGCCCACCCCCCCCCCCCCCCCCCCCCCCCCGCCCCCGCCATGAGTTTGCCCCTAGGTGGTGCCTCAAAGAAATGCTCAGAGATCCTCAGATGCAAAGCAGGATTCAGAGGGAAATTAACCGGCCCAGGCTCTCACCACCAGCCCTTTACTCACAGACAGCATCTTCCTGCTTCCATTAATTCTGCCCAAATGTATCCAAATGTGTCAATTGCCCATCTTCCCTCCAGCCTCTCAGAATGTTCCCATCCATTCTCTGCTATCCTGGGGTGACTAAGAACGTCTGATAAGAAGAAGCATTAACCTAAGACTGTCCTAAAGGTTGGAGGTGGGAGGAACGTGTTATCAGGCACGTGTGAAAATGCTTTCCTGTAGCAGGATGGTGCCTTTTGAGTACCCCGACCTGTGCTAAAACAGCCATTGCGGGCTTCGCCTTTGATGGTTGGTGCTTTGACAGTGCTCCTGAGATCCTTCTCGTAGCCCAGTGAGGCAGATGCTGGATCACTGCCACTTTAGAAGCTCAGAGGGACCTGAGGTCCCACTATGCTCACCCCGTCCTCAGGGTGGGCTGGTCCTGGATACGCGCGATTCCTCTCTTGCGGGCTGATTGCAAAACTCACCTGGAAGGGCTCCTGACCACACTGGCCTCTCCCCCAGAGTGTCTCAACCGGGAGGCCTGAGAATGTACATTTCCAGCAAGCCCCCAGGTGAGGCAAATCTGCTGGTCCCCAGAACGCAGCTTGAGAAGGAGCTACTGCCCTGGGTTCCACCGTGTCGCCTCTCCTACCTTGACAGTGAATATTGCTTGAAATAAGTGACTGACCGAGACTTAGGGGAGTCTGGATTTCAGTGTCAGAACAGAAGTTTCTCCAGAGATTCATGCCACTGGGGCAGCCAAGGACCTTGCAGCAAGCTCTTCTGTTCAATGTGGAAAGAGGCCGTTGGTCTCCCAGATCTGCACCGAGTATCTCCTGTCGAATTCCCTCTGTCCTCTGGAATCGGGGGCCCCAGAGAACAGTCTTGTGAAGGCGGCCATCTTAGTTTAGGGAGGAGACGCAGACCAGCCCTCTCCACGGGTGGGATCCGTGGTTGTTGCCATGAGAATCCGGGAACCCCAGAAAGATGCCCATTTCACTGCATTCCTGCTCAGTTCCTCCTCAGACGGCCCGGAGAGATTTACTCCAACTCTTCTTCTAAAATGAAAGTTCCCCCGGGAGGGGATACACAGTACATGCCTCACCTCTTGATTCAAATCACTTCAGCTAAGGCACTTTCCCACAGGCAAGGGGCCCCAGGGCAGCCTAAAGCAAGGAAAGCTAAGAGAAGGGGCAGGTTATGCCAAACGTAGATGCCCACGGGTTGCAGCCTCCTCCTGGAGAACCCCCTTCCCTTTGGGAAAGACCCCGCGAGCTTCCCCAGACCCGTCTCTTCCTGGTTTCCTGACAGGTTGGAAGTGAGCCTCCCGTATGGAACCCATCCTCAAGTCCTTTCTGCCAGTTTTGTGTCTGCCAATGTCTTCTTAGCTTTTCTTTCTGTTTTACCCCCAGGCTTTTTGGCCAGGACGGTCTCTGCGCGTCCTGTGACAAGCGGATCCGTGCCTACGAGATGACAATGCGGGTGAAAGACAAAGTGTACCACCTGGAATGTTTCAAATGTGCCGCCTGTCAGAAGCACTTCTGTGTGGGCGACAGATACCTCCTCATCAACTCTGACATAGTGTGTGAGCAGGACATCTACGAGTGGACTAAGATCAATGGAATGATCTAGGCCAGAGCCCGCCAGCCTCTCTGAGCGGCGTGTTTCACTGGAGTCACTGTCTCCGTGGGGTCTTCACTCTTGGGCACTCTGGGGATTTGAGGGTGGGATGATGCATTTCTTAGGGGATGGTGGACCCTCCCTGGGCACCAAGACACAGCATCCAAGTGACATAATGCAAGGGACAAGGCTTAAATCTGACAAAATGAGCAGCCTTTAGGGAGAACTTATGGACAATGGCCACAGCCCCTCCATAGGAACTGACACAATTAGTGAAGGAAATGAGCATCTGGGAACAGGCAGGCACATGCTATCATCCTAGAACCTCACAGCTACAGGAAGGGACTTGTGTAAAGACCCGTTAGGACCTTGACCCTTGAAAACTAGAGATGTGCAATTGATTTCTTTTCTTCCTGGCTTTTATGACAACCCTGCTCTAATCACTGTCCTCCACACAAGGCAAGGACAGAGAAGAGAGTGACCACCTCCCCAAGCCCCAAGGCCTTCAGCTTTGGACCCAAGGGACACTGCATGGAGACACATTTCAGTTGAGAATGGAAACGGCAACTTTTAACCAAACAATTATTTAAAGCAATGCTAATTAATCACTGTTTTTAGACACTCTGGTTTGGAGGTGAGGTGTTCCACAGATTGTTTCTATACAAATGTAAATCTAAAAGCAAAAGTTGTTCAACTATTTTATTATCTTAGATTATATCAAAGTATTTGTTGTGTGTAGTTAAAAAAAAAACTCTGCGGACAATAAAAATGACAGACTGAAATGAAGTGTTGTTTACTTGATTATGAGTCATCACTTGGGATGGCAGGAAGATAGCTTTTCATACCGTAAAGGAGACGTAAATAAGCAATTCACTTTTAGGTCAAATAAAAGCTGCCATTTATTGCTAGGGTTTAGACAAGGCAGGCACGTTTCTGTATTACTAGCAATTATATAACAGGTCATCATGTAGCTCAGAGGGACGTAGAATAATTAAATTGTTATTGTAAAATGTGCATTTCACTTCATTGTATAGAACGAACGGAAGGCAAGATCATTGCCTTTGGGAAACCTGTAACCTAGAAAGGACACAAATACATAAAACAGATTCCCTTTGGGAGAGAAGGTAATTACCTAGCTTGAAATGTGGCAAAGATGCTGAGCTTGACACTTCGATTTTCCAAGACGTGTGTCTCAGGGTATTTTATGACAAGTGGTTAAGGGGACCTTACTTTGAGGATTTAAAGCAGGCCATCTTGATCGGCGCCTTCGCCTTCCAGCCTATTTAGGGGCCCATGAACTGGCTCAGAGCGCCACCTGCTGGCCATCACCTCTCAGCGCGCTAGTTCAAGACCGTCTCGAAGAGAGACATATCTAGACGGATATACTTCATTTCATAAAAATATCGGCAAGCACCAAGAAGTCTTATTGTGTCTAATTACCAAGACATCAGAAATATGTATCTAATGCTACAGCCAGTTAGCTGTGGTATTGCTTTAAAACCTCCATTACTTAGGTTTGTATTTTTTTTTCTTCTAAAGGTGAAATAATTAAGTGATGGCTCTTGGTCTATAAAATGCTAGAAGTGGTTGGGAAATTTGCTTATGGTGGCCTATTTAAAAGAAATCTAATTTTATTGCATTGCAACTTAGGTGGTGGTAACTTGCTGCCAGCGAGGGGATGTTTGTTCTAAGTCAACAGAAGGGATGTGGTTCTTGAATTGTGGTCTCTGAATCGGCAGTATCAGCATCACTTGAAATAAGTGATTTATTAAATTTTTTTAATTAAAAGATTGAACCTTGTTAAAAGTTATTAATTAAAAATGAAGATTTATGGGTTCTGCTCCAGACAGAACGGACCAGAAACTCTGGAGATGGGATTTAGCAATCTGTGTTTTAATAAGCCCTAATGCTGATTCTGACGCACACTCATGTCTGAGAATGGCTATTCACAAACATTCCACAGTTAGGCAGATCATGCGCTCTTAAGTTGTTAATAGTTAATATTTGACACAGAAGGTAACCAGTAACTTATCCTATCCACACGTAGACAAGCACTGTCTACTCATGGAATTATACATAATTTTGTCACTCAGCTAACAACCGTCATCTACCAGATCAATTAGAATGCAATCCCCCATATCAACATCCATTATAATAATAATAATATATATCAGCTATAACTATCTTGTGGGCAGTTAATTTTTTTTAAATTTATTTGACACAGAGAGAGAGAGAGAGAGCACAAGCAGAAGGAGTGGCAGAGGGAGAAGCAGACTCCCCACCGAGCAGGGTGCCTGAAATGGGGCTTGATCCTAGGACCCCAAGATCATGACCTGAGCCAAAGGCAGACCCTTAACTGACTGAGCCACCTAGGTGCTCCATCTTGTGGACAGTTATTGGAGCAAAATAAAAATGATTCTTGCTTTTGGAAATGTAAACTCTATTCTTAATCCCTATTGTAGTACAAGATTCAAAAACCCAGCCAATAAATAGCTTTGCCAACCTCAATAAAGCAATGAATATTTTCTATGTGTCAATGGTATCATCTTGCAGAACTGTGAATGCACGGGCAGGGTCTTTGTGGCAAGTCACCCCAAATGTCTAACCCACAACGGACTTGAGAGGAAAAACACATAGAGAGACCTCATGAGGGACCAGCTCCTGGAGTCTACCTGTGGTCCTTGCCTGAGTGTGTAACCTATGGGCCCCAGACCCAGAGTCAGGAGAACAGAACACCTGCTCCCTCCTCTGGTCTCTCCCTTAATTCAGCAGTTTGCAGGAACATTTTGCTTCCTCTCACCTCTGTAATGTCTTCTGTCCTGAACCAGCTTCCTTTTATTGCTGTCTCTAACAGAACCCCTGCTTCTCGGGGAATATCGGAATCCTACAAAGTGAAAATAGAGCAGTGGGTAGGAACTTTATCATCTGAAGATTTGGATATGAATTACAGGGACATGACTTTATTTATTTAACAAACACTTACATACCACTTACCATGTCCAAACGCTATCCTAGGGATTTTACAAAAACTACCTCTTTCAATCCACACAACAGCGGTAGGTGGTAGGTTTCTACTTTTTATCATCCATGTTTTCCTGCCTGGGAAACTGAAGCATAGACAGGTTTAGTGACTTGCGCACAGTCCCACAGCTAATAAATGACAAGAGAAGGTTGCAACCAAGGACCTTCGCCCTGTGCTCTGCTGTCTCTTTCTCGGGCTCACCTCCCTGAACCTCAAGTTTCTCATCTGCAAAATAGGGGAAATTCATACCTTTCTCTCTGGGCTATTTGAAAGTATTTCAGTTCAGTCTAGCTAGAAATGTAACCAAAGCGTAATAGGACACGATTAGCACCATAAAAAAGGTATGTAAGAAGTGATATGGAAACATAGATAAGGGAACAATTAAATCCGGGAGGTCGTGGCTATCTGGAGTAAAGAGGAAATCACGTTTGAAATGACCCTGGACCAGGAAGAGGGTGACAAGTCTAGAACAAAGACTCAGAGACCTTGACCTTGCAGGGCAAATAGGCAGGTAAACCCAGAGTTTTCATGGTGGTGGTAGGCTTTGCCCAGAGAGGGGCTGACGCCTGGGAGGAAACACATAGACATGAGTTTTCCTGCAATTCTGAGACTGAGCGGCAAATCAAAATAAAATACAAGGAATCTTGGGGGGAAGGGGAAGGAGGGAGGGAGCAAGATGGGCCTGGAACATCTTATGCCAGCAAGCAAGGAAGTACTAAAAAGGGGGCGGAGTGGGGGGGAGGGCATAGGAGTGTCCCAAACACAAAGAAGCCAGCTTGAAGGGGCTATCAATGGCCAAATCTGGGGCAATTTAACTAACAAAATAATTAAGGGCCATTAAGAGTTGTAAACCAGGGGCACCTGGGTGGCTCAGTGGTTTAAAGCCTCTGCCTTCGGCTCAGGTCATGATCCCAGAGTCCTGGGATCGAGCCCCGTATCGGGCTCTCTGCTCAGCGGGGAGCCTGCTTCCCTCTCTCTCTGCCTGCCTCTCTGCCTACTTGTGATCTCTGTCTGTCAAATAAATAAATAAAATCTTAAAAATAAATAAATAAATAAAGGGGGGTAGGGACAGAAGTGAACTTTATCCTCAAAAATGCCAATATCATAAAGGACAAAGAGAGGGTGTGGAAATGTCTCAGATTCAAGAAGGCTAAGGAAGCCCGACAACTAAATATAATACATGGCCCTTTACTGAATCCATTCCTAGAGGGGGAAAAAAGTGTTATGAAGGACATCATTGGGTCAGTTGATAAAATCCGAATATGAAAGGGTAGATTAGTTCAAAGTATTGTACAGATATTAAATTTACTCAGGTGATAATTATTCTGTGGTTATGTAAAATAATATCCCTCCTGTTAGGAAATACATGGAGAAATGTTTAGGGGGCAAGGATAATGATGTCACTTATTCTCAAGTGATTGAGAAAAATATATATGTGCATATGGGGGGTGAATAAATGATAAAGCAAATGGGATAAAATGTTAATAGGTGAATCTACATAAAAGGTACACAAGCATAGTGTTTTTATTCTTGCAACTTTTCTCTAAGTTTGAGACTATTTACAAATAAAAATTTTATCTAAAAAAAATCTCGGGAATTTAACCTTTATTTATTGTGGGCTTTTGGTTCAATTAGGAGAAGAATAGGAGAGCTAAAGAGAGGAAAAATAGATTTAAAAGTCAGTGATACACCACTATCCATTTGCCACAATTTTAATGTACTTTTGACCTTGGGAATAAAGGTCATGTGTCTCAAGCAAGCAATGACCCCCCCCCCCCACACACACACACAATATGAATGATGTGTTTAGGAGGATTCACTTTATGCCAGTTTCTGAAACAGGTTATTTCTCAACCTTCTAAAATGAGCTTACTACAAATTCTGCATTTCCTTTGTAATTAGGATCAAGATTTAATCATCTGGCTCTGAAATGTGTGTATGATAGGACCAGGACTCTAAGCTATCACGTTTTGTATATAGATCTAAGAACTCAGTTGAAAGGAGTTTCAAAGCAGTAAGGTCACTTCTGTTCTCTACCAGTAGCTATGCATTAATTCTCCCACAAAATCATCATTTCTCTGAGTTAATAGAATCTTTGAAGCTAAATCAAGTCAATTTCCATTGTCCCATTGTGGAGCTTTTGAACTGCGTTCACTGAATTATCCTATTTGATGGCTACCTTGAAGATGGCTTTGTGGTGATCCTAAGAAAACCCCCAGCAGCAGCTTCTGTGTGTCCCAGACTTTCCACACCACCCCACTCGTTTCATTATTTAATGGCAGCTCAAGGCAAATAAATGCCCATTCCCTTAGATATACGGTAAGTAAAACAGATATGAAGATAATGTAATGTGATAGCAAGAACACAGAAATGGGGATTAAAAACCTTAAAGGGTACGTCTTTAAACAGACCTTAGATTCCTTATTTGCACAATGAGGAACTTATTGTGGATTTCTCTAGGAAGCTGTTACTCAAAATGTCATTTACAGACTGTTAAGTATGGACATTGGGATTAAGAGTTTGTCATAGCCAGTCTCCAAAATACCCCCAGTGATTCTCGCTTAGGTCGTCTCTTTCCACATCAAGTAGGGCTAACAGGTCTAACCAACAGGCTGTTGCAGAAATCACAGTGTGACTTCTGAAGTTAGGTCATTAAAGACTTTGTGGCTTCTACCATACAGTCTCTTGGTTCACTAGCTGTGGAGAATGTGCTGGAGCTTCTGACCAATGATACAAGGCAAGAGAAAAGAAATAGAAAGCATATAGGTCAGAAAAGAAGTAAAATTGTCTTTCCATAAATGGAATGATTATTTATGTAGAAAATGTGCAGAAGTCTCCAGGAAAAAGAAGAAAGAAGAAGAAGAAGAAGAAGAGGAGGAGGAGGAGGAGGAGGAGGAGGAGGAGAAAAAAACCCAACTAGAATTAATAAATGTAGCAAGGTAACAGAATACAAAAATCAATTATGTTTACATATACTAGCAGGGGCGCCTGTTCAGTGGGTTAAAGCCTCTGCCTTCGGCTCAGGTCATGATCCCAGGGTCCTGGGATCGAGCCCCACATCGGGCTCTCTGCTCCGTGGGGAGCCTACTTCCTCCTCTCTCTCTCTCTCTGCTTGCCTCTCTGCCTACTTGTGATCTCTGTCTGTCAAATAAATAAATAAAATCTAAAAAAAAAAAAATTACTAGCAAAGAGCAGTGAGAAATTGATAATAATTTAAAATACCACTTAAAATAGCATAATAATATTAAATACTTAAGGACAGATTTAACAAAATGTCCAAAACCTACACTCTGAAAACTGCCAGGCATTGCTGAGAATAATTAAGGAAGACCCAGGTATATGAAGAACAATACCATGTTCATGGATCTGAAGATTTAATATTGTTAAGATGTCAACTCTTCCCAAACTGGTATGCCATTCACCACAATTCCAGTTAAGATCCCAGGAAGCTTTTTAGAATTTAGAAATTCCAAAGTAATTCTAAAATTTGCATAAAGTGCAAAGGATCCAAATAAAAAACAATTCTGGGAAAAAACCAAAACTACTTAGTCATCTACTACCTAGTCAAAACAGTAAGATATTGGTGTAAGAATAAACAATGGAACAAGGTAGATAGTCGAGAAATACACACATGTATATGGTCACCTGATTTGACAAAATGCCAAGGTGATTCAGTAGGGTAATTCAAATGGTGCTGTAATAATTGGAAATCTATATCCAAAAAAAGAAAAAAAATAGAGAGAAAGAGATGTCTCAGTCTTTCATGTCATATAAACTCAAAATGAATCGTTGACCTAAATGTAACCATAAAAATATACAACTTCTGGGGTGCCTGGGTGGCTCAGTTGGTTAAGCGACTGCCTTCAGCTCAGGTCATGATCCCAGAGTCCTGGGATCGAGTCCCGCATCGGGCTCCCTGCTCCTTGGAGAGTATGCTTCTCCCTCTGACTTTCTCCCCTCTCATGCTCTCTCTCACTGTCTCTCTCTCTCAAATAAATAAAATCTTTAAAAAAATAAAAAAAATACAATTTCTATAAAACAACATAAATTTTGCAGTCTTGGGATGGGCAATGATTACTTAGGTGTAATATAAATGGCATAAATCATAAAATTCAAAATTGATAAATTGAACTTTATCAACATTTTAAAATTTTGCTCTTTCAAAGATACCATTCAGGAAATAAAAAGACAAGGTACAGACTGAGAGAAAAATACTTGCAAAACATGTATCTGATAAAGGACTTGAATCCTGAATATATAAAGAGCTCTTACAATTCAAAAATATGGGACAACTCAACCAAAGTGGGAAAAAGATTTGAACAGACACTCGCTAAAGAAAGCATACAATGGAAGACGACTCAGCAATAAGTATTTACTGATATATGCAGTGTGAATGGATCCCAAAAGCATTTATTTTTTCAAAAGCATTGCTTTAAGTGATAGAAGCAAAAAACACACCAATGTACTGATAAACTTTTATCCATTCACTATCCCTTTGTGACTATCCAACGCACTTCTATAGCAGAAACAAGATAGGGGCATCTGGATGGCTCAGCCTCCAACTCTTGCTTTCCCCTCAAGCCATGATCTCAGAGTCAGAGACCGAGACCCACATTAGGCTCTGTGCCCTGCATGGATCCTGTTTGGGATTCCCTCTTTCCCTCTCTCTTTCCTCCTCCCTCTCCCCTTCTCACCCCCCCCCCAATAAATTAAAAAAAAAAAAATCTTTAAAAAAAAAGAACTAGATATATTCTAAATTATTTCTTCCAGCTGTAAAATTGGAACAGTAAAATTCCCACCCGTCTACATCACAGGTTTGTTGTGAAAATAAATTAAGCCTTAGAACAGTACCTGTCACATAGTAAACGTTATATACCTGGCTGCCATTAGTATTTACGTGTTCATAATCTGAGAACTAATTATTAGATTAATAAAAAGTCAAAATGATAAATCTGCCAAATTCATCTTAAGGGAGTGTTAAGGATTTTTGTAGGTGTAGGCAAAATGTGGAGTTGAGATACCTGGGAACTGTCCAGCCTTCTATTAGTTCTATAAGCTCTCAGATGAGAACAGGATCAGGGAACTGGGCACCTGCAGGACAAGACCAACACTTGCCTTTTCTAGACAGAGAAAAGGAAATCCAGAGACAGAAAGGCTAAAACGACAGACCTGAAATCCCAGCCAATAGCTCCCAGTCCCTGTCCGGGGTTATTCTCCAGAATGCTCTGCCATAGGTAAAAAGGCTTTTTTTTTTTTTTTTAAGTACTTCAGAAAAGCCAAACACACGACACGCAAGAGGTAGCGTGAGCTCTATAATGGGGCAAATTAAGTCCAGACCTGCAGATCGGTTCCCGGAACCCACATGACAACCCACACCGGCGAGGTGCCTTGTGATTTGAAAGGTTTAGAGGCCCCCAGCTCACCAGGTCTCCTGTGATTCCTGACCAAATCCCCCCAACTGTTATACCTGGGAAAGACACGACCGTGTTCAGCCAACAAAGACAAATTCAAAAGAGGCAGCAGCAAGTTCTGCACGGTGCACGGCCACCGATATTCAAATGTGCACCTCAGAGCCGTGTCTAATGTCAGCGGCATTTTTTTTAAAAGAGATAGATACGTTTCAGTCAAGGTTTTTATTTCTCTTTCCCCGTTCTTCAGTGCCTGGACTAGGGAAAGGGAGTTGGGGGGAGGGGGGGGAGAATTACCGGCTACATGACTTTTTAATTTAACGCCCTTGAGGAAAGGGCAACGGCAAGGAGGTAGGATAGAGATTTCAGGGCAGCGGCGGCAGAACAGCTGTTGGCACCACACCTTCCATGAATATGGGTTGCAGCTGTCTCGGCCATCATTCTGTCAAGGTAATGCCTTGCTTCCCATTGTCATTGTATCTCAGAATCAAATTATTTGAATTCCAGACACATCGACAGCACACTGACGGGCCCCTGCCAATTTTTGCAGCTGGCTTGGGAAAGAGCATCACGAAGCATTACTCATTTATACGACTCCCAGGCTCCTGTTATAAATTCAGAGTGCAGGACTGCCTCCAGGTGCCGCCCGTCAGCTTAGCTCTCTAATCCTGTAACCCTTTACCGTCAGCTCCCTCCCATCCATGTGTGCAAAAAAAAAAAAAAAAAAAATCATCCCCAGGCCAGCTCTTCTACCTCTTTGAGCTTCTGTTCGTGCAGACAGAGTCCCAGCTGTGGGCACTGGCCTAGACACAGAAGCCGCCTCTGCTGCCTGGGTCAGCCCTGGGGGTGGAAATCCCGAAGCGCCAAGCACTGAACTGTGTCCACAGCCTCCTTTCCAGCATTTTCATACAGAGAAAATCTGGCTAAAATGAACAACCGTCCTAGAATAATGAAGCGGCTATGATGCTTCTTCATTCCTTGTTGGAATACGAGGGAGCCACTAGCAAGGATGTTTTGTTTCTTCTTAACGATTTTATTTATTTGTCAGAGAGAGAAGAGAGAGCACAGGCAGGGGGAGTGGGAGAGGGAGAAGCAGGCTCCCAGCTCAGCTGGGAGCCTGATGCTGAACTAGATCCCAGAACCCTGGGATCATGACCTGAGCCGAAGACAGACACTCAAGGGTGTTTTTTAAACAAAAGGACTACCTCCAAAAGCTTCATTACGTAGTCCCACCAGCAACCCCCTGCAGAGAAGAGCTGCCAAGAGGGGGCTCTACAAGCACAAATCTGGGGTTCTAAGCAAACTGTGTCCTGCAGGACCAGCAATGATCGCATGAGTCCAGTCAGATTCTCTCCCTTGAACTGACCCATGCAGAGAAAGTCACAAAAGCAGAAGAGAAAGAGGAAGGAAAGAGGCAAAAAATGAGTTACTCACATAGCTGGAGTGCGGTTTGCTGGAAAGAGAATGGAGAAACTTGATACCTTGATACCAGCCCAAGCCCTGGACTAGTTTTCCATTCTAGGATTCTACACCACGGAGGCGCACAATTCCTATTTTCCCCATGAGATCCTGGTGGTTGGTCTTCCTGGGTATCTTGGAGATAGACTCATGACCAAGAAGCCTGTTTTCCTTAGTAGCGTCGGTAAACATATATCCATCTATGAGGGAGCCAGATTATGTTTTGATGCTTTTAATCGCACCAGACTGGAATCTCAGGGTACCAAAACCTTGAACTGGGCAAATGGGTTTCACAGATCGTTTTATTCCTTATTAAGTACACTGCCCTAAGCAGGGCCAACACCAGGTCCTACAGCATTTTGTACAAGTTTGGAAAAGCTACCCCTTCTTTAAGTTAAAAAAAATTCCATTAAGGGGCACCTGGCTGGTTTACTTAGTAGAGCGTGTCCCTCTTGATCTCAGGGTCATGAATTCGAGCCCCATGTTGGGGGCAGAGTTTACTTTTTTAAAAAGTTATATTAATTATTTCTCAACAATAACAATTACTTAAGAGAAAGTTATTCTATATGAAATACACAAGTAAGTTATTCATCTTAAAATAATTGAAAATCCAAATGTTTATAATATTAGAAGCTTAAAGTCACTTAGATCTAACAATCTGTCATAAAATAGACATCTTGCCTTAGAAGAAAAAACTGTTTTTTTTTTTTAAATGTTTTATTTATTTATCATGGGGGGTTAGGGGGATAGGAGAAGAATAAATGAAACAAGATGGGATTGGGAGGGAGACAAACCATAAATGACTCTTAATCTCACAAAACAAACTGGGGGTTGCTGGGGGGAGGTGGGGTTGGGAGAGGGGGAGGGGGTTATGGACATTGGGGAGGATATGTGCTATGGTGAGTGCTGTGAAGTGTGTAAACCTGGAGATTCACAGACCTGTACCCCTGGGGATAAAAATACATTATATGTTTATAAAAAAAAAAAAATTGGAAGGGGAGGCGAACCATAAGAGACTATGGACTCTGAAAAACAACCTGAGGGTTTTGAAGGGGTGGGAGTGGGAGGTTGGGGGAACCAGATGGTGGGTAATAGGGAGGGCACGTATTGCATGGAGCACTGGGTGTTGTGCAAAAACAATGAATACTGTTACGCTGAAAAAAAAATTCATTAAAATATTTTATTTATTTATTTGACACAGAGAGATCACAAGCAGGCAGAGCAGCAGGCGGAGAGAGGGGGGAAGCAGGCTCTGCGCCAAGCAGAGAGCCCGATGTAGGGCTCAATCCCCTAGGACCCCAAGACCACAACCTGAGCTGAAGGCCGAGGCTCAACCCACTGTGCCACCCAGGCGCCCCAGAAAAAACTGTTTTTGACAGTTCTAATGATTACTTTTTTTTATAGCTCATATCTTGTAGAAATGATCATCAGACGGATAGTCTTATGGAAGTGTGGACTTTATGCTGGTTTTAACATATTTAATTTTGAGATGCTACATTCTTCACTGATAGTGTGCTGGCAAAATTAATTACACCTTGAAAATTTCAGTTATTTGGAAATGGATCCAGTAAATTATCGTCACAAAAACACTGCAATTTTTTTTTTTAAGATTTTACTTATTGAGAGAGAGAGAGAGAGCAAGTCGTGGAAGGAGCTGAGGGACAGGAAGGAGCAGGCTCCACAGAACACAGAGCCCCACTCGGGGCTCCATCCCAGGACCCTGAGATCATGACCCAAGTGGAAATCAAGAGTCAGAGGCTTAACTGACTGAGCCTCCCAGGTGCCCCAACACTGCAATATTTTGATGGGAGATAGTAGGTTTTAAAAAGCTAATCTTAAAAAAAAAGAAAAAAAGCTAATCTTAGATTGTTAGTTTTTCATACATTGATGAAGAATGTCTGAAATTATTTAATAATGCTCATCAGTCCATTTCAATTGCACCTTTCACCTGGCTTTGGTACTTCCTATTGATAGTAATTCTCCGAATCATAGAAGAAATCTAAGCCCTTGCTCCTCCAAGCACCTAGGATCAGGGCATCACCAAGAGCTTGTTAGGAACACAGAATCTCAGGTTCTACCCCAGAATTACTGAATCAGACTTTGCATGTTCATAAGATCCCTGGAGAGTTTGCATGCACATGAAAATTGGAGAAGTACTGACGTAGGATTCTGAAAGAAACATGATATTCTTTTAGCAAAATAAGCCTTTCTTGAATGATTTTCTTAGCCCATTATGTGCTTTCAAGGCAATGATATTCATTGACTTTGGGTTCCCATCTAATTTTGCTAATGTAGTAAGTAGTTCCCCTTATCCAGAGGGGGATAGGTTCCAAGACCTCCCAGTGGCTGTCTGAAACCATGGATAGTACTGAGCCCTATATACACTGGTTTTTTTCCTATATATACATGCTTATGATAAAGTTTATTAATTAGGCACAGTTGAGAGATTAATAATGATAACTAATAATAAATTATAACACTATACTACAGTAAAAGTTATGTGACTGCCATCTCTCTCTCTCGAAATGTCTTACTGTGCTGGACTCACCCTTCTCCTTGGGATGAGGTGAGATGATAAAATGTCTAGTGATGAGAAGAAGGGAAGAGGATAATGTAGGCGTTGTGACACAGTTAGGCTACTGTTGACCTGGTGAGGAGTCAGAAGGATCGCTGGCTTCCAGATTGCACTTGACTCTGGGTAACTGAAACACAGAAAGTAAAGCCACGGGTAAGGAGGGACTACTGTAACGTTAATCTTACCTTCACTCCAAATTAGTCCTGAGCAATGCATCTTAAAGAGGATATTTTCACAAGTACACTTTTGACTTGTATTTTTAGAATCCATGTTTTTATTCCTATCATCAGTATGCACTGCATACTCCCGCTAATTAAGTTTTAGTAGCAAGATGGCATCTACTCAATTTTCCCATCTCATATTCAACAATGATTTTAAATTTTATGTTCCGTAAATGCATTTTCAATATCCTCCAACATTTGGTTGAAGCAAAAAGAGTAGTTACATAATTTCTTGGATGATATAAAAAATTCAGTGCTGTTGAAGTAGATTTTTGCTGCATCATTTAATTCCAAATGTAAAGAAGATGCAAAACAAAAAACAGAATGCCCTAGAAAATACTGGGGATCTTCTATAGTGACCCATTGTGTTCTCTACACATACTTGTGGCATTACTGTATCCAGTTTCTCCTTGAGTCAGGTTTTATGAGTAGTCTTCTGAAAATACATATATGCTTTTTTTTGTTGTCATCTTTTCTTGTCATCTTGTTTACTCCTTTGTCCAAATATTCATGTATTTATTTTTTGGAAGTCCACAAATCTAATCGCATTATCTGTTCTACATGGCTTATGCCAGGGGTTGTATCTTAAATAATCAAATAGAGTGCCTGGGTGGCTCAGTCAGTTAAGCATCTGCCTTCAGCTCAGGTCATGATGCCAGGGTCCTGGGATCAAGTCCCACATTAGGCTCCCTACTCGGTGGGGATCCTGCTTCTCCTTCTGCCTCTGCCCCTCCCCCCTACTCATGTGCACTCCTTTTCTCACTTATTCTCTAACGTGCTCTCAAATAAATAAATAAATCTTTTAAAAAATAAAATAATCAAATAATATTTGCATTTCATACTTTTTCAAAAGTAATTCATTCATTGCATCTACCATAATTTTAATTATATGGTGTTCTATTTCATGCCCTAAAAATGTGTAATACTATTTGTGAATCAATGTACCCCTTATGTTACTGAATTCTGTATCATTTCTGCCAAAGGAAGACAATTCTCATCATTGTAATTGTGGTTTCCTGGATAATCTTCTCCCTCGATGTAGACCTGCCAAAAAGTGTGTCTCCCAGTGTGGTTTCTCATTTGTGTGGTATCTTTGTTTGCCTCACTCTCACTATACTGTCTCTCAAACCACATTTTGACTTTGAATTCTTCACACTATTGTTGAAATGCATTTTACCTTCTGTTCTTCAGTAATATGTGATACATACTGCCAATCCCTGCACACATTTTCATTCTTCAGTTGATCTCTTTCCCCATCTTGAAGAATTTTCAATACAGTTAAAACATAGAAATCACTAAGATAGAATCATACGAGGGTTTTGATGACCAGTTAGAATTTATAAATAATTTCTGAAAACTTTCTACCTGTACTAATGGTTGTTAAATTTGACAAAGTGTGGTGAAAATTTGATGAAATTTAATTAAAATATATTTAAATGAAAAATTAACTTTCTTACAAAAGACAGATGTATTTCTTTTTTTTTTTAATATTTTATTTATTTGACAGAGAGAAATCACAACTAGGCAGAGAGGCAGGCAGAGAGAGAGGAGGAAGCAGGCTCCCTGCGGAGCAGAGAGCCCAATGCGGGGCTCGATCCCAGGACCCTGGGATCATGACCTGAGCCGGAAGGCAGAGGCTTTAACCCGCTGAGCCACCCAGGTGCCCCATGACAGACATATTTCAACCAGATTGTTGTTAATACTCAAATTGTTAAAATATTCAAATTACGTAGCCAGATACCTGGATAGGTCATATCCAGCTTAATGTTTTGGTTTTTTGTTCCCTTCTACTTTTCCTCAAAATTAACCAGTTACACTTGGCATACATATTGATGGTAAATTCACATCCTAATCCAGCAGCCTTTGTCCCCACCCCCATCCATCCTTTCCAAAAATGTACCCAATGACCTAAATTATTGTTTGTCATTTTCCTATGTTTCCTGATTCTGAAACTAATTTTTCAAACTCTTCCATAGTGTCTGAACAAAAAGTCAATAATGAGTATTTTCTTTTAGAACTTACATGTATGTAACATACAAAATACGTAACAACCTGCTAAACACCATCAAGTGTTAACATTTTTACTAACAGAATATCATAACAATAGGCAATTGCTATTATGTAATTACCAGATCCTTAAATAGTAATCTCTCTGATTTATGTGCATATAATTTATTTTTTTTAAGATTTTATTTATTTATTTGACAGAGAAAGCGAGAGAGCACAAGTAGGCAGAGCAGCAGTGGGAGAGGGAGAAGCAGGCTCCCCACTGAGGAGGGAGCCTGATGTGGCGCTCGATCTCAGGATCCCGGGATCATGACCTGAGCCAAAGGCAGACACTTAATGACTGAGCCACCCAGGTGCCCCTATGTGCATATAATTTATTTTGTGGATTATTTGACCATATGTAGTTTGAGGGTGATTCATATAGTAATGAAAAGTCCTTGTAGATTTACACTGGGAACTCAGCAATACCTTTTAGAGGACTGCGAACAGCAGATGTTTTGATGCAACGTGAAATATTAAATTAGCGGGTGTACTGATAACAACAGGATTTGTTTTTAAATACTCGCCTATCAGCATATCAATGAGAAAAGCGGTTTCTTGTTTAGAAGCAGAAATATTTTCAGACAACGTTAGATCTGTGGTGGGTTTTGATTACTGACTCATTTTTCCTTTGTGCACGGAAGCAGAACAAAATATATTAATCCTCTTAAAACAGACACTTTACCGCCATCTGCCGGGAAGTTGTAATAAACATACCAGTCCCCCATGTTGACAATAAACAATATTAATAAATGCACAAAAATGATCAGAATAAAAAAGACGTCTGATGTGACTCGTGTCCCCTTGGACGAGGAGTACATGTGTGGTGTCCCACTGTAACAATCCTATGTGGCTGACCCAATCCCTATCTAGATTTTATTCCTGTTGCTTTCAAACTTCTGCCAAAGGAGAAAACTGATTGTAAAACAATTGTTGGGCCCAAACTGGTGTAACTTGTTCATACTGTGGGCTGAAAAGCATGGGAGGGGGATACAACTTACAATTTGACTTCTGCAAATGATGACTCACTCCAGCAAGTCACCCTAGGAGTTCAGGACTTTTGTCACTAGCCGGGGGACAGAGGACAGAGTTGCACTTGGTCTCCTTGTGGCTAAAACCATGGACCTTACAGGGAGTGGGAGTAGAGGAGCGGGTGAGCCCAAGCAAAAGATCAAAGGGAAAAACCTCTTCCTAAAATTAGGGATGAGCCAGCAGGATCTCTGAACAAAAGAACTTTAGGTGGGAGTGGCAGGGGGAGGGAGCTTTACACATATTAGTCATAAGACTTCAGTGCAAATTCACAAGCATCTTGCTAGAAAAGGTTAACAGGACCTCTGGCACACCTTGCTTAGAAACAGTGGTCATAAATCCATTAGTATTTTCTGTTCTCAGAAGAGGACAAATTGCTAAATGACAAGGTGATAAGAAAACCCCATTACACAATCCCTATGGCCTTAAAATACTGAGTTGCGTTTATACATTCCTTGCAACTAATAACAGAAAAATTTATTATTGCCAGTAACTAATACAGGGCAGCAAGCAGCCCCAGTACCTGGCTCATAAGGAGCCTGCATATGTTGAATGAATGGGAAAAACTCCACTCCAGAATTACCCAAAACAGGCCAGGTGAGCCCAGAGTATGCAGAACTGGGAGACGTGGGGAAGAATTCCAGAAGGAGGTGTGAATTGAGTTAGGTCTTAACAAGGATGCAGAAGGTTCGCAGGAGGAGATGAGAGAAAAGGCATTCCGGGTGGAGATCAGAGTAGCAGAGGAGAAGCAGGAGTACCCGGAGGGCATCCAGGACGGGAGGGAAGGTCAGGAGAGCATGGTAACAGGGTCTCGGGAGGAAGTAGGGTCTGGCAGGGGCCACTGGATCTGGTGACCTCCAAGGGTAGGTGTGAAAGCCAGATTGCAAGGGAGGATAGTGACTGGGAGAGGAGGGAGGGGAGGGAATAGAGGAGGAAGTTAACTAGGTTACCCTCTCTCCCTACTTCTGTTAACTTTTTATTGTACAAATATATACATATATACCTAGTATAAGATACTATGCTCCTTTATAGGTAAATATTTATAATAAAACATTTTCTGCTGTGTTTTATATATATGATATGTGTATTTTATGTATGCTATATATGACAAAGTGTACGTAGTATATGGTTGACAAAGAGCTGCTTTCCTGACTCTTAACAGCATAGATGAGTTTTCAGGGCTACTTTTTTGTTTTTTTTAAGAAGTAAGAGGAGATGGTAAAAGGAAAGAGATGGGATGGTAGCTTGAGTGGTAGGATCAATGGAAAGGGATTTTTTTTTTTTTTTAACCTTAAAGGAGCATGATGTTGACAGCAAGGGGAAAGAGGTAAGAGAGAGGGACTCGATATTTAAGAGAAAGAGGTGCTAATGGACATGAAGGGCAGAGGCTCAAGGTAATGGATGTAGCTGATATCGAAAGTAGAGAAGAAACTTCACTCTGGGGCAGCAAGACAAAAGCAGAGGGGTCAGTGGCTGGGCGTGTGGCCCCAAGGGCCAGAGAGTCCTGGGTTCCATCTCAGATCTACCATAAACATAGACAGGTAATGGTTACTCTGGCTCTTTTTCTAAACTTGAATCATCAGGATAACAACTGTGAGTCTGATATACCTAGGATCACCCTGAAATGGGACCCGATTTCAAATTAGCCTCAGCCAAGCTCCCTAGGCGTCTATCCTGACCTTTACCCCGCTCGATAACCTTACTGCCCACTTTGGGTGACCCACAGAATCTCAGAAAGCACTGTGCCAGCCTCTGGATGTCCAAAAGATATTCCAAAGTCAAGTCAGTCTGATATGCTAGGGATAGAAGCTGAGATCCCAACACTTACAGGGACCTGGGCCTCCAGGGCCTCCGGAAAGGTTACTCTCTAGTGGGTGTTACCACTAATGGGTGGTACTGGAGGGAGAGGACGGCAGAAATCAGTTGGTTCAAAGACAGAACCTATCATCTACATTGAGATAACCAGAGCAGAACTTGGCCAGCCAACGTATGTTGCCAAACCTCCTTTCCAAGGCCCACACCAACTCTTCTTCCAGGGGTCCATGTTTCCCACAGAGATAGGATTGGGGTAAGAATGTCTTCGACTTCATCCCATAGTCCCTGAACTCTGACCTCCTGTTGGCCCTGATCTTGCCTGAGAAGCTCTCTCTCCCTAAAGGAGCTGGTGTTCTGTGGCTAGGACAGACACAGATGAGGCTGGGCACACCTGGGGCTCTAATCTACAAGGAGTGAGAGAACACTGGATCGAAAGTGAACATAAAAAGCTACCTCTGCAACAAAATCAAAGCCAGACTCTCTAAGGTGGGAAATGAAGGACAAAACCTGTAGAAAGAAGGCCGGGCCACCAGCAGACCCTGGGGGCCACAGATTCATCTTCTCTTTGGGTAACCAACCACTTACTGGTTTCCCTGCCTCTGACATTCTGGCTTCACAGGGACACTGCTCAGACTTAGTACTCTCTTAATTCTTCGAAAGCCACATGAGACAAGACTGGGAAGTTCAAACAGAACCTTAGCAAATGCTGGAGTAAAATACAAACTGGAAGCAACATGGGGTACAAATAGGGCCACAGAGTTAGAGAGATCACAGCATCCAGAGAGAAGGTGAATCTTGCTTCAAGATCTCTGGAATCCACGTGAAGTTTCTGCTGCCTCGGTTATATCCAAAAGTTAAAAAAGAAACCCAGCCCAGAAACAGCAGAATGTGGTGGTTAAGGGACCAGACCCCAGAGCCAGATGGCAGAGGTTCATGCTCCAGCTCTGACATATGGGTGACCTTTGACAAAGATCTAATCCCTGGCTGCCTCAGTTTCCCCACCTTAAAAACAAAGGTGTAGTACTGCCTACAGCATAGAGTTTTTATGGGGATTAAGTAAATTAATCTATGCGAAGCACTTAGTCTTTGTCTCACAGCAGGTATTAAGTAAGCGTGGGATTTTATTATTGTTATGGACTCCCTCAGTGTGACTAAGGGAAGAGAAGTGGAGCCCACCAGGCAAGGAGGCAGGAATGAGATGGGGAGACATAAATGAGATCCAGGAGATGGTGGCTACCAAGAAGGACAGAGGAATGAGAGAAAAATGAAATCCAGGGTGGGATGGGGTTGGGGACGTAGAGGAGACATTCAGGTAAGTAAGACTGAGTCGGGAAACCCAGCAAGAGACCCACACATTCCTGAGCCCGGCTGTCCTCTAGACTCACCATCCTTCCCACTGGGTAAGAAATCCTGGGGCCTAAGGGGTCAGTTCCCCCAGCCTGTGTCCTCCCTTCTGGCAGCTTAGATCCAGATCCAAACTGCAGCAACCTACCACCAGGCTCTGCCTTCTTCTAGCTACACCATCTCCGGATTACAGACTCCCCCCCAGGTGAGCACACCCCGAGGCTCACAGGTGGCCAAGGGGCAGCTATTTGAAAGAGGGTATGAAAGAGCTTAACTTGGGGACTGAGGTGTCTGTCATTTGTGTGCTGCGGGGAGGGGGGCTCACGGTGGTAGATGGAGCTGGGGCTGGGGGTGAGGTGTCACTGAGGAAGTGAGGGGTCTCCCACCGCGGGGAGAACGTCCCTTCTCCGTCCTCTGAGATCCTTCTGAAAACCTTCGCGCTGACCCAGAGCGGGTGCTCCTTCCCCGCCAATGTTGCTGTCGAACCCGTCCGGAATCACGAGCCCAGGGGCGCCACGAAACCCGGCGGGGTCTTTTGGTAGAGCTGGGAACCTAAGGGACATGACCTCGGGGAAGCCAGAAGCCAGGTAACCTGATTTCCGGGCGCAGATTCCAGCCGCCGTCGGGCTTTGAGCGCAGTTGTCCGCTGGGCGGGGCGTCCCGGCCGCCCTCGGGTGAGAGGTGCCGGGCTTCGCGGCTGCACGATTACCCCACCCCCGGCGCCAGGAGCCCAGGCCGCCTGGTCCCACCTCGTCAAACTCCCGGCTTCGGGCTTTCCTGCGATGAGAGGCGCCCTGCTGCGAGGACGCGCGGGAGGTAACGCAGCCGCAGCGCCGCGGTTACACCGATGGGCAATGGTCACCCACCTCTTGGGGGCGCAGGATGGGGACCCCTGCCTGCGGCCCCCGCGCCGTAGGCTCCCACCCGCGTGGCGCTGCAGCGGGGCCGGGAGGGCCCTGCGCCCTGCTCTGCGGCCCCCTCGGCGGCACTGGGCAGACCGCCGGGCCCGGACCCCCGAGGCGGCGCCGGGTCTCCGAGCGCGGCCAGCGCCACCTGCCGGACGTCGCCAGTCCCTTCGTCCCGGCGAAGCGGGGAGAGAAACCCGGACCGGAGGGTGCAGGGCTGGCAGCCACCTGGGAGCCTGGCCTGATAGCCGAGAAGGCTCCAGGAGAGGGGTGGTGATATCACTTGGTGCTCAGAAGCGGGGACGCAAGCCTGGGGAGCAGCTCCTCCTTTTTCCCCTGCCCTTGCCGGCCCGGCGGGGCGCTCCGGGTGCTTTTCCGGGTTCTGTCAGCTACCTCGCCGGATCCTAGGGACCGGGGTTCGCCTGGTGGCTGCTTGGGGATCCCCCAGCCGGAGGGGAGAGCACAAGATCCAGCGAGCCCCGCAGTGCAGCGGGGATATGGCGCTTGCAGGTCGAACGCAGAGAGGGACTCGTTCCTCTGCAAGAGGCAATGTTTGGGGACCGGGTAACCCCCATCCCCTGTCCCAGTCTGACCCGGAGGACCTAGAGAAAGGCTGTCGGGGCTCTTGGCGCTGCAGGGTGCCCAGAAGCAGGGAGGTGTATCCAGTGAGGGGCGCACTTCCTCCTCTAGCGGCAAGTTCACCCCTTTCCCCCGCCTCGGGGTCTCGGGTCTCAGTGTCGAGGTTATAGCTGAAGTCTCTGGCCCCGGTTTGATAATGATGACGGAAAAGATGGTCAATGATAGTTATTAATAGTAGCATATGGCAGTTCCACCGTATGGGGAACTTACTGTTAGCAAGCGTCCTGTTAAGCCCTTACCAAATGCAAACACTAATCTTCTTGCTGAACCCTTAAAATATCCCTGTAAGATTTATTCTGGTACTTGGAGAATTTTTTATTACACATATAATATGACTTACTAATTATTACATAGCATATAATAATATGTGTATTTGGTTGGCTGGTATTTCATAATGACTATGGAGAACCCCGTGTTTAGAGCTCAGCTTCCCATTGTCTCAGATGGGGAGGCTCTATCTGGTCAGACTAATATAGCTGGGATATTTGGAGTCAGCTGGGGAAGCAGAAGTCATCTGAGGAGAAAACTGACAGGAAAACAGGATCCTCCAGTACAAGCTGTGTCTCTTTTGGGAGAGGACCCCCTGGGTCCACCTACTTGCCTCTTAATTACAGATGGTCTCTCGGGCTAGTCCCAGATGGGACATACACAGAGCTCAGTAGTGTTTGAAGTGTTCAAGAAGATTGGAATCTGGGAGGAAGAAATTTATATGTATCTTATCTTTTCTTACCTTACCTATGTCTACGAACCTCTAGCAGGATCAGCAGTGAACATCCCCAAATCAAGCGCCGTTGCGAGCTATTTCCATGATTTATTATTATTATTTTTTTAACCACTCAAATATCGGAATAGATCTATGAGGGATGTATTATACAGAGGGGGAAGCTGAAGCATTAGCTGGAAGTACCTTGTCCACGGTGGTCCAGCCTTATGAGATAGAGCGGGCAACTCATCCTGGGCCTCAGGCTCCCACGCTGGCTGCCCATGCCCCCAGCCCAGTGGCACCCCTTCTCTGACCCAGGCCATGCGCTGTCTCACTTCCCCTGCTCTGGCAAGGACAGTGACAAGGGGAAAGCATTAGCTGGCCCTGGCAGAGACTGTGACAAATCATCCCTTCTCTTTGACGCCACATGCTTTTTCATCAAAAGAGCTAGGTAAGACCAGGCTGGCCACCGGGAGGAGCTAGACCAGCCAGAAGTGCTCCTGGGGAAGCTGCAAGTTAAAATGAACCTTCTCAGGGCACCTGTGGGGCTCAGTCAGTTCAGAGTCTGCCTCCAGCTCAGGTCATGATCTCAGAATCCTGGGACTGAGCTGCACATCGGGGTCCCTGTTCAGTGAGGAGCCTGCTTCTCCCTCTCCCTCTTCTGCTTCCCCTACTTGTGCTCTTCACACTCGACCTTGCTGTCAAATAAATAACATAACATAATATAAAATAAAATGAACCTCCACAGGATTCAGCCCAGGTCCCCTCACCTCTCCTACAGGGAAGCAGGCAGGTTGAGCACTTCAAGCCTCTGCAGTCTGTTACCGACTCCACCAAAGCAGACACACCAACCGAGGACCCAGCCGTGATGACGAATTTGTGGAGTGAGGTACTCGGCAAAAAGGCCAGCCCGGGCGTGTTCATAGTTCCCACAACACCACACGCTCGGACGGTGAGTTGTCATTCCTGCTTCCACTGTTGTCTAATCTCTCAGAACACAAAGAAGTCCGTATTTGTGGGTTGGTGAAGTAAGAGATGTTGCAGACCCTGGGTCTTCTGGCCTTTTCCACACACACACACACACACACACACACACACACACACCCCATTCACAGAGATGGGAGGCGAGAAGTGCTGATCTCAGAGACTCACCTCCAAGTACTCATCTCTCAGGGGAAGGGGGCCCATAAGGGAAGCACAGAAGGGGCTGCTGACCATGGGGCTCAGCCCCTTGCCTTTGTTTCCTGAGGCTCTCAGGCCCCGGATTTCACACTGGGAACTGAGGAGCATAAGCAGCTGCCCCTTCGTGGGGCCCTGGGCCTGAGCTGTCACGGGAGAGGCAGCAGGCTAATGTCCCTATTCCAGTTGATTAAAAAGTGTTGGCTCTGAATGATCCCTTGTGTCCCACAGAGAACAAACAAAAAACAAGAAGCAATTAGATTTAACCAATGTTGATATTTCGAAATAATGTGCTTCAGAATTCTTTGTCTCTGTCAGATTAAATAAGTCTGCTCCTAAGAGCTGTATCTGCTCCTGAGAGGAAACGTTCATGGAGTTGGTGACTGACTCCCATGTATATTGTTATATTGTATATTGTTACTTTCTTTTAAAAAAAAATATTTTATTTATTTGAAAGAGAGCCCATGAGTGGGGTGTAGGGGACAGAGGCAGAGGGAGAAGGAGGCTTCCTGCTGAGCAGGGAGCCTGCTGTGGGGCTGGATCCCAGAACCCCAGGATCATGACCCTGAGCCAAAGTCTCAACTGACTGAGCCACCCAGGTGCCCCAATATATCCAGTATATTGTACTTTCCTACACAGACGTGAAGCCAAGAGAACTATGTCTTATGGCTTTCTGTGTTTTAATTTTCATGAGGGGCATCGTACCGTATCAGAGTTTCCTCTTAATGAACCCAAGGCTCCTTTACTTGACTGGATATCTGTTCCCAAAGTATTGCAAAGATGCGCATGAGGGAAGGGTCTGGCAAAGTCACCCGGCCGGTGACTTACGCCAGACAAAAAAACACTTTTTTCCCATGATTTTTGTCCCCCGAGTACATTTTGGTTTTTTGGTTTTGTTTTGGGGTTTTTTAAAAGATTTTATTTATTTATTTATTTGTCAAAGAGAGAGAAGGAGGGAGCACAAGCAGAGGGAGAAGCAGATGCCCCACTGGGCCGGGAACCCTATGGGAGACTCGATCCTAGGACCCTGAGACCATGACCTGAGCCGAGACAGGTGCTTAACCCACTGAGCCACCCAGGCATCTTCCCAAGTACATTTTGAATGGCAGACATCTGGGACTGAGCTCTCATTGTTCCTGTCTTTTGTCCACCGTCTAGGTGGAGAGTCTAGCCTAGAAGGGACCAATCTCATCCTTGTATAGAGAAGGAACAAGGGAACAAGCCCAGGGAGAAGTTTTTTGCTCAGGGTCACAAATCAGTCACTGGAGAGAGAGGAACACTCGTCCAATCATTTATTAATTAACTTAACAAATATTTATAGAGTGGCACCTGTGTGCCAGGATCACAGGTACCTGGAAAGCCTCAGGGAGTCAGAAGAAGGGCATTCCTATCTTTTTGCACTGACATTCTAGTGGTCTGAAATACACAGCAAACTAAAAATATAAATCACTTAATATTGACAGGGGTAAGTGCCATTGAGAAAAGGGAAAGGCCATCCTATTTAGGGACGGTGGGCCTGTAGGTTGGGGGGGGGGGCAGGTTGCAGAATTAAATAATATGGTCAAGGTAAAACTGACTGATGTGTTGGGACCTGAGCAAAGACGAAAGGAAGTGAGGAAGAAGGAAGAATATTCCAGAGAGAAAGGACACCAGAGCAAACGCCCGAAGGCAGGAGTTTGCTGGCCAAGTTGTAGGGACAGCAAGGAGGCCATTGTGGCTGAGATGGGATACTGGAGGCACTGAGTGAGGGAGGGACTAGAGGGGAGGGAGCCGAAAGGTCAGTGATGGGCCACATCGTGTCGGGCCTTATAGGCCATGAGGAAGATTTCGGTTCTTATTCTGAATGAAATGAGGAATCCTTATAGGGTTTACATGGAGCAGTGACTTGATCTCATTTAGGTTTTAGTATGACCACTTTGGCAGTTTTGTTGGGAGGAGACCGTGGTCGGGTAAAGCATAAGCTGGAGGTTCCTGGGAGGATGAGATAGCAATTTAGGCCAAACACGAGGTAGCCTTTCCTGAGGATGAGCAAAGGAGTGGTAAGAAGTGATGGGGTCCTGAGCCATCCACTACGCTGTTCCCTTTGTCTCTGCACTCTTCCCTGTCTGTCTGTTTTCTCATCTCACTCAGGGCTCTGCTCAAATAGCATTTGATTAGAGAGGCCTCCTTTGACCAACTTGGGTAAAATGTGAATATCGTGCCTATATATACCCTTCACCCCAACCTTATACGGGTTTTTCTTCATAGTGTTTATTCACCCTCTGGCATATTTCTTTTTTCCTCTTAATTATTTCCCTCCCCTGACCAGAGGAAAAGCGTTAGGATAGTAAAGATTTGGTCGGCTTTGTTCACGGCCGCATTCTCGGGGCTCAGGATAGTACCTGACCCGTCAGGGCAGCTCCAAAGCAATGTGTTAAATGACAAAGGCAGTGAGTGGATCTCATCTTCTGTATTAGTTATCTACCGCCACGTAACAAATGACCCGCAGATCCCGGAGCTTACAGTAACAGAGTCTCTGAGGGCCAAAATCTGAGGAGCGGCCTGATGGGACTCTGTGACTCAGAGCCCCTGTGGGACTGCAGTCAAGCCATCAGTCAGTCCTGTTGTCACCTGGAGGCTTGACTGGGGCGGGAGGATCTGCTTTGGAGGTGGATGCCTCACGGGATGTGGCTTTTGGCAGAAGGCTTCATTTCTGAGTGTTCTTTCTTCCCTCAGAGCAAGTTATGGGAGAGAGAGAGAGAGAGAGGTGGCTTTTATAACCTCACCTCAAAAGTGACCTGTCATACTTCTGCCATTTATTCCAATCACATGGACCAGCCTTGAGACAGTGTGGAAGGAAACTACACAGAGGCATAAACGCCAGAAGGCAGTGACCGTGGGCCCATCATGGAGGCTGAAAACAGCAATCGTGGAGGCTGAGCACCTTTTCCTCAAGACTTTTCTCCTCCCAGCTCCAGCTCATCATAGGCAGTAAACTGGTGAGCCACAGCTGTATTCAGGGCACGTATTTGTGTGTGTGTGTGTTTTATTTTGTTTGACAGAAAGAGAAAGACAGAGAAAGAGCATAAACAGAGGGAGCAGCAGAGGGAGAGAGACAAGCAGACTCCCTGCGGAAGAGGGAGCCCAGCACAGGGCTCCATCCCAGGACCCTGGGATCATGACCTGAGCAGAAGACAGCCACTTAACAACTGAGCTACCCCGGTGCTCCAGGGCACATATGTGTTTTTGTTTTGTTTAAAGCAAAAACCATTACCGTGTTTTAGGTTAATAGGGGCAACATTTCAAAATAAGGGGAGGGCAGGGATGCCAGGGCGAAGGCCCGGTAGTGAGGGGCTGGGTCTGGATGACAGTTGGGCAGTTGGAATGAGGAGGCCAGGAAGAATCTGAGACAGTTGGAAGGTGGCCCTGACCAGGGCAGCGGGATGTGGGAGACAGAGGAGAGGGACAAGGCAAGCGGAAAAATTCCAGAGGCCAGAAGAAAGGATACAGAAGAGTTTCCTGCATGGAGAAGGAAGTCAGGACCGGTTTTGATCTGAGAGAGAGTTTCCTGTGCCTTCACTGTACTCGAGGCAGAGAGAGGCACCAAGAGGCACCACGAAGGCACCTACCTTCTGGGGGCTCACGGCCTGGCGAAGGAGGTACGGACGCTCACAAGAATCTAGCCTGCAAGTATGAATGAAAGAAATTTGCCCAGAAAGCTGCAAAGTCAGCTGGGTCAACAGCAGAGGAAGGGTTTGAAGTAAGTCTGGGCTCTCTGAGATGAAGGTGGACCCAACAGGAGGTGGTGTCCGGCAAGCTCAGACATGGGGCTGGGATAGGACTGAGCCTGGGGAAATAAAAACACAAAGCTTCGTGAGTAAGTGCATCAGGGAATGGGAGAGTTGCTCGAGGGGGAAGGAGGAGGCCATAACCCAGCCTGGAGCACTTGGAGAGCTGGAGACAGAAGGGTGGAGGGGTTTCAAGCAAAGGGTCTGGAGCCCAGCAGCTTGGATTTGAACCCTGCTTCTGCCCCTGGTTGGTTGTGTCTTCCTGGGTGGGCATCACCTTCCCTGGGCTTTAACACGTGCATCTGTTGACTGGCTACCTTCGGGGAAAGCAACACCTACGGATGAAGTGAAATGGGGAGAAGGTAGCTCTGTACCAGGGGAGGGCCGAGTTGATGCCAGGCAGCGCCCAGGGCATTAGAGGGCGAGCAAGATCAGCTGGAGAGGCTCCCAGCAGCACCACGGTAGGGCACCATCTCTGAAGTTCCAGGGAGGACAGGGCTGTAAGGAGCGTGGGGTCGGGACCGCAGCAGGGAACATCTGCTGAGCACCCAAGGGCAGCCAGGAAATGTGAGGAAATGTACCCGCTCAGATTTACCAATGAGGAGATGGAGGCGCATAGACGGAGTAAGTAGCACAGGGCCCCAGGGCGAGGCAGACGTGGAGCTGGGATTGGAAAGCGGGTCTGCACAGCCCTTCAGCCCAGGTGCCCACTGCCCTGTGGGAGCCTCAGCGGGGCCAAGGGCGTGGGGGAGGGAGCAAGGTGTGGAGCGGGGCTGGACTGTAGGTGTGCGGAGAAGGTTCAAGGACTGACGGCACCTTGCACTTTAAGGAGGTTAATGGAGCCATTAATGTGTTTTGGGTTTTGTTTTGGCTTTTTTTGTTTGTTTGTTTGAGGGAGAGTGAGCAAGAGAGAATGAACAAGTGGGGAGGAAGGTCAGAGAGAGAGAAGCAGACTCTTTGCGGAGCAGGGAGCCCGCTGTGGGGCAGACCCCAGACGAAGGCAGCCCCGCTTAAATGACTGAGCCACGCAGACGCCCCATTAATGTCTTTTCAGTAGGGAGAGCCATGGTAGAATTTATTTTGAAAGCTGCCTCTACTTCCTCTGTGGGATGTGAATGGAGAGTGCGCACAGCTGACGGTGGGAGACCGGGATGACCTGGCAGCGTCCTGCAGCAGAACGGCACCCTGAAGAAATCGTCCAGGGAGGGACCCGGGACTCTTGGCAACTGTGAGGACAGTATGTCTACCTCCGTGCAAGGGTCGTGCTGGAGCTAGGAGGGTACTGGGGTTTGTGCGGGCAGAGAAGAGAGCACAGTTCTGAAGCTGGGCTCTGCTGCGCCCGAGGGACCTCTCGGTGGCCATGTCGAGCAGGAGCTGTGGTTGGATGGGCTCTGGGAAGGAGGTGATGGTTTGGGAGCTGTCAGCACAAAAATGAAGTCCCAAGTCTGGGTACAGTGTGGGAGAATCAGAAGATGGCTCAGCCTAGGAGAAATGAGGGCAAGGTTTTTGTTTTTGTTTTAAGGTTTTATTTATTTATTTGACAGACAGAGATCACAAGTAGGCAGAGAGGCAGGCAGAGAGAGGAGGAAGCAGGTTCCTTGCTGAGCAGAGAGCCCCATGTGGGACTCGATCCAAGGACCCTGGGATCATGACCCAAGCCGAAGGCAGAGGCTTTAACCCACTGAGCCACCCAGGGGCCCCCATGAGGGCAAGGTTTTGTTTTATTTTTTTAAGATGGGCCAGACGTGAGCTGATTTAGACACCTGTGGGAAGGAGCAGGTGTGCGGGAGCAGGTGGAATCCCAGTGTCGGGAGGGCACAATGAATGCACAGGAGTTGCTGAGAAGTCTGGAGTTGACCAGACTCTCAGGATCCGCTCTGGGCAGAAGAGGGCAAGGTGCAGGGACTGCAGGTCCAAGGGGAGGGGCGACACGTTGACAGAGTTGCTCTAAATGCCAGAAACTGAGCAGAGAAACTTGGGAGGGAGCCCCAGTCAGCACGGAAGATGGGCTGAGCTTGGAGACCAACTGCCCCTCCCCGACCCTCAGTGGAAGAAGAAGATGATATTTGTCGACAGGACCCTGCAGCCTAGGCACAGGAGAGGAGGTGGACAGGAAGCCTAGGCTTGGCTGGCCCCATACAAAGGAGGGGCCGCAGCACACACAAACCGCCCCCCCTCCCCCGCATTGCAAAGGCACGGACGGAGAGGTATGCTGCAGAAAGAGGGTGAGGACTGCAGACCTCTGCAGCCAGGGCCACAGAGCTTGGGCAGCCCTTTCGCAGGGGTGTAAGGAGTCTCCTGGGAGAGACTTCATCCTGAGAAGCAACCAAGCCAGCTTCTGCTCCCTGGTCCTTCCACTCGAAGAACAGGAAACTACCTAGGGGGTCCCATAGGGCAACAGCCGAGCTCAGCAGGAGAGGATGCATGCGTTCCTGAGAACATCTGAGATGCTCATGGCCAGGGGATGAGGGACCCAGGTGGATTTGCAGAGATGCTGGGAAAGGTGGAGTGGCCACAGGGTGCTTGGCTCCGCTTTCCCACCCCAGCCGGGGCTGCCTGGGGGTTCTCTGTCAACATCATGCCCACAAACTGCCCTTCACGCCCCAGTCACACCCCTCAGCGATACCTGCCATGTCCAGGGCTCCACACAGGAGCCCACGGGGTACATCCCAGGATGCTCACAGCCTCGCGGGAGGGGTGCCTCAATACAGACTTTGTGAATGAAGAAAGAGCAGATTGGACATTTTTTTCCTGGGGTGGAATCCCACCACACCTCCTCCTCCTGTCTTTTCACACCCAGCTTAAGTTCCGTGGTTGATCCCTTCCCTGGGATCCTCTGGCGAGTGACAATGCCAGTCAAGTTCAGCTCTCAGCCTGCTCCTGCCTACAAATGGGGAAACCTCCCCACCCTGATGATGGAGTTCATGATCTTTAACCTCAAGCAGGCACGGCCAGGGTGGAGGGGTGCTCTCTGGCCCACCCTTCTGAATGACTATTTCATACTTTCTTCTCCTCTGACCTTCCGGGAGCAGCCTAGGGCTCGGTGTACTCCTTGGTTGGTGGTGGGAGACCGTATCCCTGCATGGCCCACTCCCCTGCCCCGCCCGGAGGGATCAACTCAATGAGCAGATTCCCCACAGTTTGGCAACAGCTGCTCAGACACTAACATATCTTGCATGCTCTTGGGAGAGAAGCTGTTTTGCATAGAGTTTCTGTTAATACCGCCCTTTTTCCTCTGTAGGTGCCAGGCTGTGGGAACCGTGACAACTGCCCTCCATGACAAAACGGCTCTGTCCTGTCCTGTGTCTCTGTCTGCGGAGGGGAAGAAAATGCAGCTGCAAAGGCTCTGAATGCACAAGCTGGCTACGTCTCAAACTGGGAGGGCTGAGGTGACTCCAGGCGGGGTGGGGGGTGGGGGGTCACCACGACTGACTCCGACTTCTCCCGGAGCACGCCCGGCCTCGCGTACCACTTCCACCTACAGGGCTCCTGGCACCAGGGAGAAACATGGTGTCATTTGGCCGAGATGACCTCTCAGAGCCTCAGTGCTCTGCCCAGCCTTGTCAAGAGCGGTCCAACTGGGCTTTGGTCTCTCCCTGCCCCAGGGCCATGGTCCTTTGCTTCCCAAGCCTCTTTGAGCCAATAATTATTTAGGGAGTTTTAAAAAATGTTAGGTAAAAATATTTAAAAGTGTAGTAAGTCTACCTCTGTAACTAAGCGGCTGTTGGAAACAGGCATTTCCTTCTTCTCTTTTTCCTGTTTTAAAGTATTTATTTGTTGTGGAGATGGAGAGTAAAAGCAGGAGAGCACAAGCAGAAGGAGAGTGAGGAGCAGATGTCCCACCCCGGAGCTGTTTCTGGCAGCCTGCTGCTTCCCCAAAGCCCCAGAGCTCTCCAGATACTGTAAACACTGTGGGGGGAGGCAGCCCCCTGCAGACTTCTGCCCCCCCCCCCCACCTCCCACGAAGTCTCACAGGGGCTACATGGCCTGGAGTTTCCATAATGATGGTCACGAGTCTTAAGAGTTAAGCTGAAAGTGCGGCCCCTCCAGGCTGCTTCAGTAAGACAAGGGTGGGAAAGAAGAATGTGGGAAAGGAGTCCCCTTGGTGAGGGCAGGGAGGGAAGACAGGCCCGAGGTCCATTTTTTTCTCTGAAATGACTTGCACACCCTTTTCATCATTCCCCTTAACCTCCAATGCCCGACCCCTCCTCTCTCCTCTCAGCAGCTATATTGCTTCCTGCTTTAGCCAAGTAAACAGATAAACTCCACTCCCCCATTGTATCAATAGCCATTCCATTTAAGTGCGGGACCCTACCCTACTTCCTAGTCAAGGACATCCCTCCTGCAATTGACCTCTATCCACCTTCACCACTAGTCCCCTCTCCAGAGGGTCATCTTCAAGCAAGTAAAATCATGCCGGGAGAGTCAACATTTAAAAATCAGCCCTATGAAGGTATAATTTGTATATAAAATGCCCCTGTGGTAAGTGTAAAGTTACCTGAGTTTTGACAAATGTAGACCCCCCACGTAACCACCACCACCACCAAGGTCCAGTTCTAAACCATTAAACCATCACCCCCAAAAGCTGCCCCCTAGCTGGGCAGCATCTCCGTGTACGGATAGAGCACGATTCGTTCACACACGGGCCTGTTGACATGCAACTGGGCTGTTCCCACTTTGGGGCTATTGTGAATAAAGTGCAGTGACCATTCCTGTAAAAGTCCTTGTGTGGAAACACAAATCGCCAGGCCATATGATAAGGTACGTTTAGTTTTACTAGAAACTTCCAAACTGTTTTCCACTGTGGTTGGAATATTTTGCATTTCCATAGCAGCCCATGAACGTTCCAAGACGCTGTACTTCCTATTACCGGGCTCCCCCCGCCCCCACCTCCCGCCTAAAATTAGTCACACGTGGGCGTGTGGGCGCCAGCCGGGGAACTTTAATTTTGTTTGCAATTTGTTTTTCTCTGGTGATGACCTCTGTTGACCATCTTTTCATGGACCTACTGGCTGTTCATATGTCTTCTTTTGTGAAGTATATGTTCATCATGTGCCTATTGTGTTAGCTTTCTACAGATCACAAGTTTGTCGGGTTCAACTGAAAAAAAAAAAAAAATCAAGTATGTTTATTGACTCACAGTGACCATGGGTCAGGCACAGCTGAGCTGGGTCTTCCCCTCTGGTCTTTCAGGCTGCAGCCAAGGTGTTGGGCAGCACCAGAGTCCCACCTGGGGCTCAGGCCTCCTTCGAAGCACACGTGGTTGTTGGCAGAATGCCTTGCCCTGCGGCTATGGAACTCCTGGTGTTTTGCTCCAATGCCAACGGAAAAGATTTGTGGCTGCCTCATGAGCCTGGTTTAAAGGTTCACCTGATTGTCTCAGGCCCACCTGAGATAATTTTCCTTTTGATTGGCCTTAATTATATTTGTCAAAATGCCTTTTAACATATGATGTACTAATCACGGGAACGACATCCTTAATATTCACAGATCCCACTCATATTCAAGGAAGAGATGATTATATAAAGACATGGGTGGTCCCTGGGGTCACCACAGAATCCTCCTTACCACACCATTTTTCATTGGTTGGTTTGTCTCCTTATTGAGTTATACGAGGACTTTATAAATTTGGGGTACAAGCCCTACGCAGATCTGTGTATTGCAAATATTTTCTCCTAGTCCCTGAGTTTGCCTTCTCATTTTTTTAAGGTTTACTTATTTATTGGGGGAGGGGGGGCCATGGGAAAGGGAGAGCGAATCTGAAGCAGAGTCCACACTGAGCACGGATCCCAACACAGGGTTCAATCTAGGGACCCTGAGATCATGGCCTGAGCCAAAACCAAGAGTTGGGGTCCTAACTGATGGGGCCATCCAGGTGCCCTGCCTTCTCATTTAATGTTTTTGGTATAAATTTTTTGTTTCGATGAAGCCCAACTGTCAACTTTTATAGTTCAGGCCTTTTATTCCTCCACAAGAAATCTTTGCTTACCCACAAGTATTTTCTCCTATGTTTTCTTTTAGAAGTTTGGTGGTTTTATGGGGCACCTGGGTGGCTCAGTTGTTAAGCCTCTGCCATCAGCTCAGGTCATGGTCCCAGGGCCCTGGGATCCAGCCCCGCAGCAGGCTCCCTGCTTAGCAGGAAGGCTGCTGCTTCCTCTGCTTGTGCTCTCTCTCTCTTTTAATTTTTTTAAAAATTGTGCTTGTGCTCTCTTTTAATTTTTTTTTAAAGAAGTTTTGTGGTTTTAACTCTTACATTTAGTTCTGTGACTCTGAGTCCACCTTTGTGTGATATGAATTAAGAGTTGAGATTCACAGAACACAGGGTGGCGCAGTCAGTTAAGCGTCTGACTCCTTGGATTCGGCTCAGGTCACGATCTCAGTGTTGTGGGATTGAGCCCTCAGTCGGGCTCTGTGGTCAGCATGGAGTCTCAGATTCTTTCTCTCTCCCTCTCCCTCTGCCCCTCCCCCTCATGCTCTATTTCTAAAATAAATCTTTAAAAAAGAGTTGAGATTCACTTATTTTTCCAAGCAAGTATACCACTTGCCAGCAGTATGTATCTTCTGAATACTCCATTTCCTCCACTGAATTACTTTGGTACTTTAACTGAAAGTCAGTTAAGTGTGTGTATGTATGTGTGTGCGCACAGTGTATTATATGTATAATACGTGTGTATTAGATACACATTTCTAGACTATTCCACTGATTTCTATTTCTATACTTGAATGTACCGTAATCTCTTAGATAACTATATATTTACATTAAGTCCTAAAATTGGGCAGATTACATCCCTCAACTTTGTTCTTTTCCACAATTTTTTGGCTATTCTTTGACCTTTGAATTTGTAGATAAGTTTGAGCTTGCCAACTTCTGAAAAAAGAGACCAAAAATAACCCTGCTAGGATTTTGATTGGGATCACATCAAATACGTAACTCGACTTGGGGAGGAATGCCATCTAACGGTATTGAGCCTCCCATTCCTAAACCCTGTTGTATATCTCCATTTATTTCCTCTCAGCATGTTTGGAGTTTTCTCTGTACATGTTTTGCATATAATTAAAAATTTCCCTGAATATATATGTTGTAGATGCTATTATAAATGGTATTTTTACTTTTCCTTCTCCAGTTGTTCATCACTAGTGTATAGAAATCAAACTGATTTTTGTATATTGACCCTATATTTTGTGACTCAGCTAAATGCACTTAGTCTGGTAGATCTCTTTTCAAGATTCCATAGGATTTTCTATGTACATGATCATGTCATCTGCAAATAAAGTTTGCCAATCTCTATGCCTTTTTGCATAATGTGAAATAAAACTGGAGATGCCAGACATCGTCATTGTCGCCATTACTGTGGAGAAAAACCAGCCTTTCCCAAGGATTATTCAACAGTTACAAAGTCTCAGCCATAAGTTCTTAGTCATTTTCCCTTAGTGAAACATGCACATATAAAATTTTGTATAGGGACACCTGGGTGGCTCAGTCAGTTAAGCGGCTACCTTTGGCTCAGGTCATGATCCCAGTGTTCTGGGATCGAGTCCCGCATCGGGCTTCTTGCTCGCGGGGGAGCCTGCTTGTCCCTCTGCCTCTGCCTGCCACTCTGCCTGCCTCTGCTCTCTTTCTCTCTCACTCTAATTAATAAATAAAATCTTTAAAATAAAATTTTGTGTAAATTTCACTGGGTTGACCCCCTTGGAGGCCATATGTGTATTTGATTCCATGGACCCTAATTTAATAAATATAATAGGAAAATAAAAGCAGATTTCTGGTTGTTGTAAAAGAAAGGGAAAATGAAGGGGAGTCCCCAACCCCCGAGAGTTATGACCAAACCTCCCAGCGAGCAGCTAGTGCGGGCAAATGCCTGCATCCAATCCTATGAAGGCAGCCATGCGTGGATCCCAAGCCAAGTGGAAGACAGGTGTGACTTGGAAGACCAGGGGATCAAATCTTCCTTAAGGAAGGAGAAAGCCATGACGTCACCTTGAGAAGGTGACTTTTTCAAGAACTGCCAAATCTTCCTGATTAACAGGAAAATAGACACGGGAAGGTAGACCCCAAAGGGAAACGATCCAGATTCCACGAATACACCAGCTGATTGCTAACAGCATCCCAGAGTGCACAAAGGATGCTGGTGTCAGTAAAGCCTCAAACCTGCATAATTATTGGAATAACTCCCTAATACCTAGTGGTTTAGGTATTCCTGTCTCATACTGCAGCCCAGGATCCAATGTGGGGAAAGAGCTTACCCTCTGGGCAGTTCTTTACAGAAAAGAACACCCTTTCCCTATGGGACTGGCTGGACCGAGTAGATGGGGTCATCCTAGGTAGCAGTTCCCTTAGGCACATCTTTGCTCTGGAAGGCTCTGGTGAACGTTCAAAGAGATGATGTTTTGAAAGGTTTGTCTTGCTTTGCAAATAGAAGACAGTATTATTTGGCTCCTCCATGCCTCCCCCATATAAAAACATGGATGATTAAAAGCAAAATATTACCCACCCATCCCTGGGGATGCCTGGTTCAAGTTCTCTTGCAAAGACACCCAGCACTGGGAAAGATGGAGCATGCACCTGTGTGGGGACCAGATGTCTCGGAAGAAGGACAAGGGTGCACCCTACCAGCGCCATATGGTATCAATACAGACTAGGGTTTACTGGGGGAGAAATCTGACAAGAAGGGACGTGTAGTGCCCATGACTCCTGAGCTGCCCGGAATCCCCCAGAGAGGTGGGCCAGGCTGGGGGGAAGCGGGCTGGACAACACTGTGGTGAAGAGGGGCCCCGTATCATAAAGCCTAAAGATACATGAGGGTGGAAGGTTGGTGCTGGGCTTCCAGGGCTTTCTCAAGGTGGACTTTCTAAGGATCCCCAAGAATATCCTGACTGGAAAAGAGGAGGGGAGCCAGGGGTTCCCCCACTCTGAACGCCACCTTCCTGCTCCTCTGGGGGTAACGCAGTTCTGACACTCCCATAAACTGTCTGAGAAGCCTCTGGAATGCAGCCCCTGCTACCCTCCAAGGGACTCTGTTTAGTCTGTGTCTTTTCTGCCATCCCCGTCCTCGGCCACAAGCCGCCACTGAGGACAATTCTTCTATTTACATTCTCTTCGGCCAGTCCTGCTAGGACATCTTCCAAAAGTCACATCTTGTCTACGTTCTGAGGGCCCGGAAAAGGATGATCCTAAAGGAGCCCCTGCACGGGGCCCCTACACGTGCTGTCCTCTGTCTTCGGGCCTCTACCCCTCCACCCCCCAGTAGCATCTTTCTGAGGCTCGCTCACCTGTGACCATCTCCGGCTCAAACACTGTCTGTGTTTCCTCGCTGTACCCAGACTGAGATCTAGAACATTTCGTGAAAAGCCTTGTTTCCCCAGTTCCTCCTTCTGGATGTCCCTCTCTCTGTAGGTTATGCCTCCATGTCTCTCTGTAATGGTAATTCCCACTTTCTGCAGGGCCTCACCTTTGCCTCACTCATAGCGGCTCGGGACCCCAGCAGTGGCCATCATTTGTCCTGGGCCTCTACCATCCATGGGTCATTAAAACCCAGCCAATCCACTACTCCTGCCTCATCTCTGGGAAGCCCTCCTAGACTGTAGCTGCCTTCACTCCCCTGGTATCCAATAGCACATAGGCCTTGAACCTCAGCCCACAGAGAGTTGGGGTTGCTCTCCTGTTGGTTTCTATAGATGGATTCTGAATGTTTCCATCAACAGGAGCTCCTTGAACAGGGGACCACACAGCCCTGAGAGGAATCAGAACTGCCTGAATGTCAGGATCCTAGGTTCTGTTTTCCAGCGATTCCTAAGCCTATTGTTTCTGCAGCTGTGGAATGGGGCAATCAGGGTAGACTAGGTGATTCCTAAAAGCCTTTACAGTTTTCAGGATTCAGTGTTCTCCAATGAGTGGTTGTCAACTCTCTTTGCAGATCGGAATCACTGGAGAAACTGAAAGTCTGTGCCCCCTTTCCCAGGGATATAAGATGCAACTGGCTTGAGATGGAGCCCAGGCCTCTGGGATTTTATGAAAGTTCGTCAGATGATTCTAATGTGCCAACTTTATTGGAAACCCGAGATCCTGCTTTGCTGATTGGAACTTGCTTAATCTTCCGGAAAAGGTATGGTCTCGTGCTGCCTCCTGGTGGCCAGATATCTCACTACAGGCAGATTTCAGCCGCATCTATGTTTTTGAACCTGGGGCAGGAAAAATGTCATTAAAAAGAGAGGAGGAAAGAGGAGCAGAAGACCTAGCTTCTCCTTGACCCAAGGATACACAGTCTCACAGAGATTTCCCTCCCCACTTTTCCCTACGACAAAGCGCCCCCAAAGACTGGTTCTGGAGACAGTCATATCTGCATTAAATGTGAACCATGTCCCTCGGGGTCCGCAGGCTGGGTGTAAGGGGGATTGAGCAGGAAAAAGGTTCAAGGAGTTCTACCTGAGGCCACCCCAGGCCAGGCATATATATATGAAAGTCCTGGGGGTCTTCACATCAGCAGTAATTACACCATGCCTCCCTGCATCAAGCCTCAGATGGGGGAAGACCGTGTATTGACACGTGGATAACCTCACACATGGGCCAACCTCCTTCCCTTCTCTGGTGCCTTCCAACATCAACACCTGTACCTAGATCATTCCAAACAAACCTTCCGCTCTCAACTCAAACATCACCTTCTTAGGGAAGCCTTCTTTCACACACCCACTAAGTCATGTGCCCCAGTTTCAGTGTTCCCAGAGCATGCTTAATTTCTCCTTCCAGGATCACAGTTTTAATTCATTTTAATATGAGCTGTTTGGGGTCAATATGCTCCCAATGAATGTCAGACTTTCATGGAGGGACTGAGCTCCCAGCACAGCTGGCCCTCCACAGCACCTGGCTCATCACAAGGGTCTCAATACATTGTCATTGTTGAATGAATGAATGGCCCCATCCTGAAAAGAAGCACTGTCTTTTCTCATTATCATCCCCAATTTTCCTATCATCAAGTCAAGTTGAAGAAATTCATTTCAATGTGGTCAGCATAGCTATGTTTCATTTATATTAAAAGGAAATTGCGGCGCCTGGGTGGTTCAGTGGGTTAAGTCTCTGCCTTTAGCTTGGGTCATGATCTCAGGGTCTTGGGATCGAGCCCAACATCGGGCTCTCTGCTCAGCAGGGAGCCTGCTTCTCCCTCTCTCTCTCTCTCTGCCTGCCTCTCTGCCTACTTGTGATTTCTCTCTGTCAAATAAATAAATAAAATCTTTTAATAAAATAAATAAAAAGAAATCATTGATGCCTTAGGCTAAATTAATAACATTATCCATACATTAGGCATAGCAACAAAATTAATGCCTTGCCATATCATTGATCTCCACCTTTTTTCTAGAAACACTTGAGTCTAACATCCTTCTTGCTGCCCATGTGCCCATGGCTTTTCAGCTTTGTTTTTAAGAAAAAAATACATGCCTTTACCCCACCACTTGAACTGTGGTGCACTCACAGTAGAGGTCAAAGGCAGCACTTAACTTCATAAAATCCTATGCCTGGCCGTAGACATTCCTGGTCAGACGCACAGGTAAGGTTTGTGTTCATTCGCCTTCCCCATGTGGGGTAAGTCTATCAGAACCATGCTACTCAAAATATGGTCCCAAGACCAGCCACGTTGTCATCACCCGACAGCTTGTTAGAAATGCAGAATCTCAATTTTCACCCCGGACCAAAGAATCAGAATACGTGTTTCAACAAGCTACCCTAGCAGTACACACACATAAAAGTTTGAGGACTGCTCTTCTCGGCTGTGGGGTTACCAAGCTGCTCAGAGTTCATGGATCCTCTGAATCACAGCGGCGACTCAATGATCTGGGTCTGGAAAGCCTTTCTCCCACAACTCTTCGAGAAATTCAACCTTACATAATTTGAAAAGGCTAAGTAAGAAGGCTTAGTGATAATTTTCCAAGTTCTCATGATGAGCAAATGCATTCTGCTTGCAAATTTGCATTGGCCTTATTCCTCTGATGATTCTCAGTTTGCCTTATCTGCTTTGTGTTTACCTCGGTTCAGCAAAGAGACAGTGGGGTGGGTGGGTCAGTATCACTGAGCTGTGGCCACGTTTAGAGGCTCATTCCTAGAAAAATCAATTAACTTTCAGTTAAAATTTAACAGTCATAGCAAAAAAAAAAAAAAAAACAAAAAACAAAAAACCTTTCAACCTTTATCTGTCTGGCTAACACATTACATGAAGCTGTGGGAAACCAGGTAGAGGATGAGGATGGGTGAGCCCTGACGTGGTCGACAGGTGGAGGGGAGGGAAGACAAGATATTACTCACTTCTTACATGGCAGGTCAGCTCGCAAGAGCTTCTTGTGTGATGACAGCGGCTGACTGGAATCAGCTACTTTTGAAGGTCTGATGCCTTCCTCAGCAAGAAACCATGGCAATTTTTTCTGGCTGGTGTTGATGGTTTCCTGCCCTAGAAAAAGCAATAAATGACTCAGCTTTCTTACAATTAACATTTCCAGGGGAGCCTGGCTGACCCCATCGGTACAGCGTGTGACTCTTGATCTCAGGGTCGTAGTTTCGAGCCCCATGTTGGGGGTAGAGATTACTTAAGAAAATAAAATCTTTAAAATGAACAGCAGTAACAAAACATGGATTCAGATGAGTTTAGGTTTCAAAAGCTGGGTTTCTGAAGATTTGACCACCCTTAAAGAAGGTGAAGAAGACTTCGTAGACCAATTCTGGAATATAGACCTTAAGTAGAACAGGAAGGCTATCCTCACATATCCAGTCAATTTCACTGTGTCTCAGCCCAAACCACGCTCTACAGTTGGCAGAGCCCTTTAACGCACGAAATTCTAGGGGCACCTGAGTGGCTTAGTTGGATGAGTGTCTGCCTTCTGCTCAGGTCATGATCCCAGAGTCCTAGAATGGGGCCTGCACGAGGACTGTTGGGCTCTCTGCTCAGCTGGAAGCCGGCTTCTCCCTTTCCCTCTGCCTGCCCCTCCCCTTGCCTACATGTGGGCTCTCTCTCTCTCTCTCTCTGTCAAACAATAAACAAAAGCTTTAAAAATAAATAAGATATAAAAATCGAATTTGACCATTTTATTTGTTCAGATGATACTGAGACATTCAAGTGACTCATCCGAGATCGTAGGAACATCGTGTTCCTAACAAAGCAAAAACTAGTGTCTGGGGCTTCTGACTGGGACTCGAGTGCTGGGGCTGTCTACTACCCACCCCCCTCCCACAGGTGAAGCGTGATGCCTCTCCTTGTGGCACAAGAGCAGCAACAAGTCAGAAAACAAAAACACATTAAGGGCGGGGATGATGTCCCCTTACAGTTTCATCAGGCATCTCACAAAATCACGTTATTCACTAGCACTCTGTAAATACTTGTGCAATGACTTGCCACAGATGACGATTTAATGACTATTTACTGAGTATCGACCTACAACGTGCTAGGCAGTCTATGGGCACATGAGTGCCTTCGTTTTGTGTTCCCCGTCATCACCATTACTGTGATTGTCCGAGTTGTAGACAGTTCAACCATCAGGGAAAGATAGAGGGTCATGATCTTCTCTCCCTTGGGAGAGAAGAAAAGAAAGGTGCAGAGATGGGTGAACAGTATTTCTTGGAACCTGTGGAAAGCAGGGTTCACGTTAGACGTAACTTGAAAATTGGCAATTTCTGGAATTTATCAACAATGTCTTGTTTCACCAAATATATTTTTAGGGGGAATGCTATCCCCGGCAATGAGCAGCCTCACTACTGGGTTTTCCCTTCTGTAGTCAATTTACTCTTTTTCCAAATGGCACCCTTGCTTTTGGGCTTCAGGGACTGGCGGGGTTCCTGCTATACTTCCATTCCCCTCCCAAACCGCAGAGCAGACCCCAAGCCGCTGGATTCCTGCACCATGAGGCCACTTCACCCACCGCTGGGTTTGCAGATACCTGAGGTGCTGGTACCTAGTCTTCAGCCCTCCCTGAGACCTACCTCACCTCCTGAGGAGAAATGTCTCCCACCCCTAAGGTGGCCCAGCTTGCAGAGTTCACTTCTAACAATTAGAGACAAAATGGGTGTGTGCCTTTGTAGTCAGGAAGGTCACGCAAGAGGACAAGGGTACCCAGCTTACTAGGGCCACTTACAAGTATGAACACCGTTCCCAGGACCCCTAGGAGCAGAGGCAGGACCTCCTCCCGCTACCCCCCTCAACTCCTGACCAAGCATGTCTCTAGGCTGGGCCTTACTGCCCTGGTCACTGCAGTGGGAGCTTGGTGGTGATGTGTATCTCCCTATGGAACATTCTGGAGTCCAGTAACAGCAGAGTTCCCTGCATGGCCTTGTTAGAAAGGAGGCAGCTCTGGGGTCCAGTCTGTCCTTCAGCAGAGCTAACTCGGACCTGCTGAACCCGGGCCTTGAAAACCACTAAAAGGCAGAGGGACCGAACCTTCAGGGGAACCTGCATTGGTCCCTCCTTAAAGTGTTGCCTTTCTTGCCTCCAGAGGTCTAGGAGCACAAACAACCTTACATCAATCCTTAACACCCCCTCAATAATAGGGAAGGAAAAAAACAGCCATGCCATTCACTAGGCTGGGAAAACAGACACAGAGAGAGACAGCCCAGAGTTCGCAGTAAGCATGATTTCTCCCAAGGACACATTGCCGCCTGCAAAGCACCATTGGGCCCCCTTCTTAGAGTGACTACTGTGTTCTTGGTCACAGAGAAAATTTCTCCTCTAAAATCAGACTCCCAGTAACGTTGCCATTTGAAATTATTCCAGTAAGAGTAAAATATCCCAGTCTTGCCTGGAGAAACTAAGACGGCCTGACACAGAGAAGCAAACTTGGGGTACAACCCAGGTGCAGAAGTTCCAATAAAGGTGTCTGGACACAAGCGTCCACACTTGACTTAGTAGTTTTCATGGAAATAGGATCCCATGTCCATTTCATGGTCCAGACCTGATAATGACACTTTGACAGTCACCCTGTGTTGCCTTAAGCACTTGAAATACTATTTCACTTGAATTTCACCCAGATTTCCATTCTTCCCCCAAACTCCACAATAACACTACTTTTCCCTGTTTGGAGAGGCTCCAGAATAACTCTGCTGTGTGGTTTTTCTCATTATAATAGGCCAATAACCTGACTTTGTCCAACTACTCATTTGTCCCCGGTGGTCTTAGCCTGACGGGGCCGTGACGGTACCCAGCGCAGGTACTTAGGTACGACAGTAGACCCTGTTAAGGAGAGCCGCTGAACCGTCACTGTGGCCTGTGACAGAGATGCAGATAGCGTGTAATGAATGACACAGAGGTAGGCAGTTTTCATTATATTGAGTGCTGCGTGTTAACTTCTCCAACGATCTCCAGCTGCTTGCTGAGAAAATTGCACGAGAAAATGATCACTTTGTTTTTAAAGTGCACGACTCGGTGGTTTTTAGTAGGGTTACAGGATTATGCAATTATAACCTGAATCCAAAATACTTTCATCACCCCCAAAGAAACCGGGTACCGGATAGCAATCAGTCTCCACTCCCACCGGGGCCACCACGAATCCGCCTTCTGCCTCTGTGGATCTGCCTGTATTGGACACCCCAGGATGTGGCATCTTTCACTTAACATACTGTTTTTCCACGTTCATCCACCTCATAGAACAGTCCTTCATTTCATTTTCTTTCTTTCTTTCCTTTGTTTGCTTTTTCTTGCCAAGTAATATTCCATTGTATGGACATACCACCTTTTATTTATTCATTTATTTATTGATGGAAATTTGGATTGTTTCTATCTTTTGGCTATGATGAATAATACTGCTATGAGCCTTCATGTGTAAGTTTAATGTGGACTTTTATTTTCAGCTCTCTTGGGTATATACTTAGGTGTGGGATCACTTGCTCATACCAAGATGATAACTCTGTATTTAACTTCTTGAGGAACTGCCAAAATGTTTAAGAGATCTTACCATGGGAGTTGGATCTCCTATTTTGCAGGAACTCTTGCTATTACATTATAAGAACCAGTAATTATCTGCTTGAGCCTTAATATAGTTCCAATTTGCACAGATTTATTCTAGTTTAGCCTTAAGTGTCAACATGTAAACTCGTTTTGACTAAAGAATGTATTTTATAAAAAAAAAAAAAACACACAAAAAACTGACTGAACAATTTTACATTCCCACCAGCAGTTTTGGGGGGTTCCAGTTTCTTCACAGCTTCATCAACACTTGTAATTATATTTTTTATTATAACCATTCTTGTGGATAGAAAGTGATATTATAGGGTATTTTTTTCTATTTAAGAAATCTCTACACTCAACGTGGGGCTTGAACTCACAACCCCAAGATCAAAAGTCCCACACTCCACCCACTGGCCCAGGCAGGTGCCCCATGATATTGCTTTTGATTTGCATTTTCCTAATGTCTAATGATGTTAAGCATCTTTTCATGGGCTTATTGGCCACTTATGTATATCCTTTGGAGAAATGTCTGTTTACATATTTTACTCAGTTTTTAGTTGGGTTGTCTTTTTATCATTGAGTAATTGAGATATAGATAGATGCATTCAAACATACATACATAATATATTTTGCAAATATTTTCTCCCATTGTATGGGTTGTCTCTTCACTTTCTGTATAGAATCCATTAAAACACGAAAGTTTTTAGTTTTGATGAAGTCCAATTTATCTATATTTTCTTTTTTCAAGATTTTATTTATTTTTTTGAAAGAGAGAGACACAGTCAGAGAGGAAACACAAATAAGGCGAGTGGGCAAGGGAGAACAGGCTTCGTCCCAGGGCACTGGGATCATGACCTGAACCTGAACCTTAAGCAGACGCTTAACAACTGAGCCACCCAGGCACCCCTGCATATTTTCTTTTGTTGCTCATAGGTTTGGTGTCATATCTGAGAATCTGTTGCCAAGGTCATGAAGATTTACCTGTATGCTTTCTTCTGAAAGTTTTATGGTTTTAACTCTAATATTTAAGTCATTGACCCATTTTGAATTATTGTTTTTAAGATTTTATTTATTTGATAGACAGAGAGCACAAGTAGTCAGAGAGGCAGGCAGAGAGAGAGGAGGAAGCAGGCTCCCCGCTGAGCAGAGAGCCCGATGCGGGGCTCGATCCCAGAACCCTGGGATCATGATCTGAACCGAAGGCAGAGGCTTTAACCCACTGAGCCACCCATGTGGCCCTTGAATTAATTTTTTTAAGTTAATTTTTGTATGTGGTGTGAAGTAAGGATCCACCTTCATTTTTTTTTTTTTTTTTTTTTTTTTTTTTTTTTTTTTGCATGTGACTATCCAGCAATATTTCCCAGTGTGGGACTTGATGCGGAACCCGATCCCAGGATCCTGGGATCATGACCTGAGCCAAAACCAGACACTTACTGACTGAGCCACTCGGGCATCCCTAAAAATTGAAAATTAATGAAAACATTTCCATACGGTCTTACAGACTCTCCTTTCCTTGAATACACTTAGATCCACGCAACATATCCTTTCAATAGAGTAGATTTTTTTTTAAGATTTTATTTATTTATTTGACAGACAGAGATCACAAGTAGACAGAGAGGCAGGCAAGAGAGAGAAGAGGAAACAGGATCCCTGCTGAGCAGAGACCCCCAGTGCGGGTTAGGCTCAATCCTAGGACCCTGGGATCATGACCTGAGCCGGAGGCATAGGCTTTAACCCCCTGAGCCACCCAGGCGCCCCTCAATAGAGTAGATTTTGAATGTATCTTGCATGCTCACATCATAGCTAATTCCAGATAAGAAATAAAAAGACATTTAATTTCTATGAAGTTCATTTTCTGCTGTAATTATTAATAATATAAAGCAGGATCTAAAAATAGGCTACCTGAATCAAAAGAACACCAGCTCTAAAAGAAAGCACACAATTAAAAATGATAAGGCTGCATAGTTAATCATCCCATAGATGTCAGGAACTGATGAGGCACGGAAAAAATTCTAGTGCCTTGAAAACAAGCCCCTACACCTAGTCCTCTTTCTCTCTATAGGCATTTTACTTGGCAAAATCCTACCCAGCCCACGATTGTCAGTTCAGCTGTCACATTCTATAAGATGCTTTCCTTCATTGACCTGCCCACCGTTAGTCACGTCCACGTTTGGGCTTTCATGGTTCTCAACTGACAGTGACATTGTCCCAGTTAATCCCGCTGTGAGTGTCAGTTGGGTTGAATTTGCCTTGCCTCCTAAACCTGTCAGCAAAATGTGGGATGTTTCATGTGGCCCTTGCTCCTTTGAACACACATGAATACACACACACACATACACAAATGCACAAACACTTGTGCATTGTACACACACATAGAGCAAGATAGGGAACGTATCGGTCAATTCCACTATTTCTATCCCTCATTCTTTCCATTATGTCTTTCCCTTAATTTATCTATATCTGGCTTCCCCTAAGTGTATCTGTTCTTTTATAACTTGAGCAGAATGTCGTGTATGTCTGTTTGTATTCCTGGTTTAATAGAGAAAATACTTAAGGTTGTACATTTGCTTCTTGGTAAAGTTTTGGTAAAAAAAAAAATAAAACATTTTATTGTAAGCCATTCTGGTTGGGATTACTGTCAGACCATTCCATAATACCAGTTTTAATTTCTTCTTTGACTGAAGAGGTTTTTAGAGGATATTTTTATTTATTTGCTTTTTGAGGTCAAAATGGTGGAGCTTTTGAGATTATTATTCTCTTGTGATTTTACTGTATTTGGGTCAGAGAATGTGGTCTGTACTACTTCTATACCTAGAACTCAATGTTTTGTCTGTAGCCTATTTCCAGAGCCATTTAGAAATAGGGGACAAACTAAAAAAAGTTTGCAAATTTGACCCAGCAGCCCCATACCTAAAATTTATGCTATGAATGTAAATGAAACAATTCACAAAAATGAATATATGTGGGTATTTGTCACAATGCTGTTTATTAGGATAAAATTGGAAAGTTTCTAAATATTTCCCAATAGGAGCCTGATTACCTAAAATATGATGTATTTCTATGAAGGAACATAAATGCAATCATTAATAATGATAGTGTAGATGAATACTTGCTAAGAAGGAAAAGAGTTTACAATTTGATAAAAAAAAAAAGCACAAGTTATACAACAGTATAAGTAAAATCTTTTTAAATTGTATTAGCATTTTATTTTTATTATCTCATTTTAGCTTTTTATTTTTTCACCTCCACTGAGGAACAACTGACAAATGAAATTGTAATATATTTAAAGTGTACAACATGATGATTTATTTGACATACATACACACTGTAAAAGGCTTCTTGTAATCGAGTTCATGAACATATCTGTCCCCTCACATATTTATCTTTTTTGGGGTGCTGAGAACACTTAAGTTCAGCTCTCTTAGTAAATTCTAAGTATACAGCACAATATTATCAACTACAGTTATCATGAGGTTTTTTCCCTTTTCTTTTTTTTTTTTTTTTTTTTGAGAGAGAGAGTGTGTGTGCTGTGCACACACAAGGGGGAGAGGGGCTGAGAGAGAGGGCGAGGGAATTTTTTTTTTTCAAAGATTTTATTTATTTATTTGACAGAGAGAGAGATCACAAGTAGGCAGAGAGGCAGGCAGAGAGAGAGGAAGAAGCAGGCTCCCCGCGGAGCAGAGAGCCCGACGCGGGGCTCGATCCCAGGACCCTGAGATCATGACCTGAGCCGAAGGCAGCGGCTTAATCCACCCAGGCGCCCCAAGGCGAGGGAATCTTAAGCAGCCTCCACACCCAATGCAGAGCCCAACATGGGGCTCGGGGTTCGATCTTTCTACCCTAAGACCACGACCAGAGCCGAAATCAAGGCCCTTAACGGACTGAGCCACCCAGGTGCCCCTAGTTATATGCTATACATTAGATTCTCAGACACATTCATTTTGTAATTGAAAAGTTGTACTCTTTGGGGGCGCCAGGGTGGCTCAGTGGGTTAAGCCTCTGTCTTTGGCTCAGGTCATGGTCTCAAGATCCTGGGATCAAGCCCCACATCGGGCTCTATGCTTGCTTCTCCCTGCCTCTCTGCCTACTTGTGATCTCTCTCTCTCTGTGTCAAATAAATAAATAAAATCTTTAAAAAATCAAACTATCAATCTCTTACATCCATTCCAGACTTCTCATTAGCCGGGGGTCTGTCCGTGTTTTTGCTGCGCTGGATCCGCGAATCCATTCCGTATTTTGCATCAAGCCATCAGGCTGGGTTGCCTTTCTGAGCTGCAGTGGCAACCCCTAATTTCCACATATCCCTGTAATTTTCTCCTTCTCCCTGCTTTCAGCCAGAAAGCATAAGCATATACTGCTGAATTCTTCTGGGCCCTACAGAGGCCAGGCCTCCTTTTGAGCAATCGGCAGCAGCCTTTGGGCCCGAGGTTTTTCTTTTGGGGGCACACTTGTTTGGGTCAGTAGGGGTCTGGCGGGCTCCAACCAGGTCCTTCTGCCTCTTCATCTCCTGGGCTACCAGAAGCCCAGGGCTGCCTCACCATAGCTGGGAATGTTGACGCCAGAGTTCGTGCTGTCCTCTCCCAGGCCTGCCCTGCCGCTGGACAGCAACCCCCCTCCAATCCCCTAAGAAGGTTTCCTGCCCCTGGGCGGCCCAGTTGGACAGGGCCATTTCCAAAAACACTTAGGAAGACAAAGTGGAGTGTGACACTCACCTGGTCATCTTCCAGGGGCCCAGGACACACACCACCAATACCATGAAGTATAAATACAAAAGTTTGGGGGAAGGGGCTGCAAGGGGAAGGCGGGGAGGGGAGAGCCCATCTCACTCTCCATCCCTGCTGCCAGCTCGGGGCTCTTATAATCCCTGCTGAGCTGTGCACTAGGCTGGGCAGAAGACTGGACACGTCCCAGAAAGTGCTCAAAAGAAAGGGCCCCTAAACTATGGTGTTTTACATATGGGGGGCGGGGCACAGCTAGGCCACCATTCAGCGGAAGCCTCTAGAACTCAGTATCTGGTGACCTCGTCCTGCCTCTCAGCATACTCTCATCTGCTGACGCAGCTAGCGGCTAAACAGTGACCGTGAGGGAGAAAATGAGAGTCCAGAGCCCTGCAGTCTCTCCCCTGCCCAACAGTTAGGGGCTGTATCTCTCTCACCTTCGAAAGAGTAAGGGCATCAAAGTTGGAGCGGCAGGCACTCTGTGCTTGACCCTTTACAGGCTGAGCCCGACCTTCGCCCGGGATCAGATGTGAATGAGTGTCTGAGGGATTTACCAAAATAGTGGATGGGAACCTAGAAGCCCATGAAACCACAGTGGGATTGTCTATAAGTCGGGCATTGTGCGCTAAAAACTACACCATAGACCCAAGTGAAGCTGGGTCCTAAAGAAAACATGTAAGTGTATTTATTTCTCAAGCGTTATCTAATCCTGGAGTAGAGAAAGCTCTTCTTTCTTTTCTTTTCTTCTTATTTTTTTGAGAAAGCCTTTCTTAAAAAATGCCATGGATGAACACTTCTTTCAGAACCTTGTGCTTTCTTTTTTTTAAAGATTTTATTTATTTATTTATTTATTTATTTTAATGGACGGTGGAGGGGCAGAGGAGGATGGAGAGGGACAAGCAGACTCTCACTGAGTTCTGAGCTGGATGCCAGGCTCACACAAAGACCCCAAGATCAACCTAAGCTGAAACCAAGAGTCAGACAGACCCTCAACTGACTGAGCCACCCATCCCCCCCCCACCCCGTGCTTTCTGATCTACCATAGGCATATTAATAGCAAGCGAATACTATTTTAGTGAGATCCTTCCATGTTCCATGTTCCATGTAAAGAGTAACATCCAAAGCAGCAGCCTGGGAAAGAGGGGCTAGAGAAGATAGCGGGAGTTCTGGACCCCACTTCATGGGAGAAGCATGTCCTCCACCTGAGCAGTGGAAAAAAAATTACCTTCAGTGGAAAAAAATAACCTTTAAAAAGACATAAAAACATGCATTTCGGCATACATTCTTTCCTTTAGCCTTAGTGAGTAAGGGACAGGAGGGGCTAGGTAGGGAAAGATAGGTGGGAGCTTTGTGATCAGGTTTCCAGAAATCCCAAAGATGTGGAGCTAGCTGTGGGAAACCAGAGATAAGGGAACAAACCCGACTACCCTACCCTGGGTGGGTGGGGTGGTGTCTTTTTTGTGATAATCCCCTGCGACCAACAAAGAATAACCAGACCCTAAAAAGAAAGTAAGCCATTGAAGGTGTTACCAGACCCTAAAAAGAAAGTAAGCCATTGAAGGTGTTACTAGTCCTTGCTCAGTGGTGGTATCAATAGAAATGTTAAAAGGATTGAAGGGCCCGGTTAGCTTTCTATAAAAGACCAACCCTAAAGCCCATGGGTGGCAACATGGTCTAGACCTCTCTTAATCTTGAGACTTTATGCTGTGATTTCTATTGCTTTACTCACTCTCATTAGTCCCAGAGATTTCCTTCTTTGGTTCGGTGAGACAAGAATCCAGCTCTCCCGCAGCATTAGGTTCCAGTGTAGCTTAAATAGCTCTGTGGAATCCTGTTTTTATTTAGCATTTTGGTGTTTGGTTCATCATGGATTTTTGCATTCATTTTGGTTTAAAAAAATACTGCATTCAAATATTACTTACCTTGATGATTGAGGTTTTCTTGGGTATCCCTGTAAATGTGCCCCAGGTGAGTACCTCTCTCGTCTTCCTTTATCTCAGCCGCAGCAGTAGGGTAACATACTTGTAGGTAACGTACTTCTCACTAGGTCATAACTGGACCAAGGCCAAAAGAAAAAAAAGGAAAATACAATAGGACAGCAGAAGGGAATGCAGTGTACTTAAAACTCCCCCCAGTTTTTGAACTTGAAAGAAGTTCAATAGCTAATCTGAAGGAGAAATAAAGATAAACATGAATTAGCATCAAGCCCCTTTATAAGCATTTACTTGTAGACAACAGGTATGGTTCCCTGGCAAACTGAAATGATCATTCTGTCTTCATCCACTCAACCCGCATTTAAACTCTACTTGCTGAAACCGCGCTGGGCCCTGGAGTTAGAAGGATAAAAAAGACTGTCTGCGTAACAGTCTGGTGAGAGAGACACATAGGGATCCTCCGACCCGAATCCAACTTGATAAATGCTCTAAATGTGTGCATACATGGTTTGGAATTACAGAGATGTGAGCAGAGATTGTTTCATTCCAGTTTTTACAGTTTTTCCTAGGTGAGTGTCTCGTTCCTATTGGTGGGATTTGAACTTACGGAGGTGAGTGAGTGAGGAGGGGCCAATGCCATTGAAAAAAGATTTTTATTACATTTCCTTAGAGAAGGGGGTCCTCTCCACCACGCATGGCCACAGTGGAAGCATCAGGCTTTCTTAGGAGGCGGAAGAAGGAGCAAGGGGACAGTTTAGACAAGGCGATGTGAGAAGTAAAGTCAGAAGACAGAATTATCACATTTTTCTTACTAACTACAGCCCATTGACAAGTCCTTGCAACAGGCCGAGTGACATTCCTCTACGGACTCAACTGCCAGTATGTTGACACTTTTTGCTAAGGGCAAAAGACAATCCTGGCCTGACCACCCCGCACCCACCCCCCATCCTGTAAGTCTACTTTAACATATAAAAATTCCTTTAGAAATTTCCTTTATCTCTAAACCCCCAAGATACGTGTTGGCAATCACCCCCCAAGCATCTGGCCCCCCATATACCTCTGAAGGGTCTCATGACTAAGGTTTTATTAGTTGGTAATAAATGACCTTTCCCCAACAATAGCTAGCCCCCTCAAGGTCCTGGAAACCTTGATTCCAAAATTCCTTAGAGACTTACACTATCCCTAACCCCTTCCCAACTTGGAAATATGTAACGGGCCACTCCTCGTGACTCCAGTGCATCTTTTTCTGCCCACAGGTCCTGTCCCCATGCTTTAATAAAACCACCTTTTTGCACCAAACACATCTCAAGAATTCTTGTCTTGGCCATCAGCTTCAAACCCTAATGTTCTTTCCTATATCCCAGGGACTTTATTAGGATTTCCAGTGGGAAGGTAGGGGAGGGCAGAGAAGAGAGCTTAGGACTGCCTACTTTGAACAAAACATGGTGGGCTTTGGGCTCTAAGGGTGTTCATCTCTAGCTGCCTGGTACCTGGCCCTCGGGTGACTTAGGGCGGGGGAAATACTGGCTTGGTGTGTGAGGGATAGGTAAAGGGAGTGCTTGGCTTGCAGGTGAGAGGCGATCTCCCAACCAAGTTGTTCGCTATCTTTAGGAATTCGGAGCCCTAGTGTTGAAGGAACAGAAGGACGCTGAGGACAAAGCACTCCCCACACCCCCAGATGTGCTGGTCTTCTAGGAATCTCCCAACCATCTTAATGGTAGGGCCTTGCAGAGGGGAAAAACAACCTTCACTTGCCAATGCCAAGGCCTCCAGTATCCGGTAGGTCCTCTTTAGCATATGAAAGTTCTTTCAAAACCTCCTTTTTTCCCTGCCTCCCCCAACCCTGTAGTATATAAGCAGCCACACCTCACAACTGTAGTGGCCCCTGGATCCTGACCTGTCTTTTATTCGTCGTGCTTCATTAAACTACCATTTTGTACCAACGATGTCTTAAGAATCCTTTCACAGGCTCCAGACCTCTCGCCACTGAACCTCACCTATATAGCAAACCCCATCGTATGGCGCCCGACCATGGGGCTTTGAGTCTTCACATCCGGACTCTTGAGCTTCCGTGCCAAATGGGTGAGTACTTCGGTCTAGCCTGTGTTTACTCGATGGTGGAGGAGAAAGTCTGTCTTTTGGCTAGAAGTTAGTACCCTGACCAGAATGGTAATCAGACCCAGAAACTTGATGCCCTCTCTTTACTGCTGTCCTTACTTACTGAAAGTCATCTGTCTTGGCCTCAGGACGGCCATCTAAGTGGCTGCTATAGCTGCCTATCTTAAGACTCCCATGTGAGGTTTCCTCTTGATTGATCTAACGTGATCCCCTTCACATCCTGGTCTAGCCTCTTCCAGCCTCGGGACCTCCACTGGGAGCCGGTGGAAACCAGTTACCTGATGGAATTAAAACGCAACAGGGAACAGTTTCCTAGGGAAGTTGGCTATAAGGACCATGTGTGTTGGAATGTTGCTTAGTCCATGATGGATTTCCATCTTTACTGTTTCCCATCAATAGCTTCTACTAACAACTCGAGTTACAAAATAGGGTAAGTTCCCCTTGTAAAACTTTTCTAGTGTTTTCCATGGCGTAAAATGGTGGGTTCTTGAAGGCAAAGTATTTCGGTCCATTCGCTGGATAGCTTCGTAGTCTAGAGTGCAATGGGGAAGCAAGGGGAGGGCAGGCCTCCCTCCTACAGGGGCCTTTAACAGCGGCATCAATCATCCCAATTTAAGGGCTGCCTTGGATTGCTTTGACATCAGGAACCTCTGACTTCCCCTGCGCATGGGACACCACTCGGGAGTTGGGGAATTTTCTTCAGTAATGGACCCTATCTAGCATGGGATGGGGGCTTTTTCTGTCCCCAGGGATTCTCATCCTTGGGATGCTTTTTAACCCATTGGAAACAATTCGGATTGCAAAATTTAGGAAAGTGCTGATTTGTTAGTAAACTCTAGTGATGATAATTCTCTAAATAGGCCTCTGACCAAACCCAGGTTGTTGGAGGAAGGCCATTCCTAGCAAAGGGGACTCTGACTCACTCTCTCATTGTTCCTCTAAATAGATGTGGGGGCTTCTCCCTCACTCATTTCCCGGGTTAATGGCTGTAATTAGAGCCCACTGTGGTTTGCATACCTTGGGAGGTGACTCTAAGGAATATTCCCAAACAGCTGCTGAAACTCCCTTTGTTTTGGGGGAAACTCTGTCTTCTCTCACCCCACGTGGACTGCCTATCTTCTCTGCCTTATTGGTGGGAAAACACGGCGTCTGCTTCTCCGTTGGAGCTGATGGGAGACTGAACCAGGAACTCTTTTCTGCCCGCTGGCAGCACTTTTTCTCTTCTCTCTCCCCATTCCCCTCTCTCATTTTTATACCATCTTGGGTGTGGCCTCTGTTACTGGCTTCTGTACCATCCTCGCTGTCTCAGGCACCCTGCCCCCTCCTCCCTTCCCTGTCAAGGAGCAAGAAACGCAACCCCTGGACCTAACACCGCCCACTCCAGATCTCCCAACCAGGGTCTCAAGGTAAAAATTGACCATGGGGAGCAGGAGCATCCAGGTGGAACATAATTCGGTATTCAAACCAAATTGTGTGTTGATTTAATTAAGATAGATGTGTCTTTAAAGTTAGCTTTAAATGTGAAACTTCTTACTCTGTCGAGGTATACTGAAGGTCAAACTCGTGTTATCTCTGTTGCAATTTGTTAGTGTGACTGACTGAAATGTTCTATTGTCTCAAAGTTTTCATGGGCAATTGTTAAAATAGCTTTCAAAGTCTTTAGTAACCTGAAACTTGAAAGTTTTCCTTGGATGGTAAGTGGAATTAAATTCGTTGGAAAGGGGTGCCTGGGTGGTTCAGTGGGTTAAAGCCTCTGCCTTCGGCTCAGGTCAGTCCTTGGGATTGAGCCCTGCATCAGGCTCTCTGCTCAGCAGGGAGCCTGCTTCACCCTCTCTATCTGCCTACCTCTCTCCCTCCTTGTGATCTCTGTCTGTCAAATAGGTAAATAAAATCTTAAAAAAAAAAAAAATTTCATTGGACATCTAGGCCTTTTCCAAATAGGACGTAGTGCTAAACATTGATTACTGAGGTTTGTGCTTTTTTGACTTCGTATTGCAAAGAACTAGGGATGTTTAAATCCGTTGGCAACCACGCTTTGTGCTTAATTGATCCAAATTTGCTGTCCAAAGAATTCTGGTCTAACAGATCACACAGCTGGTTACAAAGTCTTCACTGGAGACTAAGGTTTCAAAAAAAAAAAAAAAAGTGCAAAATTCTAAATGTAATTAAGACTGATAGATATAAGGGAAACAAGTCTGTATGCAGAAGAGTAGGAGATAATGTAAGAAAGATACAAGGAATGGGAATGCATTTTTTTTTAAAGATTTTATTTATTTACTTGACAGAAAGAGATCACAAGTAGGCAGAGAGGCAGGCAGAGAGAGAGAGAGGGAAGCAGGCCCCCTGTTGAGCAGAGAGCCCGATGCGAGACTCGATCCCAGGACCCTGAGATCATGACCTGAGCTGAAGGCAGCAGCTTAACCCACTGAGCCACCTAGGCACCCCGGGAATGCATTTTTGAAGGTAAAAAGTAATTTTGTCCTAAGGTAAGACAGTTGTTTGGAAAGACGGCATGGGACAAACTGAATGCAAAGGGAAGTTGTAGTGAAGGGTTTGTGAAGGGAAATCTTTGGAAAGGAATTTTTAGGTGTGGTCAGGACTGGCTAAGATTGAAATGGATGGATTTTAAAGATTCACTGGTATAAGATTGAAATTCTCTATTCTAAAGACAAGTTTTCTTGAATTGTTAACATACTCTGGATAAGAAAATGGTAAACAAAGGTTTTTTTTCCCTCTTTTTGTCTGCCCAGAAAACCAGTTTCTATGTTTTGCCTTTTATTCTGTCTTCCATTACTTGGTTGAAACTTACAGTATTAAAGGAGGCAGGTTTTGCCAACACCTATAGAACCTCTACATACTCGCTTTTCAAATCTCTTATTGTCACCTTGGTTAAATACAAGGTTTTGTAATCTGCAATACTATGCAGGCATGTGCTTTAACTTTCTAAGGTTTTGACAAACTTCCCAAGATTTAAGTTGTAAATGACTTCTCTTTAACTCTTTAAAAATTTTTTTATTTTAATTTTTTTAAAGATTTTATTTATTTGACAGACATCACAAGTGGGCAGAGAGGCAGGCAGAGAGAGAGGGGGGAAAGCAGGCTCCCCGCTGGACAGAGAGCCCGATGTGGGGGGGCTCAATCCCAGGACTCTGAGATGGTGACCTGAGCCAGAGGCAGAGGCTCAACCCACTAAGGCACCCACTCTCTTTAACTCTTCAGGCTTTATTCTTTGGTATGCTAAGTTATTCCAGAAATACTGTTAAACAAATAAGCCCTTAGGTTACATTTGGGTAAATGCTGTAACTATTCTAAAGATAATGTGCAATTCCCAAAGTTGTAGTGTGTTAATACAAGGCATCATTACTGGATATTTTGACTGTTGAAGTCTTTTGTGTCACAGAACTAATCTTTCCTTGTCCGTCTGTTATAAACTCTCATCAGATCTCAAACCATGTCCATTCTGAGTTTCTGTCATTTATAATAGTCCTAATTCTTGGAAAATGAGATTCATCTACAATGGAGTTCATAAAAGGGACTCTTAGGACAAATACAGGTGTTCAATATCTTCAAAATCCCCAAACTGAAGCGGGTAAGAATTTCCAGAACTAACCAAAGCTGCATTCAAATGGAACAAGAACTAGTATCATGGGACTAAATGAACTAAAAAGATGAATTACAGTTTTGTGATCCTTGTCTGAAAAACATTGCTGGTTCGCTAATGTTTACTCTTCCAGATTAAGAAAAACTCAAGATGTCTATGACTTACAGAAACACGATAAAATAATCATTTGTAAGCAAGTTAAAGCATTTAACTTTTCTCTCTACCTGATCCCTCAAATTCAGAAGGTGTCAGTAAGGATTCTTTCTTGCATGATGATCCTAGCCATTTGCTGCCTGGGTTCAATGAGAATCTGCTCTTGTAATAAGACACATTGGAAACATTGGTTATTTTACCAAGGCTTTGACTAGAATGTCATATTTTTGAGAAACATGTGTAGACTCCAATATGACCCAAAAACTTGAAGGAATTGAGGTTGGTTTTATGAAACCTGGAGCCTGAAAGCCACTTGGAACTGTTGGCTTGATACCTTGCTTATAGTTCCCAGCAACCTCACCAGGTGAGTGAAGAATGTCACTTGCTGGCAGGTGCAGGAAACTCAGGAAGACGAATTCACCCAAATTTACAGGTTCTGCAGGCGTGCCTGATGGCAAGTACTTGGCTCGGCTTCTGGCTTGGAGAGGCTACTAAAAGTTCAACCTAGAGATTCCTTATAAAAAGTTCAGCAAAGCAGATTCTAAAAGATCAACATGATCTACCACTATTCTTGCTGAGCTTATGGAAATAGGCCGAGTTTGTTAAAACTGGACTTGTTTTTCAAATAAATTGGTCCTGATTTGGCTATCTCTGGAAATGAGGGGTTAGAGAAAAATTGTTCAAAGAACCTATCTTTGCAGATGTTAAATCCTAGTTTTGATTGTCCTTAGTAGTTAGCTTATGCTGGACAAGTTGAGGTAAATGTTACAGAAAGTTTTTCTATTTCTACACAATAGCTCATGTGTAGAGAATCTTGCTTGTTAACTCTGTGGGGCTAATAACAGGACACCCCCCCCCATAGGCATGATTATCCAACCAACTGGAAAATGGGATTGATTGCCCAACAATTGTATAACTTCCTATCCCCTTGACCAGTTCTACATGGCTGGGATAATGAAATCATTCTCTAAAAGCTAGAAGCATACCCCACTCTATAGGGTTAACTATGGACTTGTGGAGAAAAATGGGTGACCCCACTTTCTTCATGACTGGATTGGATGATGCACTTGCGAACCCTCTTACCTCCTGATGAGTTTTTTCCCACTTGCCAGTGATGCTTTGTAATTAGGATATTTGTTAAGGCTGGAGGCTGGACCTCAAACAAAAAGGGCTTCTTAATGGTTTCATCCCTTAGTAATATTTATTCTAGAAGTCCCCCCTCTATTGAGGTATGATTGCAAACAAAGCTTTAGCTAAGCATATAACGGTGCTCCTGGTAAAAGGAGCCTCAAAACTATGGGACAGTCCTGACTCTAATGACTTCACATCAGGTCCAGAATGTCCTAGAGACCAAAGGCCACCAGTAGATGACAGGAGGCAAACTTACGGAATACCAGGTTATCCTTATAGATATACCTGAAATAATACTTGAAACCTGTCAGACTTTAAACCCAGCTACCCTTACCTAACCGTCATAGCTTCTATAGCCCATAAGTGTTCAGAGGTTACTGATCTTGTTTATGCTAGTCGACCAGATTTAAGATGCCCCTATTGAAAATACAGATGACAGTTGGTTTACTGATGGCAAGCCTAGTTTTAAGTTTCGTGGAAAAAGGAATAAGAGAAGCTGGGTATGCTATGGTGCTCACTTGTGCTTTGCGATTCACCAAAGCCTTAAAGATTAATCTTTATACTGACTCCAAATATGCCTTTCCAGTCTTAACATGTCCATGAAACAATTTAAAGAAAAGGAGATTATTACCAAGCTGTAACTCCCCAGTCAGATATGGGCCTGAAATTATTACACATGTAAAGAATGGCTCTCCAAAATGGACGCTGAAATCCTGACTACACTGAAAGGCCCTGTATCACATGACTGGCTCTTGGCTGAGACCCAGTGGCTAAGTGACTAACTCGTGGCCATGGCTTTCCCCCAGGCTGGATAGGCCACTGTACTCTGGGTTCTGCTGGAATGCACAGACACATTATTAAAACCATTACCAACCCAGCCCCTTCCAAATTTAAATGATGAACACATTCTATGTCTCATTGGTATGACCAACTAACATCCATTTTCATTCCCTCTTGGGGACTGGAGGGTGTTTGGCCCATGGAAGCTCTTAAGTACGCTTAGGTCAATGTCCTAAGTGACACCAGAAAGAGTATTTCTCTATTAAATAATTAAACACAAGAGTGTGAAGCAGTTGTATGAAATAGAATGGCATTAGATGTTTTCATCTAATGTCTATAACACAAGGTGGAAGTTACGCTATCACAGAAACAAAATACTATGTATATGTTCCAGATCATCACAAAATATTTCTGGGCTTCTGACATAACTCGAATTGGCACTTTATTTTTTAAAAAGATTTTATTCATGTATTTATCAGAGACAGAGTGAGTGAGGGAACACAAGCTGGAGGAGAGTGGAAGACGGAGAAGCAGCCTTCCCGCCAAGCAGGGAGGCGGATGTGGGGCTCCATCCCCATCCTGGGATCATGACCTGAGCCGAAGCAGATGCTTAATGACTGAGCCACCCAGGTGGCCCCTCAAATTGGCCCTGGAAATAGTTCCCCTCTCTCTCCTTTAATGATTAAACTCCTGAACTAGAAAAGGATTTTTTGTCAACCATCAAAGGACTCTTTCTTGAGCTTTTTGTTAAACTAACCACATTCTGCTATTTTCTCCCCCATGTCTCTCCACCTGGTGTCGAGAACTCTTCACTCCCATAACTTCAAACAGATGGTCCTTTCCACGCAGGAAGTACCCACTTCATCAGTCTCCCCTGGACTCGGCTGCCTCTGCCTTTAGCAACTCCTACATATATCAAGTCCTCAACTGACCTGGGTTGACCCATAGGCAGGGACGTCTCTGCTCCCTTATTCAGCGGGAAGAAGTTAACAGAAGATGAGACCTTCCACCTTCAACCTTGAAATACTTAAGGGTCAAAACTGTTCAGGGTGGAATGCTGAGGGATCAGAAGGCTGGCTGAGGACAAAAAACACAAGTTGCCACCCTACCCCCCCACCAGCCCCTCCATTCCTGTATGGCACCCTTCCAGGAAGTTCCCAACTATCTTAATGTTAATGCCTTGCTAAAGGGGAAAAACAACCTTAATGTGCCAAGAGCAAGGCCTCTGGTATCCTGTAGGTCCTCTTCAGCATATGAAAGTCTTTTGAAACCTTCCTTTTTCCTTAACTCCCACAACCCTATAATATATAGTCAGCCACCCTGCACAACTCCAGTGCAGCAGCTCGTTCTGCCCATGGTCTTGTACACGTGCGTTAATAAACCACCATTTTGCACCAAAGATGTCTCAAGAGTTCTTTCTTGGCCTTCGGCTTTGGACTCCACCCCATTAAATGGCCCCTGTATTCCAAAACCCTATCACTGGGAGGCCAGTCCTCAAACATAAGCTATGGAAAAAATTAGTACATGTGCGGTGGGGAGAGGAGTTAGTATAGACAAAATCATGAAGCATTAATGGTATGGTGAACTGAGGAAATGGAGCGTTTGGGGGTAGGTGGTGGAATTATTTCTACTTTTCCAAATAGTTGGGAGGAAGCTCCATCCAGGGAATTAAAACGTTTGGAAAACTTAGTAATGCTTTTATGCATAGGCTTGGGATTAATATTGATTATCTAGCCAGGTACTTCACACAAATAATGCTTCGTGGCCATCCATAAACCACTTAAGGGGAGGGAGGGCTTTTAGAGATGAGTCCACAGGCTCATGGAATTTAGGCATAGTTAGCTAGTCCATTTTCACTTCTAAAGGAAATGACCTACGTGACGACCAGTACTGGTCTCACCAAAGTACCCTGTACCAGATGGCCTTTGGAAAAGCAAGGGAAAAGATGGCTTCAGTTAAGTGAATTTAGCTCATGATCCATGCATGACACTTAACCCACCAGCAAAGCTAAGGATGGGCCATCACTGCGCCTCAAACCCAAGGGCAGGTTCGGCTCATCTCACAACCAGGGTACTGAAACCCTCGGAGATTAAACCTTGAGGGTAAAAATGCATTTACTATACACTTTGCATTGCCCTAATAGGCTGAAAAATCACCGTGAACACCAGATTGATAGCGGCTGACCTTAAGATTCAGTTCTGTAGGGGCGCCTGGGTGGCTCAGTGGGTTAAGCTGCTGCCTTAGGCTCAGGTCATGATCTCAGGGTCCTGGGATCGAGTCCCGCATCGGGCTCTCTGCTCAGCGGGTAGCCTGCTTCTCTCTCTCTCTCTCTCTGCCTGCCTCTGTCTACTTGTGATATCTCTCTCTGTCAAATAAATAAATAAATAATAAAATCTTTAAAAAAAAAAAGATTCAGTTCTGTACACCTATCACTCAGGGAAGGGGTTAAAATTATGCCCTCTACAATCATTTCCCCAATTTGTAAGTGGAGCAAGCAGGGCGAGGGAGGCTGAAGGGGGAAACGGAGAGAAGCGAACGAAGGATCCGGGGCCAAGGACGGAGAGGATTTGGGATGAGATTCGGAGCCTGGCTTCGAGGATACTGGGTGTAAAATTTCGCATACGGGGCTAGACAGAGCCAGGCAGAACGCCGGGGAACAAAGACTGGAAGGGTTACGGGCTGGGCAAGTTTAAGGATCAGAATGGGAGGAGAGAGTGCGGGGTTATTAGCCTGCGGAGCTGACGGAGCGCGGAGGAACCGGGCTCCCAGCTGCAGTGGGCTCCCATCGCACCAGCGCTGAGCCGGAGGGGCGGGGGCGGAACCTTGCCAGGAGCCGCCCGTAGGCCCGCCCCATGGGCGGGGCTGCCCAGGCGGTTACATAACAAACCTGTACGAGCGGCTGGGGAGCGGCTCGGGCGGTGGCGGCGCGGGGCGGGGTCGGGGCGGGGCCGGGGCGGGGCCAGGCCTGCACCGGGCCAGGCAAGATGGCGGCCATGGAGACCCAGTCAGCGCCGCTGACCCTAGAATCGCTGCCCACCGATCCCCTGCTCCTCATCTTATCCTTCTTGGACTACCGGGACCTAATCAAGTAATGGGACGACGCGCATGGCAGGGGTGGGGTCACGGGGCGGGGGGAGACAGGCAGGAGGGACGGAGGCCCGGCTCACCGACCGGACCCAGACTCCCGCGTCAGCCAGAAGGTGACGCCCGGGCCGCCCAGATCCTGCGGAGCCACCCCGGGGCCTGGGCGAGACGGGGGCGCAAAGGGCCCCGCCTTTAGGTCTACCTCGAGTCCAGGGCCTGGGCTAGAGGAGCGACGAGAATCCTCTCTCCCAGGCCTCGACGAGGCCCAATTGTAAGATGGAAGGCACTGCTCCCCTCTGCCGCCTCGCCGACCCCCGTGCTCACCGCACGCCGTCCCGCTGGTCTCCGCAGGATCTGGCCCAGACCTGGACGCTTTGGAAAAGCCCCTGACCGGACCAAGCGCTCTTTTCCGCTTGGTCCCGGGCCTGCCGAGTCGGGTGCCAGAGCGGGCAGGTGGGGCGCCCGAGAGGAGGAGCCCGGCGACCCCCTGACCCTCAGGTGCGACTTCCGTGGCCCCATAATATCTAGCAGGGCTCACTTTCGGACATCAGTGCTTGATCATTGTTTTGCTGCGAGCCTTCGTCCTCACGGTTGCATGTTGGATTTTGTGTTTTGGTTGTGATTTCCGGTGGTGCGATACAGGTGACTCTCTTCTCTCCCGTACGTTTTGGGTTTCCCACATTACTAGCATCCGTTCCAAAAATAAACACCGGTTGCTGATAAGGGTGGTTAAATGCCCAGTTCCTTCAGCTCTCGGCACTGTATGGTGGAAGAAATGGCGCTGTTTACACCCTTGACAGCTGGTGGCATGGCTCTGTCTTTCTTGTGCCACCATGTATTATATTTGCAGAGGAGGCAAAATCGCCCTCTTAAGGATCGGTAGGCAAGATTCATTTCGTTTTGTTTTTTGGATTACCATTTGGATTTTAACCCTTTGATGATTGTGCCCTGTGTTATCAGAAATTCTTTTACAAATACAGTATTCTTAGATTTATTGGTATTTGTTGGTTGGCCTAGCTAAGTGGTGATAGAGGGATAACCCCAGTTTCTGTCTGCTATTTATGTAGTACTTGTAACTTTTTTTTTTTTTTCAAGAAAATTGATTTTTCTCTCCTCAGGCTTGTACATAAAGCAGAGAAATAACGTTTGTCTTTTCTCTGGAAAAGCCTGTTCCAAAAGCAGACTTTTCATCTGGAATATTCTTTTGCTGTGGCCCTTTAGGAATCTAACACACACATAGACACATGTACATTGCTGCCAGGGTGATTTTTCTAAGACAAATCTCTCTGCTAGTCACCTTAAAAACCTATGATGCTCCTTGTTCTTTTACAAACTGTAACCTAAACTTCTGGGAGCGTATCAATTTGGCAAAGTCCACTCTAGCCAAATCAGACTTCTGCCAGCATACCACACACTTAGTTTTTTTGTTCTGTGGCTTAAGTTCTTGACCCTGTCTGTAATGCCTTGCCCGCCTTTTTTCACCCTGGCAAGATGGAATTTCTTCCTTCTCCTGATTCTTCTCTCTTCTTCCTTCCTCTGCAGAGTTTATTTGCCATACCAGATAGATGGTGCACTTCTTAAAAGTAAAGACTGGCTTGTTTATCTTCATATTCACCATTTATTCAACAGATTTTTTTTCAGTGCCTGCTATGTACCAGCTGTTTAAATGTTGGGAATATAATAGTGAACAAGACAGATAAGGCCCCTTTTAGGAAGCTTACAGTCTTGTGGGCAAGGTTGGAAAACAAAGTGCATAGTTATAAGAGGTGCTATTTGTCATGAAGGAAATAAACCAATTGCTCTGTAAAGGAATAAGAGAGAAGGATGATCAGTTCAAATTGGAAGGAGTTGCCATCTATGAAGGTTGGCATAGAGCAGTCCTGGCAGAGGGAACAGTGTGTTCAGAAGCTGATTGGACAGCAGCATAGCCAGGATGGGTGCTAGAATGCTGTTGCAGGAGGGTAAGGAGTGACTCACAGGCAGAGTGCCTTGAGAAGAGATTGGTGAGATCATGCAGGACCCTGTGAGCCAAGAGGAGGGGTATCCGATTTTACTTTAAATCCTTTGGATAGGAACCTCTTTGTTCTGTTCAGGCCCTCAGTAGATTGGATCAGGACTACCCACATTGTCCACCATTTCAAATGCTGATCCTTTCCCGAAACACCCTCACAGACACACACAGAAATAATGTTTAACCCTCTATCTGGGTATCCCCTTGACCCAGGCAAGTTGACACATAAAATTAACCACCACAAACATCATCAAATTTTATCTACAGAAAAGTTTCCAGTGGACTGCAACTTCTTTCCTGCACTGTACTGCTGCTCCCCTTTGCCAAGTGTCCTTCCCATCACTGAGCTCCAAAGTTTTTGATACATATTTACTGACCTAGATCAGGTTGGGTTCCAGTAGTCTGTTGGGATCGTTGTGTAATAAACAGCTGCACAGGGGCGCCTGGGTGGCTCAGTGGATTAAGGCCTCTGCCTTCGGCTCGGGTCATGATCCCAGAGTCCTGGGATCGGGTCCCGCGTCGGGCTCTCTGCTCGGCGGGGAGCCTGCTTCCCCCTCTCTCTGCCTGCCTCTCTGCCTACTTGTGATCTCTCTGTCAAATAAATAAATAAGTAAAATCTTTAAAAAAATTAAAAAAAAAAAATAAATAAACAGCTGCACAACATGGATCTCCCCCGCATGGATCTCCCCCGTTCCAGGATGACTTGTCGTATACTATCCATTCTTAACCCTTACTGTGTATCAGAATTACATGTGACAATTTTTTAAGCATACACATACATGCCCGAGATACAGATCTTACCCCAAGCCAACGGAGTCAGAATGTCTAGAACAGTTGTTCTCACCCTTCATGTGCCTCAAAATCTCCTTTGGTGCTTATTCCAGAAATTACTTTTTTTGTTGTTTACATCTTGGGTCAGTAGAGAGAGAAGGATCAAGAAAAGAGACAATGGACTCCAAATGGACAAAACTGGAGGGATTCCTATGTTTGCAAGTGTTTGTTTGGGTACATCCTAAGCTTGGCAGAAAAGATGAGGATGATGTTTGAGAAATCTGAAAATCGAACGAAGGTTCTTTTGTTGTTACCATCAATTGGTTTTTAACATGCCCCAATTGTGGCATTGACAAATCCCATATAATTTAAGATTCACTTAATTGATTACCTATTGCCTAACTGAGATCGTTGAGTATTGACTTTCTATAACTTGTGATTCCTCTTCTGAGAGGGTAGAGAGCCATTTTCCTAATCCTAGGTTCATTCTTTTTGCAGATTAATTAGGTAGGGTAGGCATTACAGGACTGGAGCCCTGTTGTATTAGAAATCTCTGTATAATAAGAAAATTATTTATTTCCAACATTCCATGGTTTTGAGCAGTTGATACTAACTTGGATCACTACAGATATTGAATTAGAACTATTATGAATCTGATGTATTTTATAAATGGGCTCTCCAATAGTTGCTGTAATTAAGATTGATTTTGGCTACAGTATTTCTTTAAGAAAAAATTGGAATGAAACAGACAAAAGGCTTATGTATTTAATATCAAATATGTCACAGATCATAAAAAGAAAACCGTTTTGTGTACACTTGATTAACATTCCTTCCTACATATGGAAATATCGTCCCAATAATAAGTGTAGGAAAACTCTTCAATTTGAAATTAACTCCAGTGGTTTACTTGTTTTATAGACTTTCATATGAAAATTACATTTGCAGAGGTTTTGGGGTTTATTTGTGAACTCAAATAGTTAAGATTTCACCACTCACAAAGTAATTATGCTAGCAAACACACTAAGCAGGTTTTAGAAAATACTGTTTTACAATTATAAGGGTAGAATGTAGGAAATAAGAAAAGCAAAAGGAATGAAAGAAAACAACATTGAATATTTTCCTCTTTATTTCTAAATTGTTTTCTTATTTTCTTTTATACTAACTGTGAATCTGGTTATTGCCAGTTGTTGCTATGTCAGTCGAAGACTTAGCCAGCTATCAAGTCATGATCCGCTGTGGAGAAGACATTGCAAAAAATACTGGCTGATATCTGAGTGAGTATTCAGGAAATAATGTAATTTTGAAATTAGGCCCTTAGCTTTCATAACACTAGTCTGTCCCAATTCTCCTCTCTCACCCTTGTCTCTTTATCTCCTCTGATGGCTCTTCTTGTGCCTGCCAGTAAATGCTAGTGTTCTCCAAGCTTCTGTCCTCGGGCCACTGCTTTTCTCCCTCTATGAATTCTGCATGCACTGTTGCCATTTATGGTGGCTGCTCATGTGTTCCTAACTCCCAAACCTGAATATCCATCCCTGAAATCCCCACTGAGCTCTTACAGCCACCTTCTGGACCTTTCCATTGGATGACCCACAAGGGCTTTCTGAGTTCAGTAAATGTTAATAAATTTGACAGAATCAAAGTGTAGTTGACAGAAGGTGGCAATTGGGAAAGATGAAAGGAAAGGTAGGGTTGCCAGTATCTTTTTCTTAGATGGAGGGAAGTCAAGTAGTGACAAGTTGGCAAAGCAAGAAGTAGAGGTCTAAGTATATTATTTACAGCTGCAAGCTACCTAATAGAACTACATGTAACAGGGCTGTCAAACACTGGGAGAAGGAAGAATGGGGAAGAAGACATTTTAAGTATTGCCATGAACGGATCTTTTACTTTGGGGTATCAGCAGATAGATGTAAAATTGATAAATCATGTCTAAAGGCATGAACGTCTAGAATTACAGACATAACTTGCAATGATGACTAATGTTTCCTTTGAGATGTTGGGCTTCGACTAGGAGACTAGCTGTTCATCTTAAGTTTTTTGGTACTTTTTGGTTTTGATAACATGTATATATGTTACTTTGATTAATAAAAAGATGCTTCCCTTCCAACTCCTGCCCTTCCCCTTCCCCCCAACCCCCCGCCCCACCTCCCAGGCAAAACAACACCCTGAATTGTTCTTTTCACCATTCCTAAACCTGATCCTCTTGCATTCCCAGTCTTCTTGGCAGTACCATCTACCTGGGCATTTAAGCCAGAAATAGGAATTATTCTAGATCTCCTCTTTCTGTCCCTACACTCGTTCAGTTACGAAGGCTGTCTGATTTAGCCTCTGTATTTTTCTTGAATTTTCCCTCTCATTTCATATAGCTACCAGTTTTAGTTCAGTTCATCATCTCTTACCTGGACTACTCAAAACTGTCTTGACTCATCTCTTGTGGCTCTAGTTTACAGACCTCCCAAACCACAACCACGATTCTGCTTTTTCTACTCCCCTGTTAAAACCCTTCAGTAGCTCTCCATTCCCTAAGGATAAGGACCAACCTCATTAGCAGGATACCAGAAGGCCCTTTGTGGCTGCCTTATCCTTTACCACTTCTGATTCTTAAATTGACTGTTTGTTCTTTTTCCCTGATTAGAATGCATGTATTTTTGAGGGAAAAAAAATGTGCCTTATTTTTGATGTCCTCAGTGGCTGAGTAGACACTCAATAAATGTTTGTGGAATTGTACCAAATAGAGATACTAAATCATGTGATTACTTTGAATGCTATATGATTTCCTGGCTAATCCATTGCAGATAAATTAGATTAGTAGTATTACATCATTAAATTCCAAATAATTTCTAAAATAGAACAACTACTTATGTGTTTTAAACTTTATAATTGATATGCTTTAACCTATACAATTCACATTATATTTTATTAAGGATTTGAAAACTTAGGGAAAGAATAAGTAGAAAGTAAGAAAATAGGTGATTTATAATCCCACCATGCCATCAATAACTCCTGTTAAGTTTTTGATGTATGTATCACTTTTGCTATCTAGTCTTCATTTGTAGCTAAACTAAATGAAAAGGAAGGCAAAAGTAAGCACAAACCCCCAATAAAGTATGTTGGTAAGTGTTTAATTTCATTTCAAAAGATTTTTAATCTCATTTTTTAAAATCTATTTAGGGAAGAGAAAACACAGAAGAATCAGTGTTGGAAATCTCTCTTCATAGATACTTACTCTGATGTAGGAAGATACATTGACCATTATGCTGCTATTAAAAAGGCCTGGGATGATCTCAAGAAATACTTGGAGCCCAGATGTCCTCGGATGGTTTTATCTCTGAAAGGTACTGGCAATGCAGGGTCTCTCTTCATTTTAGTAACTATAGTATAAATAGGTTAATAACTTGGGTTTCTATTATCTATGCTAATCTGTAGTTCACCAACATTACCTGTAAATCACCATTCACATTTGGCCAAGGAAACAGGACACCTATATTGCTAAAAGGACCCTTGCTCTACTGCTTGTCCCATTTTGCCTGCTTTGGGACCCATGTGATTATTTATTAGAAGGGAAAGCTGAACTCCTTTTGTCCTCATATTTGTTTTGTAATAAGCTCACTAATGCTAAGATTGCTTGAGGGTAACTATTGTGATTTCTTTCAAAGGAGGTTTGGTTTTTTTCTTTTTTCCTTTTTCATTGAAAAACAGCCTGCTGTGTTAACCCTCTTTCTTATTTTAGGGTAAGTAAAGTTTTGTTTGATAGTCTAATGATTTAGAAAGACCAAATATTAAGGACCTGGGGTCTTTCAGAGCGTAAGAGCAGCATAATAAAGTAAGGAAACCTTTCATTCCTATTTTGACATTCACAGAATAGGGCAAACTAAGATTTGAACTAAGGTCTATTTGACCCCAGAATTTGTGGTTTTTCTACTGTACTGTTACTGTTCAACTCTGGCAAGACATGTAATTTTAAGAGGAAAGTAATTCCCAAAGTAGGTATTTGGTGGTGATAGGTAAAACAGGTAAGGGTTTATAATAGCTATTATTTTTATTATACACAAAGCAAGACACTAAGCTAAGTACTTTCCATTTAATTTGCCAAAATCTTATGAGGTGTAGACACTTATTAATCTCATTTTATAGGTAAAATACCCAAGACATAATAAACTAAGTAAGTTGTTTGCCATCACAAAATAAAAGGCAGAGCCAGGATTTGAATAAAGACTGTGGTCTTTAACAATTGAAGGGAGAGACGATCGATTCCATTTTATCCAGAGTGCCTTAGGACTCTTAGAGAGCTAGTCCAATATTAGGATGTTTAGAATATGAAAATGTAGGCATGGTTCTCCTTTCAGGCGCAGAGCTAGAAGAAAGGAAGAAACTAAAGGTACATAGCAGCTTCTTTTTCTTTCTTCTTCCTTCCCAACCCCCCCCCCCCCCCTCCATTTGGTATTTCCAGGTTTGCTGCTCACTGTTCTGTACCTGGTGGTTGGGGATGAAGTTGTCAGAGACTTCCCTGGTAACTTCTGTTTTACTGCGAGGTGCCGGTTCTTTGGGGGGTTTTGCTGTGAGTTGGAATGCGGTCAGAGCTGTTCGATATCTAGAATGCTGGGGACTCTAGGGGTGCCAGGCCTATGAGTTGCTGGACTGAATCAGGAACTAGCCACTCACCTCAAGGGCCACAGTCCCTGACTCAATCTCAAGGTTATGCAGATGGCAGAGATAGAAAGCGAACTTGGAAAGCAAATAGGCACTGGTCTTGGGGAAAGTTTTACAGAGTACTTTGGAATTATCTAATGATATATATCATGTGTCTTAGAATTTCATATTTACCCTACGTGTGGGCTTAGAACTTTAGAGTTGAAAGGGGCCTTTGAGATACTAAGACCAGGGTTTGGCAGACTTTTTATTTAAATGGCCAGGTAGTAAATATTTTAGTCTTTGCGAGAGAGAGAGTCTCTATCACAACTATTCAACTCTCCTGTTACTACGGGGGAGCAGTCATAGATAATACCTAAACAAATGGGCATGGCAGTATGCCAAGAAAACTTTATTTACAGAAACAGGCGACAGGCTGGGATTTGATCTGCAGGCTGTGGTTTGCCAGTCCCTGATTTATACTGGTTCCCTCGTTTTACAGGTGAAGGAACAGGCTCAGAGAGTTTTAGATGACTTACACAAGGTCCCATAACTAGTAAGTGACAGAGATAGCACTTTAATCTAGGTTTCTTGGCTCCGGTAACCTGTACCCTGGTTTTCCTTAGAAGTAGGCTAAGAGGAAAGGAAAGTAAATGAACATTTATTGAGTGCCCCAAAAGCACTTTATTAAGCAGAGGGAGCTTCTTTAACCTTCATGATAATTGTCTCAAGTAGGTAGTATTATTATCCCCCATTTTGCAGATGAAACAGGGTTAAAGAGATGAAATCACTTGCCAGAAATCACAGAGCTAGTAAGCGGTAGAGTGAGATTTGAACCTGGTCTGGTTGGCTCCCGAATTCTCCTACAACAGGATGCCCCTCTAAACCTTGATGTTGCTGTATTATAAACATGTATTTCCTTATATTTTTCTCTTGTTGTGGTTTTACTTTTTTCTGTCCAGCTATCTCTTCAAGAAATTCTTAGTTTCTTAATGTTCTGTGTTGAATGTCCAACATGTAGCACTAACCATACCAATATTAGTTTCTTTCCTCATCAATTTCTGGCTCAGGCAGCTATTCGGCTTGTTTTCTTTTGTACTACACGTTTTTATAGATAAACTTTTTAATTTTGGAGTAATTTTAGATTACAGAAAAGTTGCAAAGACAGTACAGAGAGTTCTTGAGTTCTGTACACTCCCCACCCAGTTTCAGTTTCCCCTAACATACCTCCCTGTGGGACGTTTTTCAAAGCTACTGTCTTTATTGGCACATTACTGTTAACTAAATTCCAGACTTTGTTCGGATTTCACCACGTTTTCCATTAACATCCTTTTTGGATTCCAGAATTCAATCCAGAATACCACATTGCATTTAATTGTCATGTCTTCTTAGTGTCTTCTGATGTGTGGCACTTTCTCAGTCTTTCCTTGTCTTTCATGATCTTGACAGTTTGAAGGAATACTCGGCAGCTGTTTTGTAGAATATTCCCCAAAGCAGCTTTGTCTGAAGTATTACTTATGATTAGATGGGGGTAATGGGTTTTTGGAAAGATTACCACAGAGATGAAGTGCCCCTCTTATCACATCCTACCTAGGGACACATGATATCCACATGCCATCACTAGTGATATTAACTAACATACAGAAATGTGTGTGGATTCTAAGTGTACAACTTGGTAACTTACCACATCATAAACCTGACCATTGTAACACCCTCCAGGTCAAGAAGTAGAATGATTTTCTGTACCTAGAATCTACCTTCTTTCTCGGAAGTAACCACTATCTTGATTGCTAATGTCACTGAGTAGTTTTCTCTCTTTTTGAACTTTATATAATTTGAATGATTAAGTATATATTTTGAGTGAATTTTTTCTGTTTTGTTTGTGAGATTCAGCTGTGTTGTGTGTAACAATAGCGTGTTCATTTTTGTTGCAAGTATAGTCTGCCGCTATATAGGTAGACTATAATTTATAGATTCATTCTACTGTTGATAGATATTGGGTTATTTCTAGTTTTTGGCTATTATAAATAATGTTGGAGGGGCGCCTGGGTGGCTCAGTGGGTTAAAGCCTCTGCCTTTGGCTCAGGTCATGATCTCAGGGTCAGGGGATCAAGCCCCACATCGGACTTCCTGCTCAGCAGAGAGCCTGCTTCCCTTCCTCTCTCTCTGCCTGCCTCTCTGCCTACTTGTGATCTCTGTCAAATAAATAAATAAAATCTTTTTAAAAAAATAATGTTGTAGATAATTTTTGATGCACATATAAGCATACTTCCATCAGGTAAATCTCTAGGATTGAGTTTCCGGGGTTGTAAAGTATGCTTATATTATACTTCAGAAGATACTATTCATTTTCCAAAGTGGTTCTAAAACTTTACATTCCCACCAGCACTTTAATGTTGTCATTCTTTTTTTTTTTTTTTTTTAAAGCCTTTCTAGTGGATATGTAGTAGTGGTTTTAATTTGCATTCCCCTAAGAATATTGAATAGTGACAATTTTACTTCTAGCTTTCCAATCTTCATGCCGGTTTTTTTTTTTTTTTTTTTTTTTCCTGCTTTATTGCACTGGCTAGGGCCTTCAGTTTTGGATAGAAATGATGATACTGAGTATCCTTACCTTTCTGATCACAGAGCAAAAACTTTCAACATTTCTCCTTTCAAAATGATGTTTGCTGTAGGTTTGTTTTTTTTTTAATATTTTATTTATTTGACAGAGAGAAATCACAACTAGGCAGAGAGGCAGGCAGAGAGAGAGGAGGAAGCAGGCTCCCTGCAGAGCAGAGAGCCCAATGTGGGGCTCGATCCCAGGACCCTGGGATCATGACCTGAGCCGAAGGCAGAGGCTTGAACCCACTGAGCCACCCAGGTGCCCCTGCTGTAGGTTTTTTTGTTTGTTTGTTTTTTTAAAAGATTTTATTTATTTATTTGACAGAGAGCGATCACAAGCAGACAGAGAGGCAGGCAGAGAGAGAGAGAGGGAAGCAGGCTCCCTACCGAGCAGAGAGCCCGATGCGGGACTCGATCCCAGGACCCTGAGATCATGACCTGAGCCGAAGGCAGCGGCTTAACCCACTGAGCCACCCAGGCGCCCCTGCTGTAGGTTTTTTAATAGATATTCTTTATCCCATTGAAGAAAGTGTCTTCTGATCCTAGTTTGTGGAGAGGGTTTTTGTTTTTGTGTTTTAAGTGGATACTTGAATTTTTGTCAAATGACTTTCCAACCTTGTGATTATCACGTGATTTGCCTACTTGATTCTGTTAATGTACTGAATTGCACTCATTGATTTTCTGATTATTAATATTCAGAATGTTAATTAATATTAAATATTAAATTAATATTAAACATTAATATTAAACTGACTTTGCATTTCTGGAATAAACTTACTTTGGCTGTAATATCCTTTTAGAATGTTGGATTGATAGTATTTGATTGAGATTTTTACATCTGTGTTCATGAGAAACTTTGGCCTGTAATCTTTCCTTCTTGGAATGTTCTTGTCAGGTTTTGGTATCAAGATGATACTGGCCTTAGAAAACAAGTCAGGGGATGCCTGGGTGGCTCAGTAAGTTAAGATGCTGCCTTTGGCTCAGGTCATGATCCCAGGATCCTCGGATCCAGTCCCGCATGGGGCTTCTTGCTCGGCAGGGAGCCTGCTTCTCTTTCCGCCTCTGCCTGCCACCCTGCCTGCTTGTGTGCTCTCAATCTCTCTGACAAATAAATAAATAAAATATTTTTTTAAAAAAGAAAACAAGTCAGGAAGAGTTACTTTTTTTTTTTTCCTGTTCTCTCCAACAGTTTATGTAAACTTGGTATTATTTCTTACTTAAATTATCTGTAGAATCCATTCGTAGAATGGATTGGAGCCATTCAATCCTGGAGTTTTCTTCGTAGGAAGGTTTTAAGTTAAAGATGCAGTTTCTTTATTAGATATAGGATTATTTGGATTTTCTACTTATTCTTATGTTAATCTTGACTATTTTTCTAGTTGGATCTGTAGGGATCTCACATTTCCATTTCTGATACTGTTTGTACTCTTTGTGTCATTTTTTGATCGGTCTTACTAGATAGGGGTTAATCTTACTAGCCTTTTCAAAGAACTGGCTTTAGCCTTTGTCAGTTCTATGTTCATTTCTTATTATTTCATTAATTTTTCTGATTTCTTTCTTGAGTTTACTGTGGCATTTTCCTTGATTTGAGAGAAGATTGGATCATAAATTTTCAGGTTTTCTTGTTTTCTTCAAATGCTTTTTCTATAAATTTCCTTCTAAGCATAGCTTTAGCTTCATCTCATAAGTTTTAATATGTTATATTTTCATTAACATGCAGTTCATAATATTTTCTGATTTCTTTTGATTTCTTCTTTGACCTACAGGTTTATAGAGAGATGTATTGCTCAATTTCCAGATATTTGGGGGTTTTTCAAAGTAATATTCTTAATATAATTTATACTTTAGTTCTGCTGGGATCAAAGAATATACTCTATATGAGTTTAGTTGTTTGAAATTTGTTGAGATTTTTCTTTGGTTTAGCATATAATCTATCTTGGTAAATGTTCCATGTACACTTGAAAAGAATGGTATTTTGCAATTGTTGGATTCAATACTGTGTATATAATTGGACAAAAAATGTTAACCTTGTTCAGATCTTTTGAAGTCTTACTGATTTTACTTTATCTTATTTTATTTTATTTACTGTTATCTGCTTATTCTATTAATTACTGAGAGAAGTATGGTAAAAACTTACCAGTGTGATAGGCAGAATTCTGAGATGGCTAGCTCCAAAGATTCCTACCCCCGCTATACTTACTTGGTATAAAAATAGCCTCCCTTTGAGTGTGAGTGGTACTGTGGATATAATTGATTTCAGTCCTGTTATTAGGTAATAGATGACAAAGGTGAATGGGGTTTGCAGATGTAATTAAGGTCCCAAATTAGTTGAATTTGAGTTAATCATTAATCAAAAGGGAAATTATCCTCAACAGGCCTGACCTAATGAGGTGAGCCCCTAAAAACTGGGCCCTTCCAGAAGGCAGAGAGATTTGAAGCATGGGTATCTTCTGTTGGCTTTGAATAAGCAGCTGTCATGTTGTGAGGAGGGACAGGTGATAGAGAATGGCAGGTAGCTTCTAGGAGCTAAGGGCCCCAGTCCTGCAACTGCAAGGAAACAAATTCTGACAATAATCACTGAACTTGAATGAAGACCCCAAGCATCATAAGATGCATCATCTGAGATAGCAGCCACAGTTGACGTGGTGATTTCAGCCTATGGGACCTGAGCAGAGGATCCAGTTGAATCATACCCAGAGTTCTTACCTTCAGAAACTATGGGATAATAAATGCATGTTGTTTTAAGCTGCCAATAGTACAACAATAGAAAACTAGTAACTATGGGTGTGGATATATCTTTTTTCCACTTTAGTTCTGTTATTTTTAAAAATATATTTTGAAGTTGGGTTATTAGGTACACCATTTTGCCATTTCAAAAAGCCTTCCATTACCTCTGATAATGCTCTGTTCCTTAAGGTCTATTTTATGTGATTTTAGTACAGCTATTTTAACTTTCTTTTGCGAGTCTACATCTGTAAGATGTGTCTCTTATACGTGATTGTGTTTTTTATCTGGTCTGTCAAGTCTTTTCATTACTAGATACTTTCACTTATTTATATTTAATGTAATTACTTATGTATTTGAGCTTGAGTATACCATGTTCCTCTTTGTCTTTTATTTGTGCTCCTGAGTAAGTGTTCCTTTTTTATCTGTTCTTCTTAATTATCTTTTATTCTGTACCTCCCTTTCTTATTTATCATTTTTAGTGACTTACTCTAGAGATTAAAGGATGTATCTCTGACTTAATTAAAATCTATTATAAGTTAGTATTTTTACCACTTCCTGGTCAATAAAAGAACCTTAGAATACTCTCACTCCAGTTGTCACCCTCTTGCCTTTTGATTATAGTTTTTGTGATTTTAATTTTGGACATATTTTCTATCCCTGCAAGCATTATTAGTATTCTGTATGTGCAATTTTACTCCCATTTTTACATTTTCTTGTTGTTCTTCATTTCTTCCTGCATCTTCATGCTTTATCTGGGATCATTTTTCTTCTACCTGAAGAATTCATTTTAGTATTTTTTTTTTAATGAGGGACTGCTATTGCTGAATTTTTTCAGGTTTCTTTTTTGTCCAAAAATGTATTTATTTCATCGAAACTTTTGAAGTATATATTCAGTGGATATAGAATTCTAGTCAAGTTCTTTTTTTTCAGCACTTTGAAGCTGTCATTCTTCTGGCTTCTATTGTTTCTGTTGAGAATGTAGCTGTTACTCTTATTGTTGTTCCTTTCAAAGTGACTGTATGGCTTTTACCCTTCTTTGGCTGCTTTTAAGATTTCTCTTTGTCTTTGATTTTCAGCAGTTTCCCAGTAATGTGCCTAGATATGATTGATTTTCTTTAAAACTATTCTTTGGAAAATTTGGAAAATTTTCCCGTACTGCTGCTGTTAAGTTTTGCTCAGCTTCTCAGCCACAGGTCCACTGTCAGAATTGGCAGTTGCCTCCAAGACAGACTTGCACCAAAGGCCCGGAAACCTTTCATTTTCCCTGTTCTTCTGACCGCCTCTCTCCCCCAGTTCTCACTGTCTTTGAGGTTCTCCAGAAGCCTTGAAACCAATTTTCTGTTGTTTGTTTTTCTAGTTCTCAGCAAGAGGTCTGCTCCAACCACCTAGTGAACCATTAGTGGAAGTGAATCTCTTCTTTCGGTATTTGTCATCACTTCCTGCTTCTTAAAGCTGGAATGGATGACAGGTTGACAAACACGTGAAATTGGATTTAAGTTAGTGGCTTCCCCATAGAATGAACCCATACTTACCCATGTTCTGTATTTCTCATTAAGAGACTATGTCAAGACTCTTGAAAACATCAATTTAGAGACCTTCTGGGGAGGTTTTTTGTTAGTTTGTTTTTTAATAGAGAGTGTGTTTTAAATGTGAGTGTGTTCGATTAAGAAAAATGAGGTATACGCTAAAGTTTGTGTCTTAATGTGAAATAATTACAGTGGATCTCCCTGCTGCGTACCTTTCCATATTTCACTAAGTGCTAGTATTTTCTCTGTCGAGAGGAAACTGAAGAATTTCGTTCTCTGTGCTTCAGATGTCAGAGCCAAGCCAAAGAAAATAATGTTGCTCTGATTTTCCATTTATTTCCCTGTATTTCAGCAGTACATTTTGGACAGAATTCATTGCTCTAAGTTTGTTTCACTTAGCAATCTGCCAGCAGCAGATTGTATTTCTCCTTAGATATAAGGCTTATTATTTCTTCAGAATTTGCTTTTTTTGTGCCTTTGCAGAGGGCGCTCGAGAGGAAGACCTAGATGCTGTGGAAGCTCAGATTGGTTGCAAGCTTCCTGATGATTATCGATGTTCATATCGTATCCACAATGGGCAGAAGTTGGTGGTTCCCGGGTAAGAATGTTTGCCATTTGGGTTATTGGTAACACATCATTTCCCAGAATAAAAATAAACGAATACAGTTTGTTGTTATCTTAACAGGTTAAAAGAGTACAGGAGTATAGGAATTCCCTCTTCTTCCTTGTAAACATCCAAAAGACAGAGTCTGTTGCCTGAATTTGATTTTCCCCAAATAAATATCTCATAAAAACATCTTTCTGTCAGTGCATCCTTATACTTAAAATGAAGTCTGGTTGGGGTTGGGGCTGGGGTGGATGCTGTGGTGCATAGGGTGGATGTGTGTGCAAGTATGTTTTAACTAAAACTCTTCAGGTCTTTATCCTGTTATAGGCCAGGTAAATTGTTTTGGAGAACTTGATGTAAATTCTGTATACCATACATATAAAAAGCAATAATTTATTCAGAGCTGTATACACTAAAGAACATAGAGTTTTGTCCTATTCAGGCAAATAGTAATTGTAACTAAGTGGCCTATTTTTAAGAGCAAGTATTCATTTTGGAACCGTTTGGTAAAAGTAGACATGCAGTAGCTGTCAGATTCATTCACAGTGTTAAAAGCTACATACTTTGGGCCTACTCCTTTTGTTCGTTTATGAAATTGAGCTATTTCAGAGATGTTGCACTTAGCAAATGTTCATAAGAACTTAGGGAGAACTTTATGTTGTTCTTAATGGAACATGGTGTCTCTTTGTTGTGAGGAATCAAATGAGGCCCTGTTACCACTTTAGATCAGGGTTGAGGGAATGCAGGCTGACCATACTGAGATTTTAAGGTTGTATGCAGAAATCAGATATTGGGCAGTTTGGACTAAATAAGCTTAAATTACTGGCTGTTTTTTTCTAGTCTTTTTTCCCTATTGAACTGAAACTTGACAAAAATTGAAAAATTGTCATATTTCAAGAACAAATAAGAAAGGACTTTATTAAAATAGTTGCCCGGAATTGACACAACAAACAGGTCGTAATTTCTATGTAGGGATTTATGTCTGCCCATGTTCCAAACTGTGAGACTTTAAGATAGGACTCCTATTATCAAGGATTTCTTCCATCAAGGACCAGTACCTCTGTTCTCATGTATATACAGTGAGATCAATTTAGACCCCATGCATCCCAAGTTATGGAAACTTGGGCAAGGTTTAGATTTATTTACGTTGATATTGTCTGGGAGGGCAGGGTAAGCTGAAAGTTGTCTCAAGATAAAGGTATCAGAGTTTTACCCCTTTAAACTTTAAAATAGTCACACATGCATATATAGCAAACCACTAGCAAATCAGTATATCATGGCAAGATAGTCTTGAAAGCAATAAAACTATTTTTCTTTTAAAAAGGCATTTTAGACATTCAGGCTTTTAATTTAAATCAGAATCTTTCCACTCAAGAGTTTGAATGTAAAAAAAAAAAAAAAATTGTAATGTTTTTGGTGATTGACATGTTAATCAGTTCTTACAGTGCTGTCTAGGAAATTACCATTCATCCAAAATGATGAAGCACAGCTGTTTGTTTGGCACTGGAGTTGATTAAATTTTTGTCTGTGCTCTCAGGTTGTTGGGAAGTATGGCGCTGTCCAACCACTATCGTTCGGAGGATCTGTTAGATGTCGATACAGCTGCCGGAGGCTTCCAGCAGAGACAGGGACTGAAGTACTGTCTCCCATTAACTTTTTGCATACACACTGGTCTGAGTCAGTACATAGCAGTGGAAGCTGCGGAGGGCCGAAACAAAAACGAAGTTTTCTACCAGTGTCCAGTAAGTAGGAAGTATGTTTAAATGCAGCTGTCAGATGTGTTCTGATGAGTGTATATATGTGTGCAGTAGGAGTTTTCAGGGCTGTAGAATGGGTATAGAGCATTCTACAATTTGATTATAGACCCATCTAATTAGAGGGTCTAATATTTGGCCGTAATATTCTGACATTAAAGAATGCCAAAGGAAAATCTTACCCATGGACAAACAACAAACCATTAAAGACACAGAGGGATGGCAGCTATATGTGTTAAGGCAATTTAAGTTTTAGAAAAAGTAATGGGATTTGCTGAAGTAATTATGATACACATTTCTTACTGAATTTCTAACAAAAAATTTAGCTTTTGAACGTCATTTGACTCAAATTCTGAGTGTAATAGAAACTTTTTAAACTCTTCATTAGATAGTTGAGTTGTGGAAAAGTATGGATCCTTTTTTTAGGAGGTTTTGTTATAATTTAAATATGTTCACAGAAAATGTATTTGGTTTCCTTCTTATTTCTTCAGTTCTTTGTAATTTCTCAGTTGTAGATCTTCTGGCTTCATTTTTCCCAAAATGTGAACTTTTAACTTAAAAGAGGAATTTGAAATAAAAAATCATAGATACCTGAGATATGCGACTCCACGTAACATTGAAAATACTTAAAGAGCTTTCATGGTTTTATTTTTTTCCGAAGTGTTTACATGTATTTTATCTCATTTTTGACTTGATACCTCTGTAAGGTTGTAGATGATGAGTTGGTCCCTCCATTTACTGAGAGAAGTGACCAACCTAGAATTGTTCAGGTCTCTTGACTCTGAGTCTAAAGTCCTTTCTTAATAGGCTATATATCTTCTTACCGTAGCTTCCTAACTTAAAGGATAATTTTTTAGTTCGCTGTAACAGTAATGGCAGGACATAAGCGTTTTAACTGTTACTGAGAAGTGCCTGACACTCTTCTAAGGACTTTCTAGAAAGGACCTAAATATAGAAATCCTAAGAGCAGGGACTGAAAAGTATGAGTAATGTCCGAGTGTTGTTTAAAGCACTTGTTATTTTTGTCTATTCTGCCTTGTCTCCAGGGAAAGATACAGATAATGAACAATGAGAAATCAAGTAAAATGTCTTTTTCTCTATTGTGATATTTTTTTTCTCACCTAGGACCAAATGGCTCGGAATCCGGCTGCTATTGACATGTTTATCATAGGTAGGAGAAAAAAGTCTTCCTTTTCCTTTCTTCTTCCTGGTCAAAAAAATTAAATAGGCAAAAACTTTGCAGTTACTTGATCAGCTGGCAGTTTAAACTTGTCTTTCTTAAAGCTTGCTGGTTTATAAAGTACCGTATCTAGGCTCTGATTCGAATCACCCTTGTACTTTGTGGGAATTTGTTTTCTACCTGGAAAAACCCCATGCCCTATATAATCACATGCTCTTAGGACTCTGCTGTAGAACAGGGAAATGAATGGAATTACTGTGAGTGTGTATATAGTTACCTTACACATGCATGCATTTCCATCCATCATGTTAATACCTAATTGGAGACAGATAGATTAAAACAACTTTGTACCTATAAAGTTTGTGGTGCTGATTATGGGAAAATACTGACAAATCACACTAGAGATCTCAGAACAATAATCTTCAGAGACCAGTATAAACTGGGCTCCGTGAGCTCTTTGGCACAACTCTTTTTTTCTTGACCTTCAGAGGTATTTCTCATAGGAGTTTGAGAACAGTCCAGATTGTATGCAGTTGCAGCTTACCCAGGGAGCTGTTCCTGAACCCTCTGCTGTTCATCCAGTGCTGTTTTGCTTAGGTTTTGCTCAGGAGATGCTCCCTGGCTATCCACTCTGTTTTTCAAAGGCACACATTAAACATCTCTATATATTCATAGTAAAGGGGCCTTGTAGGCTGAGGTGTTTGCACTTAATTACATCTCCTTTTTTTTTTTTTTAAAGATTTTATTTATTTATTTGACAGAGAGATCACAAGGAGGCAGAGAGGCAGGCAGAGAGAAAGGGGAAGCAGGCTCCCTGCTGAGCAGAGAGCTCTATGCAGGCTGGATCCCAGGACCCTGAGATCATGACCTGAGCTGAAGCAGAGGCTTAACCCACTGAGCCACCCAGGCGCCCCTAATTATATCTCCTAATAGGAACCTTGAACAGAATATTAGTCTCCATTTTTTCCATATTGTCACACATTCCAGGTTTACGGTATATTTCACAACATTAGGAAATTCTCCGTACGTAGCAAGTTATAGAAAGCTGGTTTTTTTTTTGTTTTGTTTTTTTTTTAGGATTTTGTTTATTTATTTGAGAGAGAGGGAGAGGGAGCATGAGAGGGTCAGAGAGAGAAGCAGACTCCCTGTTGAGCAGGGAGCCTGCTGAGGAACTTGATCCTGGGACTCCGGGATCATGACATGAGGCCAGGGCAGTTGTTTAACCAACTGAGCCACCCAGGCGCCCTATAGAAAGCTGTTTAACTTAGCCACTAGCTTTTAGCTCCCCCTGATTTGTGTTGGTTTATGGTTTCCAAGTTAAGTGCCCCCCTTGGGCTTCTGCCCCTGCTCTCTGCCCTCTTTGGCATCTTTGCATAGCATATACCTTCAGAGATGATCACCATGGCTCTAGAACAGTGTTGCTACTAATGTACAAACTAAAGGCTGTCTGAGCTCTTAGGTAAGTGCCAGCTAAGCTCTAGGAGTTTCTCACTCTTGGTTTGGTGCTGGTGTGAGATGGTATGAAAGTCCCCACCACTACAGCAGAGTTTTAAGATCTGTTGACTACTATTCTGGTAGCTGGGATTTTGCTTGGAATAAGAAAGCAAAGCAAAAGATTTGAGATGCACTGAGGGAGGAGAGATGAGATGGGATATTAGTGCTGGGAGGAAAGACAAGAAAGCTTAAAGCTTCCTTTAAGCTGCCTTGATAAAATCCCATTGCTACCAAAGACAAACCAAGATACAGGCTTACTTTAAAAAGTAAATAAACTACCTTGAAATGTGTAAATTACGTCTTGATTCAGCAAAGTTTGACGCTCGTGGAATTTCTGGTAAAACCCAAAGTGGAATCTCCTGGTGTTCAATGAATTATTAGTAGATAATTGAAAAAACTAGAATCTGTTTTCAGGTAAGTTGAATTGTAAAGATTGCATAGAAAAGACTGTCCTCATTCTAAAGATCACACTTGGGCGTGTATTATTATAAATTAAGGTACCTTAAAATATACCATGCTAATTTCATTTTTATATAAACTATGAAAAATTTGTGGGTTTTTTGTTTTTTTTTTTTACTGTTAACATTTTCTCCCATGAAATAGACAAAGTGATGTTTTAAACTTTACAGGGAAATCACTAGTTCTAAAAACAAAATTGTAGCTTCTATGAATTTTAATGACCTTATTCATGTGCCTCCTTAGTATCTTGTTCAGAGTGGATAGGTGGTAGGTGATCATTTGAATAGAACATTGAATAATGAAAGGGTTAGAATTGGCCATTCATTAGTATATGTTGAGAAAAGAGCCAGCTATTGCAGTTTACCTCCTCTCAGCTGATGCTTTAAAATTTTAAAGCTGTAAACCCTTAAATTGTATCTTCTATTATTCCCTAAATAGAATAGTAAGTAAATACTGTAAATTTGGCTCCAGTGTTCAGCTCCATGGCAGAGTGTGAGAACTGTGTTAATAGAAACAAGATTACAGAAAAATTCACTGAAAAAACATTGATTCAGGGACTGATATTGCTGGGCACTGAGGTGTATTAATAATAGATGTGGGGGTCTGAGAAAGTTACATTATATTACCTACAAGGGGCAAACATAATTCACATAAATACTTGTCATTGATCCATTCACTAGAGCACGGATGGATGTGTGGTCAGATCTGGACTGGATTTTGAGCTGGTCACTGAGAATATGGAGGCCCACTGTGCATTTGAATCTGTAGTGGTGCGACTAGACTGCTTTGGGATTGGTCTGATACACAGAACTGTATAGTGCTGTACCCCTGTTAGATGCCCGGACTGAGCCTGGCTTTGCCAGAATTTTGTGCGTGAGTCAGGAGGTACCTGGGCCAAGGGTATATACCTTGATCATCTGAGGATGGTGTTGATATTTTTCCTGTAGTTTCTTCCTAGACATAGCTGTATCTGTATCTTCTTTGTTCCATATGCTCTAGAAACTATAGATAGAAGAAGGCTTTTCGTTCTTGTACCAGCACAAAATAAATTTTAAAAATCTATTATTTAATTATAAGTGTAAAAAGTAGCTTGAAGGTAGATGGAGGGTTCCCTAGCAAGGCAGTTTGGGAGTGCAATGGATAGAACTGAGAACAGAAATTGGCCGTAGAATTTTAAGTGTTTCCACTTTTGATCTTGTATCTTTTTTTTTTCTTTTTTTTTTTTAAGATTTTATTTATTTATTTGACAGAGAGAGAGATCACAAGTAGGCAGAGAGGCAGGCAGAGAGAGAGGAGGAAGCAGGCTCCCCGCGGAGCAGAGAGCCTGATGCGGGGCTCGATCCCAGGACCCTGAGATCATGACCTGAGCCGAAGGCAGCGGCTTAATCCACTGAGCCACCCAGGCGTCCCTTGATCTTGTATCTTAAGCAAGGAGGAATTGTCATTGTTTCCTTTATAGATTTTATAAAAATTATTGTCCTTTTCTTCCTCCCCATCCCTTCCTGGTTTACAGGTGCTACTTTTACTGACTGGTTTACTTCTTATGTCAACAATGTTGTATCCGGTGGCTTCCCAATCATCAGAGACCAAATTTTCAGGTATTTCCCTCAGGACTTTTTGAATTAAAATGATTATAAATCAGAAAATACCATTAGTTACACATCTTGAGATGAAGTTTCAAAGAAGGTAAATAACAGAACCTCTCACTATCTTAAGTGCCACTGTGTTATTCCCACTTCAAAGCCACATTCAAATACTTGAATAGTCAATATTTTTCTTATCTTGAAGGATCCAGAGGAAAAACTGATTTGATTTTGAAGTTATGGCTTTATGTTATAGTTTCTTTTTATACATAGTTTCTTTTGAGGGGTTGGAAACAGGCTATTTGACAGTTAATGGATTTATCATGAATAGCAAGTGAGTAACCATTAACTCAGGGCAAATATTATTTATCATCTATAAATGAAACATCCAGGTATTATAGATAGTACTACAGGTAATATTGGTTCACAGTAGTCTGACTGGCAGAAATGATAGATTAATTATAAATTAGAGGTCTCCAGAATAACATACCAGCACATCTTGTTGTCAGAGACACCATTGATAGGGTTTTCAGATATCCCAAAAGTTTCCTGGCTCTGAAAACTGACTTAAGCTCTTTTTAGTTTCCAGTGTAATTGCTGAATCATTATTCAAGCACTGATTATTGAGACTTGATGCTATCATTACTGATCTGAAGTCTGCAAAGTTTTCTTGTTAGCTTGTAATTTATAATTTTCTTCTAAGCTTCACAGGACTTTACCTTTAAGTTCCCATTTAAGTTCCCAAATATGTTATAAATATTATATGTTATATGTTATAAATATGTTATAAATTTTTGATCGTAAGGTAAAATATAAGCTATTTGGCATTGTATCTTGAAATCTTTTATCCTATGGACTTGAAGTTAGTTGATTAAAAAATGTTTAATGTTTTAAAATTATCTAGGTATGTTCATGATCCAGAGTGCGTGGCAACAACCGGGGACATAACCGTCTCCGTTTCTACATCGTTTCTGCCAGAACTCAGCTCTGTCCACCCACCCCACTACTTCTTCACATACCGAATCAGGTGAGAGACGAAAATGGAGTGCAGCCTGTGGATATGTTGTCATTGCTCCTTTGACCTGGTCCATCAGACACATTTTGAAAGACAGCCTTTTGCTGAGGTGTGGAGGAAGGTGGATAACAAACTTTTTTATAACCTAGTGTAATAATATATCATTTTATAAAGTATAATTTTATAATCTAGTGTAATCCAGTACCTTGAGTTTATAGTAACCTCCAAGTTACTTAAGTTATTTCATGCAAAAGTACTGTGTTTAAAAAATTGTGCCAGGTACTGTGCCCGTGAGGTAGACACTAAGTTATAATCCTCACAAAAGCTCACTATGAGAGTTGCATTTAGAAGCTATCAAATCACTTCTCGGCCTTTTGGCTAAGATCAAGTGGAGAAGCTGTCAAATTGTTCAAGATAAATCTGTGCATTTTAAATTTCACTGAGGCTGCCTATATTGATTAAAACTCTCATAAATATTTATCAGGTGCTGCCTGTATATCAGCCATGGTGTTAAGCATTGAATTTGGTTAAATAAAAAACAAACACTAAATTCACTTTAATTAGATGTACTTTGTGCTGTGACATAAAGATAACTCATTGCTTTAAAATATTAAGGATACTCTGTTTTTAGATGTATTTTTATATAATTTATGATATATTACAGATATTTTAAAAATACATGTACATGCATATAATAAATAAAATATTTATTTTTGCTATGTATACTAACCGGGGAGCATCCTAGGATTTTGGTATTATATGCAGCCTTTTGTAGGTTCAGTTACACGTGTACAGATGCTTGTTATTGTAATTGTTTAACTCAGATCCTGTCTAAGATTGAAACATGCTTAGAATAGTAACACTGACCCTTGCTTATAGGGTACTCCAAATGAAGATAAGAGACAGCAGATTCCTAGAGAAAGGGGGGAATAGTACTGAGAAAGAGTCAAAATGTAATCCTAGTAACTGTTTGGTGACATTTTCCTTTGAGCTTTCTAGAAGTTAAGGAAAAAAGGAAAATGTCTTCAGTCTCATTTTTAATAACAAATTTTTAAAGAAAATCAGAATTTTTTATTGCACTTTATTCTGGAAAGCATTTTGTACATTGATCTTTACTTGAAAAGCAAAAAATTATCACCACCAATGTGTTCGTAAATTTTTATGGTCCCCATTGTTGATTCTCATGGCAAGTCAAGTGTGTAAATTGAATAAAGGCATTTCTGTGGGAGAGTCAAGCTAATCAGGCCCCTATCTTGGAAAACTTACAGAGATAGATGGTTAACACAGACTTTAGTCTAAATATTATACCTCTTAAGCAAGAGAAACCAAATCAGGCCAGATTTGTATCTCTACCACCCCATTCCCTTCTCCAGGATTGAAATGTCAAAGGATGCACTTCCTGAGAAGGCGTGTCAGTTGGACAGTCGCTACTGGAGAATAACAAATGCTAAAGGTGATGTAGAAGAAGTTCAAGGACCTGGAGTAGTTGGTATGTATGTAACCCAGGATTTGCTTTACAGATCTGTTGCCTGTAAGACATTTTCGAGAGCATATATATGATATACAGCTTGGAAAAGGCACGGTGTAGTTAGTGGATAAGACTGTATTTTTTTTTTTAAATTTTTTTTTAATTTTAATTTTTTTTTTTTCAGCATAACAGTATTCATTGTTTTTGCACAACACCCAGTGCTCCATGCAATACGTGCCCTCCCTATTACCCACCACCTGGTTCCCCTAACCTCCCTATTTTTTTTTTTAATATCTATTTATTTGTGAGAGAGAGAGAGCCACACAGAATGAGTGGGGGGAGGCGCAGAAGGAGAGGGAGAGAAAGAATCTCAAGCAGACGCCCCCCTAAACCTGGAGCCCAACACGGGCTTAATTTCACCACTCATGAGATCATGACCTGAGCCAAAATCACTGGTTGGACGCTTAACTGACTGAGCCACACAGGTGCTCCAAGACTGTATCTATTAAAGCTGTGTTTACAGTGTGAAAGATATCATAGATTCTGGGCTTCTTGTAACTCCCATTCTTTACTTCATAAATATAATGTGTAAAGATCATTATTCTATTAGTTTACTACCTTAAACATGAACTTCTTTAAAATTATAGCAAACAAGTATTCAGGGGTTGATTTTCCATTCTGTGGATCACTTGAGTTCCTTGTTTGTCTTCCTTTTTAACCTGGATAATTATTCACTATCATGTTCTATAGAGTTACCAGGAATAATAGGGCAGAAAGAGAAAATAAATTTCATATTGATCATCTTTTTAAAATTTGGGGGAAATACTAAAATCAGTAGCACAGATTCTTATTTGTGGATTTCAATCATCATTAGCTCTGATTGTCATTGACTGTCAGCTTTTTTTTTTTTTTTTTTTTTTAATCTGGATCCTTTTTTTTTTATTTATTTATTTTTTCAGCGTAACAGTATTCATTCTTTTTTCACAACACCCAGTGCTCCATGCAAAACGTGCCCTCCCCATCACCCACCACCTGTTCCCCCAACCTCCCACCCCTGACCCTTCAAAACCCTCAGGTGGTTTTTCAGAGTCCATAGTCTCTTATGGTTCGCCTCCCCTCCCCAATGTCCATAGCCCGCTCCCCCTCTCCCAATCCCACCTCCCCCCAGCAACCCCCAGTTTGTTTTGTGAGATTAAGAGTCATTTATGGTTTGTCGACTGTCAGCTTTTTAAAAGATTTTGATTTGGGGCACTTTAGATCTTTTTTCCTAATTGTGCATTTACTTTAACATAGTTTACATAATCTCATAGAGGACATATCTTATTTGCTGTAATGAAGCACTGAATTTTATACTTCGGTTTCTTATTACTGTTTTCTCTGCAGGTGAATTTCCAATCATCAGCCCAGGTCGGGTATATGAATATACAAGTTGTACCACATTTTCTACAACATCAGGATATATGGAAGGATATTATACCTTCCATTTTCTTTACTTTAAAGACAAGATCTTTAATGTTGCTATTCCCCGATTCCATATGGCTTGTCCAACATTCAGGGTGTCTATAGCCCGATTGGTGAGTTAAACTTTCCTCTGGGACTGATTTCCATGACTTTGTAGAATTAACTCCACAGAGGGATTTTGTTGATTAGCCAGACAAATGGTGTATAAGTGGTGTTCCAGAGAACCCTAGAGATTCGGAGGAAATATTGTGGGGGGCCATGTGAATATGTGGGGGTGGTGGATAATAAGTAAGCTAGACTCCATACACTTCAGTTAGAGTAACTCTACTCTGCTTAGCTGTTTTTTGTATGTTTTTTGTTTTTAATGTCATTTTTCTTTTGAGCAGTTTTAGATTCACAGATAATTGAGCAGAAGGTACAGAAATTTTCCCAATACCCCCTACCCCCATGCACGCACAGACGTCCTCAACATCGGTCTCCCACCAGAGTGGTATTTTTGTTAAACCTACATTGGAACATCATAATCCCCCTCCAAGTCCATAGTCTACATTAGGGTTCACTCTTGGTGTTGTATGTTTTTTGGGTTTGGACAAGCATATAATGACATGTATCCGCCATCATAGTATCATGTAGAGAGGTTCCTGATTTTAAAGGTTCAGCCTCTTTTCCCCCATTTCCAAAAAAAGTTCTGTGGCATGATGAGAAACACCACACTAGACCAGTTAGAATAGGCTTTAATTTCATTAAGATTAGAAAAGCAATTTCTTGCAGTGTTTTTGCTAAAAATCCCAATTTTGTAAAATAATACAATCATTGTAGAGAGAGACTACTAAAAGTGCAAGTCTGCCCATTAAATCCTCTGTAGTCCTCTCTTTGGGATCATTTCCTAAGTCAACTCGGTATAATTTTTAAATCTCACTTTTAGGACTACTTATGATAATGGCAGTACCCCAACCTTATGGATTATAAAATGAATGAAGAGAATCATGAGGCCCCAGCTATACAATAGGAATAAAATATGACTCGTATACCCAGAATATGACAGAGTGGTAGGTGTTGAATGTTCAGAAAGGGCCCTCTGGCTCCTGGGAAGATGGACATAGGATTAGTCTGACCCAGAGCCGATACATTCCCAACCCCAGTTTGGAAAGAGAAGGATGATCGGAGACTTTAGGCCATAATGCTTGTCTGTCTGGTGAAAAGGATCTACTCTCTGGGTTTGGAAGTGAAGTTTAGCTTCCCTCCCAGTGCAGGAATGCTTTCTACTGTATTATTTCCAGTACTAGGAATTTGTTACTTCTTGTAACAGTCTCTTGTTTTTGACTAGTCCAGTTTCTGTCTGAGATTGGTATCATCATCCATGAGTGTTTGATACAGCTCGTTAGTGAAGCCATCTGGGGCTAGAGTTCTCTGTGGGAAAGTTTGAAATAAGAGTTTAATTTCTTTCATATATTTCCTGCTTCTTCTTATTTCACTTTTGGTCATTTGTGTCTTTCAAAGAATTTGTCCATTTTGTCTAAATGTTGAATTATTGGCATAAAATTATAGTAGTCTCTTGATATCCTTTTAATGGCTGTAAGAACTATAGTCACATATCCTTTTTTGCTCCTAATAATGGTAATTTATATCTTCTGTTGATCAGTTTACCTAAGGGGTTATCTCTTTTGTTAGTCATTTGAAAGAATAACTTTGGGTTTCACTGGTTTTCTCTATTGTTTGCTCATTTTCTATTTCATGGATTTCTGCAGTTTTCTTTATTTCTCTCCTCCTACTTACTTTGGGATTCATTTGCTTTTTTACCAGCTTCTTCAGGTAGAAGTTTAGATTATTGATTTTAGGCCTTTCTTTTCTCTAAAGCACTGTTTTGGCTGTGTTTCATAAATTGTGATGTGTTGTTCTCATTAACATTTAATTCAAGATATTCCAGGATTTCCCTTGTAATTTAATTTTGATCTGTAACTATTCTAGAAATGTGTTAAATTTTCAAACATTTGGAGGTTTTCCAGTTAATTTTTGTTTACTGATTTCTAATTTTGTTATGGCTAGAGAACGTACTGTGTGTAATTTCAATCCTTTTAAAGGTTTTATGTCCCAGCATTATGGTCTATCTTGGTAACTAATTCCTGTGTATTTGGAAAGAATGTATATTTTGCTAATTGTGGGAGTATTAGCCTATAAATGAAAGTTCAGATTGGTTGACTGTTTCTCAAGTCTTCTATATATTAATTGATTTTTTTTCTTTTTTTGGTCCTTGTTCTCTGAAAAATGATTGTTGAAATCTCCAGCCATAATTATAATTTTGTCTATTTCTCTTTTTAATTTAATCAGCTATGCTTCATGTGTTTTGAAGATCTATAAATTATATGCAAATATGCTTAGGATAATTATGTCTTTTTAATGAAGTTCCTTCTTTTATTATTATGAAATCTCTCTTTGATAATATTTCTTGCTAATATTCCTGACCTAAAGTGTAAAGAATGTTGAGGTTTGTTTGGGCTGGCAGTTAAGTTACTATGGGGTCAGCTTGATCCTGTTGAGAATTGTTTTTAATGTTTGTTAGGATAGGTATAAAGTAATCCTTAATATAGGACAGCAGTTCTCAAACTTTTTGGTCTCATGGCTCCCTTAAGCTTTTAAAAGTTATTGAGGACTCCAAAGAACTTTTGGTGATGTGAGTTATATCAATATTTATCATATTAGAAATTAAAACTGAGAAATTTTATAGTATTTACTTACTCTTTTTTTAAAGTTTACAATTTTTAAATTTATAATTTTAAATTATAATAATAAACTCATTACATGTTCAACCCTCTTAACTATGTTCTTACTTATTTGGAGTTTTAACTTCCTCCCAACCACAAATAAGCATATAAAATCTTGACCTGCCTTATGGAAAATGTTTCTCTCAAGCATGAGATATCAATACAAAGAAATGAGAATTCTGGACTTACTTCTAATCAACATGAAAGAGGCAGTGGGGATTGTATTTGTATGGTGTTGTATTTGTATTGTAACTTTCCTGTTGAAATATTAGTTTTCTTGGTATGGAAACTGAATTGTTCTCCTTTTTTGTACCCTAACCGTATGATAATTATTGTACTTGATACTTCCTTTTGCTTTATACTTTGAATGTCACTACAAAATACACTTTTGGTTGGTCTTTAGCCTTTTCTTGCTCTAGGTGGTTTGTTGTTTTCTTTTGGACACTTTAGAGGTTCCTGCTGCTTATTTATTTCCGTTCTTATCTGTGTGTGCCTCTTTCCATCTTCTGCTTCTGTATTACACTTTTATCTGAGATCACCAGCAGTCTCCCTCTCAGCCACATTGACTTCTTTAACTTCTTTTTTGTTTTCTTCTTCAATAAGATGACTAATGATCATACTACCTGAATTTAATGTTTTAGGATTTCCTAAGCCTCCCCCCTTGCCCCTTTCGAACCTTCTACTGAATTTTAAAGTCTTCATTCCCTAGATTAAAAAAAAAATCAATAAAAAGAATGGAATATCATGTCATACTTATGTATATTTTCTCTGATTGTTGTTAATGTTGTTGTTATTAGTGTTACAATAAATCCTAAGTGACAATCCTTTGACAACTCCTAAAGAACAATTTTTTTTCTCCCACATTAATTCATTTGCTTGCTCAGCAAATATTTATTGAGTCCCAACGAGGTGCTGGGGAAGACGCAGTGAACAATACAGCCAGAGTCTGCCTTCGGGGATGTACTATACAGCATGCTGACTCTAGTGAATACTGCATTGTATATTTGAAAGTTACTAAGATAATAAATCTTAAAAGTTCTCATCACAAAAACACATTCTGTAACTATGTATGGTGATGGATGTTAAATGGACTTACTGTGGTGATCCTTTTGTAATATATACGAATATCAAATCATTATGCTGTACACCTGGAACAAATGAATGTAATGTTGTATGTCAATTATACCTCAATAAAAAAAAAAAAGAAAGTTGAGGAAATTAACAAAAACAAAAAACCTCTGCCTTGAAATTTACAGTCTAGTTAGAAGAGATAAGGGTAGCAAATATCCAGTTATATCAAGTAGTAATAAGTGCTCTGGAGAAAAATGAGAGTAAAGGATATATAAGAAGTGTCCTGTTGGGTTCTAATATAAAGATCTGTCAAGAAAGGCCTGGGCAACATTTGAGTTGAGCCTTGAAAGAAGTACAGGGGGATATATGTGGCAGAAGGATGTTCCAGGTGAAAGAACAGCAAGTGCAAAGGCCCTGAAACACTGATGTTACATAAATATACTAATGCTTGCCATGTGCGAGGAACTGCAAGGAGGCCAGTGTAGCTGGAGTGCAGAGGCCAGGGGAGAGAGTGGTTAGAGATGAGATCAGAGGGAGTAGTGAGTGCTGGATATGTGGTGCCATAAAGGCCTCGGGAAAAGAACTGCTGACAACACATCCGTGTTTCCCAGTAGTTCCCACATACCAGCTAGGTGCTCCTTGCCGTTCAGAACTCTCTCCAACATAGCACCTCCTCTCAATTAAGTCTTCAAATGTATGAGAGAGGAAAACTGACAGCAGAGTAAGTCAAGACTTCATTAGAAACACTGCTTAAGCGGAAGTGAAGCTTCCATGAGATGTTCAGATACTGCATGTTCAGCCTCATTGTTGCCTGCCCTATTCTGAGAGCCTTGAGCAAGTTAATTTCAAAGTGCCCCTGGTGGTTGAAGAAATAACGCGTCTTCATAGTAGGAGTTCAACAGAAGTCTATTAGACTTCTGACAATACATAAAAGTTACCAGTAGAGGTCATACCTTATTATTTTTGAGTCCTCTTTTTGTCAGCATTTAGATTAATAATTGTTACTTAATACACTAAAAGTTTAGTTGTTGGAAGTGGTCTGTTGGCTGCCTTGTACAAATTATCAACTGGCATATAAAATACAAGTACTGTATTATTGAAATAGATTTACCATTAAAACCACATCGAGCCTTTTAAAACATGTGCTTTATGGATGTACATTCTAGAATCTTGCATCAGCGTGTTCATTTATGAAAATACAAGGTTCAACTCTCAAAATTCCTACTTGGTGTGTCCTGTTGTTTAGAATCTAGATAAATGAGAATTTGCATAAAATAAGTATAAAAACCTGATGGAAGTTCTTATCAAAAGATTGTTTTCTCTTTCAAGGAGATGGGCCCTGATGAGTATGAAGAGATGGAAGAGGTGGAAGAGGAGGAGGAAGAAGACGAGGATGACGATGACTCGGCGGACATGGACGAGTCTGACGAGGAGGAGGAGGAAGAGAGGCGGAGGAGAGTCTTTGATGTGCCCATTCGCAGACGCCGCTGCTCTCGCCTTTTTTAGGGAGGCCGTCCTGGTGGAAGCGCTGGCATGAATCCAGTTGTTAAAGAGATTTCCCAATAATGTAAATAATTAAATTGTTCTCCACGTATAGCAGGAAAACTAGCATGAGATCTTGTTCCAGGCCCTGGGTTCTATGAGACACCACATTAGGAATTGGATTGTTTTGGTTTGCTTTGTGTTTTGAGGTAGAGGAGAAAATGGGAATCTTTTTTTCTTTCTCTTGTAGCAGCCAGAGGGAGAATACTTCTCTAGCTAAAGAACAGACATTTCTTAGTTTCACAATATTTTATACTTCTACAAATACGGAGATGGGAGGGAATTGTTTTGAGTAAGGATTGAAAACGGTAGCAGAAATACCTACACAAGGTGAGAGAGAAACAATGAATGATTCTGTGAAAAGACTTCTTGCAGTTGTGACTTATTTAGAAATGAACAGAATTTGTAATTAGGCTAATCCATTTAGTGATTCCTATATATTTTGTACTCACAGGGAACTAACTAAATAGCTTGAATGCTAGTTGTTTGTCCTTTCTTAGACAATCTATCCTTGAATTTGAAATTTTCATCACTACAACCTTGAACTTAAAGTCTTCATCACTATGACCTTGGCCTTGCATTTAGTCTTCAACTCTGCCAACCTTGAATTTAATTTAAAATCTTCAACATGACAACCTTGAATTTAACTTAAAGTCTTTAACACTATGACCTTTATCATACTGTTCACAGATGCATCATTTTGAAATGTAGTGTGTAAAAGTATTGTGTTGTTTATTAACAAGAGTCTTCACAATGTCTCATGTAGTCTGAATTTGTAAATACTGCTTCCTGTTTTGTTTTTCCTTTATACACTTGACTGTCTAACTTTGTGATAAGTGACATGAATTTTATGTTAAGACTAAGTATGTTTTCCTGAAACATGGATTTTTTGTAATTATATAATTGAGAGTTTGGAATGAAATCCTCCAAGTAACAAAAACTCACATTTTAAAAACAAATTTTGGTTCTGATCCTGTATCTTGTATAATTGCCTATTTTCCATAAACTAATACTAATCAGCCTTTGCTCTCAGGATGGAAAATGAAATCTAAATTCATTGCCCTGTTGCCAGAGGGCCATCCAGAGTAATTTCCTGGCTTTGATTATATATATCCTGTCATATGCTGTACGTTCCATTTTGCCCAAGAGTACTTTTTTTTTTTTTCTTAAGATCTTATTTATTTAGACTCCCTGCTCAGCAGGGAGCCCAACACAAGGTTCCATCCCAGGACCCTGGGATCGACCTGGGCCCAAGGCAGACACCCAACCAACTGAGCCATCCAGGAGCCCCAAGTATGTTTCTTTTGTAGGGAAAACTGTAGGAAGACAGAAGTGTATATAGGATTAAGCAGCTGCCCCCAGGCACCATGAAGACCCTTTCCTATTGGAACATGTCAGAATGTTCTGAGATGGAGTAAGTAGTTTTTCCTGCATTTTAAAATTTTATCATCAGGCTATCAAATCCACCTATTATGCTTATCTCTCCTTTAAAAAAAAAAATCAACCTACTGATTTTTTTAAAAATAAACTTTCCCAATAAAAGAATAATTTAAAACTAGTTAAAATTGAAACTTAAAGCTATTCCCAGGATTCCTTGCCATTTTTGCTTCTTTGTCTTTTCTGGTTGATCTCTCCTCTCAGTTCCCAGAGTACTCATGATTCCCCAAATCTCCCCTGCAACCTCATTCAATTCTTGTTCCTTAGAATACTTCAGGCATATATCCTCTCATCTAAATTCACATTGTCTTAGTATGTTGAGTGAATGACCTGTCCTTCATACCAAGGTGTGATTGATTAGTTGATAACACGCTCAAGTGTTACTTCATCAGCAAGAATGTGTATTCACACTTAGAAGGGCTCTAACAGTTGGCCAGTCTACCCTCTTGTAGAGCAAAGGCCATTTCTGGTTCTGAGGTGAGACCACCACCCATCTTTGACTCTTTGTCTAAAGCTTGATGTGTCAATTAGGATGAGACCAATACCTAAACAGCAGCAAATAGCTAAGGGTTATTTTTCTCTGTGAAAAGCCAGAGGTAGGTAGTTGAGGACCGATACAGTGGCCCAGTGGTGTCTTCATTCCAGATTCCTTGCAGATTTCTGTTCTGCCATCCCTAGCACAGGGCTTTAATTATAGAAGTTTACCTCGTGGTTGCAATATGGCAGCTACAGTCATATTCTATTCCAGAAATAGATGGTTGAGGAAGGGTAATGAGAAAAGGGACAAATTAAATGGAAAGTAAAATCAAACATAGGGCTGGAGGGGTAAACCAACCAGGTCTCCAGCAGTGATGAGAAGGATAGAGAAGGGGGGATCGGTATTTAACACCGGCAGCATTTAGACCTGCTGGGAAGAACTTGGAATTCCACAAATAAGACATGCTTACAGGTCTGAGTTAGGGCAGTAGCAGTGGGAGTAGAGTGAAAAGAGGATGAAACAGTTATCTACAAAAGAAAGTAAGTAGGAGTTGGTGATCATATGTGAAAGAGTAGAAGAAATCAAAGGTGATTCCCAGGTTTCTGGCTTCATTTATGCAAAAGAAAATGCAGGAAATAAAGTTGAACACTGGAGATGAGATTTGGGTATATTTTGAATTCAAGATGCCTGTAGGCCATACAGATTCCAGCAATCAGTTGAGTGTGAATATGAAGACTGAGAGAGTGGTCAGGGATGGACAATGAAGATTTGCAAATTATCTGCAAACATACATATCCCCAAAGGCAAAACTAAGCGGATGCAGTATCCAGTATCCTCACTGAGGGAGCACACAGCAACGGCCTCAGTCCAACCCTGGCAACACCGGATTTAGAAGAGGTAGTGGAAAAGACTGAAGACTGAAAGATCAAGAAGCTGGAAGCAAAACTAGGAGAGGGTGGCATCTCAGAATCCAAGGGTTCCAAGGAGGGAACAGCTAATAGGATGTGTATGAGAAAATGCATGTGAAAGAGTTCTGTAAACAAGGAAATACATGTATTCACTGCTTTAAGCAGACACATTTTAAATATCAAAGCAAGTCGTGATTTGAGACTCCCCATTCATTGAGAGGAAAACCAAGATTTGGGCACCACCAATGGAAAGTCATTCCCTGATATCCCAAAGCCACCAGAGGTAGCTTGGTAGGTCATGGTAGGTCATGGTAGAAGGCACATGTCATAATCGGTTGTCATATGATTTCCCTGCATAAAATGTATCTCGTGCATTCATGCAAAGAAAAGGAGATGGGGGGGGGGGGTGCACCTGGGTGGCTCAGTGGGTTAAAGCCTCTACCTCCCGCTCAGGTCATGATCCCAGGGTCCTGGGATAGAGCCCCGCATCCGGCTCTGGGCTCTGCAGGGAACCTCCTTCCTCCTCTCTCTCTCTGCCTGCCTCTCTGCCTCCTTGTGATCTCTGTCAAATAAATAAAATCTTAAAAGGAGACTGAGGCTGCAAGCAGGATTGGATAGCCAGACAGCCCCGCCAAAGTGGAAGCTTAGCATGGGCACAAGAAAGTTTTTTCAAACATAATAAATATATTTTTAAATGAAGGGAACATCAGAATTCATGGAATTACATATTTTTGTTTCCTGTAACACATCGGAGGAGGACACTATAAATTTTGTCTTGTGGATTTTAAAGGTCGTAATCTACTCATAGTCATAGTTTTGTTTTGTTTTTTTTTTTTTAAGATTTTATTTATTCATGAGAGACAGAGAGGCAGAAGGAGAAGCGGCAGGGAGCCACGAGCGGGACTTGGGGATCATGACCTGAACCAAAGGCAGACGCTTAACCGACTGAGCCACCCAGGCGCGCCGAGGTCTCCCTCTCTTTCTGAACCTGGGCGGGGAGCCTGACTCACCCTGCGAGGAGTGGCTGCCCGGCTGCCTGGGCCAGACTGGTTGCCCGGCCGTCGCTAGGGTGTTCTGGGAGCGCTTAGTGGTTAAGTGCCAAGTGTCTGCACTCCGCGATAGGACCCGGCTGACCTTGCACTCACAGACCGCAGCTCTCGGGTCCGGGCGGAGCCTCGGCGGGGGTGGGGCCTGCGGGAGGGGGCGGAGCCCGGCCCACCCAGGCTATAAAGACGGGCGGGGCGGAGCGCGCAAACCGCGCGGTGTTAGCAACGGGACCAGGTTGCGGGAAGGTAAGGTCCGAGGCGGGGAAGGGCCCGAGCCGCACTCCGAGCCTGCGGCTCCAGTGAGCTTAAGCCGGCGTGTGCGCTCACGGCCCGGGCGTCTGGGTCCGGGCGGGCGGAGACCCCCGACGCAGGAGGGTGCTGCGACCGTCCTCTCCGGACCCCTTCGAGCCGCCCGCGGCCCGCAGCATCCCCGCACCCGAGGCCTTTGGTGGCCTTTTTGGGACTCCCCAGGGAGCCCGGCGGAACGCTGGCTTCCTTTGTTAACAAAAAGAGAAGCGCGGGGGCGCGGGGGAGGAAGAGGGCGCTCTTCCCCAAACACTCCAGATTCCGCACCGGGTGCCCTCCATGGCGTCGCCAGTATCTTCCCGGAATCATGCCTCCTCCCCTCGCGTCACTGGAGGGAAGCTGTTGTAACTTAGGGAGGAGAGATCGCGCCTTGAAAGGAGGTTAGCCCGCTCCCCTCTCAGGCGAGTGGTCACAGGCGTGGTCTAGACGTACAAATTTGGAATTGTGGACGGGGCCGAAAGGGAGACATTTTAAGTCTAAGGCTGGTGGTCTTGGCGTTTTGTTTGGCGGGGCTCCATCGCTCCCGGAGTCTGACAGCCGGGTTTTTAAAGAAACGTTAGCTAGTGGTTTTTTGTGGTTGCTGGTGAGAAGCAGGGTCTCCCCGGAGGCTGGAAAGGTGCCGAGTTAACGTGTCCCCTTTTCCCCCTCGCTGGCACTCACGCTCCGTGTCCGGGAAATGGCCTCTCGGACGTGGCACACTGAGCGCGGGCATCTGTGACTCACGCTGGCGGCGGCTACTGACAGTCTGCCCGCGGGAGGCCCGGTTTGTGAAACAGTACACCCCTCCGCTGGCCCCGATCACTGTATCCTTTTTGAGGGTGTTTTCCCGTCCGCTGTGACCAGCTGAGTCTTAAAAAATCCTGTTCTCACCGGGTGGTGACTTTCCTAAAGAGGTCAGGGGGGCCCCAGCGGAGACCTGGCTCCCCACCCCTTTCACCTGCAGTATTGCCACTTCTTTCTAAACAAATCAGCCCATATTTTACCGATTTAGAGACACAGCACCTCTGCCATGTTAGCTTGTGATAATAAATTTTTGAAAGAGAGGGAGAGACTTCGAACGCAGTGGTTAACCCAGAGATGAGTTGGTGTTCAGTTCACAGGGAAATACTTCCTTTCCACTACTTCGTCTGACTTTCTCTGGCTTAATCTGTTGCCTCTGGAATCCGCCTAGAATCAGGTACAATTTGCAGCCTGGTGTGCAGTGAGCAGAAGTGGTGAGTTTGCACTTCCCTACCAAGTTCGTGTATCACTGGGTAGTGGTTAGGGGCCGGGCAACACCCCAGGGTTTGAACCTTGGCTCTGCTGTTTACTGGCTGGGTAATCCTGAGCAAGCTCTTCAGCTTCCCCTTCATATCAGTAAAATAATAGACCCATTCTTCATAGGGTGTTATCAGAACTAACGGAGATCATTCGTGGAAATCAGTGGCACCTGTTTGTGGAGAACAGTTGTGGCTGTTAATATTTTAGGGACTGTTGCTGTGACCCCACAGCAGCTGTTCTTGTTCCCCACAGGGGCGTCTCACTCCCAATCCTCCCAGAAACGCCCACCGAGCTCAGAATGTTCACTGAGGAGGTGGCAACATTTCCCAAACTGTGGTTATTTACTGTGGTGGGAAGTGTATAATCCCAGGATGGGGAGGGAGTAGCCTCCCTGAGGTCCACACAGGCCTGTAACTTGTGGCTTCTGTATTCTTAAAACAAAAACAGGAAACCTTTTGCTGAACCCTCATGTAAGGAGAACAGTCCATTATGCTGCGTGGTTTGGAAGATAAAAGCCCACATTAAAAGGGCTTTGGAGGGGCACCTGGGTGGCTCAGTGGGTTAAGTGCTGCTTTCGGCTCAGGTCATGATCTCAGGGTCCTGGGATCGAGTTCCGCATCGGGCTCTCTGCTCAGCGGGGAGCCTGCTTCCCTCTCTCTCTCTGCCTGCCTCTCTGCCTACTTGTGATCTCTCTCTGTCAAATAAATAAATAAAAATCTTTAAAAAATAAATAAATAAAAGGGCTTTGGAATGATGAGAGCTGGTGTGTAATGGAATTCATCTTTCACAGCTACAGGTCCAAGCTTTTGAAAAGAAACAGATTTTTAAAATTCCTGGAGCTATAACTTCAGGCCAGGCTGCCACAAACAAAGCCAAGCCCAGAGGTGATGAGGTTTTTCCAAAGGGGAAGACATTTTTACCTAAGTCCTAGATCTTTGTGCAGATCTTCACTGAACCTTCCACTGTGCGTGCATAATCTCAAAGGGCAGGGCCTGGAAGAGGATCTCTCAGAAGAGGCCCTCTTGGGAAAGCTCCCTAGCACTTGGCGGCCCTGGAACAGATGGCAGAGCGGGCCCTCCTGAGGCAAGCTGCCGATTCATGTGGTTTAAAGAGTTTTGGGGTGGTCATCTCTGCCAGCAGGACCTCAGGGTGGCTGGGAGGGGCTGGCCCTTATGAAGGCGGCTTTCTCTTTGCATCTGCCTTCTGATGCAGTGACTTCTTGAACTGAGTAGTTGATTTCTGTCTGGGCGTCTCCGCACGCATGACCCCTGCAGGCTCGCGCAGTGTGTGGCCAGGATTATAAGTAGGCAAAGTTCCAGGCCTTCTGACAGTAATGCTAAGCCCCACTTGTGAGCTACCAGCCCCTGCTGAATGGAAGTGGGTCCACCCTGTGTGGTTCTGCCACAGTTTATTGCCTTGGGACAGGGAACTTCATACCCTGGGCCTCCCGAGAATTTTCCAGAAAATTAGCACATTGGGTTTTATTTTTGAGGACACTTCTAGCCATAACATTCATCAGCCTCTAAGGCACCACGGTCCTTGGAGCAGGGACGAAACTGCTGTGAGTCTCTGGCAACCTGTGCTGATGTAAAGTCTCCTTTCCATGGCCTCAGCTTAACTAATTTATTTGAGAAGCTCAATTCACAAGAAGTCTCTCCTCCAGAGCATTTAATCTCAGACCTGGGCTTAAATGCTACTCTGACTATGTCCCAGTTTTCTATTGCTGCCGAAACAAATCACCACAAATTTGGGGGCTTAATGCAGATTTATCAACCTTGCGGTTTCCTGTGTCAAAAGTCTGTCCCAGGCCTCACTGGGGCTGCATCCTTTCTGGAGGCATTTTTTTTTTTTTTAAGAGAGAGCAGGAATGTGTGAGCAGGGCGAATGGGGCAGAGGGAGAAGTAGAGAGAATCTTAAGCAGGCTCCACGCCCAGCATGGAGCCCAGTGCAGAGCTCGATCTCACAACCCTGAGATCAGGAGCTGAGCTGAAATCAAGAGTCAGATGCTTAACCAACTGAGCCACCTAGGCACCCCAAGATTTTATTTTTAAGTAATCTCTACACCCAACATGGGACTCAAACAACCCTGAGATCAAGAGTCGCATGTTCCACAGACTGAGGCCTTCTTGCTGCTTCTGTTTTCCCATCTCTCCGACAGACACTGCTGCCTTCCTCATCCTCTTCATTGTAATCACCCACGTGATTCTGGATAATCCAGAACCATCTGTAACCTTAATCTCCTCTACAGAGTCATTTGCCATCTAAGGTGGCCCTGGGATTAGGGTGTGGACATCTCTCCGGAGAAGTGTTATTTATCCTACCTACCACTGTTGCCTTAGTTCAGTCCCTTCCTCAACCCTCAGTTCCCTCCCTTGATAAACGGAGGCAGGGATTAAATTTACTTTACGGCATTGTGTGAGGATTCGGTGTAGTTACCCCGTCAAACACCAGCGTAGCAACTGGCCATAACTTCTGCTCACTGAAAGAAGTGTTTGCTTACAGCTGGCATTCGGTGACATCGAACCCAGCGTCATCGCACGGGCCCATAAAAGGAGAAGCAGGCTTTAATTATTTAATCAGAACAGACAGCTTCTCTCACAACATTGTTAGAGAAGCTTCCAACCCGATCAGCCCAGTGGTTCTTAGTGTGTGCCTGGTTAGAAATGCAGAATCTTGGGTCCTGAAACCTGGAGAGTCAGAATCTCTAGATGGGACTCAGCATCTGAGCTTACCTGCCCTCCAGATGATTCTTTGGCCACTCAGGTCTAGAACCAGTGCTGTGTCCTTATTTTATTTTCCTCCTAGTCTTTAGCACTAGCTGGTGTCCACCTCTGGTAGCTTGCCAAGAGCAAGGCCTTGCCTGGTTCAGCGGGTCACTAATGCAGCGCCTAGTAGGACACCTGCTCCCAGCAGACAGTTGTTGTCGAGTCTGAAACTACTTCACAGTAGTAAAGAGACCCACTAGTGAATTCCTTTCATTTGTGTCAGTTACATCATTAAATAGTTAGTGTTAAATGCTTTGTAGTTAAATTCCTGTGGCTCGTTTAAATGGATAGATATTTGGAAGGACTGGTTGGGGCTTTTGGCTGCACAGTAACGTGTCTTTGTTTTCCTTTTAAAATAATGGCATCTGGGGGGATAATGGAATCTAGGCTCACACTATCCATAAATTTGCTACCCAAAACATTTTCGGGAACTTGACAGGGAATGCTTGTGTTTGTAAATCACCTTGCAAATTTTTAGCTTCCTTTTACGTCTCAGTGTATCCGAGTGAGTAAATAGTGATCCGACTGACATGCATTTGTCCACTTGCTTCTTCCTTAACCTGCTATGTTTTGGTCCACATTGGGCTATGAACTTCTCAAGTCTTATTCTTATGTGTTATCCTTATATAAAACCATTATTACCCTTTCACAAGTGAGGAGTGGAAGTAAAGGGTTGTTGGACTATTTGAATGTCGTGTGAGTTGGCAGCAGTGTGGGATTAGAATGTAGCTCTCACTCTCGCAGGACTTCTAGAAAATCCCCTGAGCCTCATGTTTTACAAATACAGAGTATGACTAAAATAATTGCTGTCAGACAGACTCAGGAGAGTATGTGTACACGAAACCTTTTTTTACCTCAAAGAAGCCAATTCTGAAAGGTGGTATGTATGTTTTATACCTGATCAGGTTCAGTAGTAGAAAAATAAAAAGTTAAGAAGCGACAAGTGAAGTAGTTCATAAGTACATTATTACCCTGCTATCATTTTGAGGGCTCTTTCTATAAAAATGTCTACTGTTACGAGAATATATTTTGGTGTGAATAAGCTACCAATAGTTCTACCATTCTGTCAACCACAGGTTCCGAAAAAGTTCAGAAAAGGTGGTACGGTATGCTAAGCATTGTATCTTTAAGAAACAGGAATAAGATTATAGCTTATCTTTAGACTGGCTTTTTCCTTAATACTTAATTCCGCATGGCTGTGCACTCCTCCCAAGGAATTGCATACTCAATTACTTCTAGGCACATCTGTTGCCAGATGTTTGCTGTTTTAAACAATGGGTATGTATCCTTGAGTGAGTAAGGAGTATTTACCTCATCCTGTGATGAGACGCCAGAACTTCTGAGTCAAGGGCAGAACGTCCCAGGAAAACCTGTCTTTATTCAGTGGACCTTATTCAGAATGGCTGTGGTCTGTTTGCAGTCATTATATTCACTTCGGCTGTTTCGATGAGTTCATATCTTTGGAAAAGAGAGCGTTGAGGCCCTCTGGGTGCACCTTGCATGGAAGCGTTTGGCGTGGGTGGATTGGAGGAGTCAGGCCGGCTCCTCTGCCTCAGCCACCATCCGACAAACGTTTGCTCACGGGCATCATTTAAAGTGTCCAGTGGGGGCTGTTTTAGACCAGGGGGAAGTATTTGAAATCAGGAGGTTCAGTTTTTTTGTGTTTTCATTCTGAGAAAGATTTGCCAAGGGGCGCCTGGGTGGCTCAGCCGGTTAAGCGTTTCCTTTCGGCTTAGGTCAGGATCTCTGAGTCCCAAGATCGAGTCCCGCATCTGGCTCTCTGCTCAGCGGGGAGTCTGCTTCTCCCTACCCACTCTGTGCACTCTCTCTCTCTCCCAAATAAATAAATAAAATGGCTCCAAACACTTCCTGTAAAAAAGAAGAAAAGAAAAAGATTTGTGAAAAGATAGGTGATAGACGCCTCCCCGAAGGGAAACATTATGTGCAGATTTCCCCAGTATTTCTGATTATGGAAATCAGGCCTGGCTCCTGAGAGAACAGCTGAGGAAAGTATGGCAGAAAGCAAAGGGTCAGGAGGAGAAATAAGAAATCATAAGGTATCCTGCTTAGCATCCTCTACTGTCAACATTTTGGGGACATTTATAAAATTGCTTGAAAACAACCAGGTCTCTCCCGTCCTCCCTCGCCCCCAACTCCATAACGTTTTGCCCTAGGAAATGGTATATTTTTGTCATGGTTGTTGGTGAAGACTTGGTCCTACTTCAGTTTGAACAGCTTCCCCTTGGTATCCATACACTGGCCCCTTGCTTCCTCCACGATCTCTGCCCTCCTGCAGCCAAGTCACCCTGCTGCGACCCCCAGTCAGCCGGGCGGCATGTTGAAACCAAGACCTGACACCCCTTCCAACCTGAAAAGCTGGGGGCTGCTTGACGTTTGGGGCCTAAGATGTCCCCGTGGTCCATCCATTTCGGGGTGTTTGTCTGGGTTCCTCACCTACGGCTCCCTACTGCACCCACCCTCCCCCAGCCCTCACCCCCCAATACCTCCTCCCTACCCAGCTGCTTCCTCCTGGTAACCTCAAGACTTCGCAGTAAGGCTGTAGTGGCAACTGCTTTTTGAATGCCTCCCCAGTGCTAGGCACTGCCCCCTGCGGTCTGTGTCCTTATCCCCAGGCTGGCTGAAGCTCAAAGGTTGAGTTAACGGTAGAAGTGGCAGAGCCAGAGCTGCCCGATGCCATGATCGAACTCTCCAGACCAGACCAGAAAGCCTCTCCCTTCCCCAGTTCGTGGCTTCTTTTCTGCTTTTGTTAAGAGATGCGCCTTTCCAGGGCACCTGGGTGGCTCAGTGGGTTAAGCCTCTGCCTTCGGCTCAGGTCATGATCTCAGGGTCCTGGGATCGAGCCCCACATCGGGCTCTCTGCTCGGCGGGAAGCCTGCTTCTCCCTTTCTCTCTCTGCCTGCCTCTCTGCCTACTTGTGATCTCTCTCTGTCAAATAAATAAATAAAATCTTAAAAAAAAAAAAAAAGAGATGCGCCTTTCCTAGGAGAGGGTCTTCATCATGGGGTCCATCCAGGAACCCTGCTCCCTGTTTGTCTGTCGTGGTGGTGGCATTCACGCTAATGGCCACTCCAGGGGACCTGGACCCAGCAATTCCCGCCAGCCTGATGCCTCTCCAGCTCCTGAGCCGGGGCGGGAGCTCCCTCCACCTCTTCAGTGGGGACACTGGATGTTGTAGCCATTCTGCTCTCGTAGCTCCTGCCCCCTCAGTTGGGTTCCTTCCTCTCCTTGCTCACTCGCAGGCAGCTGTTCTCCACAGACCTGAGCCCTGCCTCACTTGAGCAGGTAAATCCTTCTCGCTCCCCAAAAACTCCTGAGGAAGAAAAGCCGGGCGGGGAGCTGGCAGGGGCTGAGGCCCCGGTCACTCACTGGTGAGGGGAGAGTAGCTGGGGCTCCAGGTAGGGGGCACGGGGTGCCAGCAGGAGGGGCTGAGTGAGGCCTCTTCCTCATCCGTTAGGGAGCAGAGACCTCAGGGCCCCCACCTCTCAGGGTCAGGGGGCAGGAAGAAAGACCCGCGGTGACTCAGATCCTCGAACGGAAGGTGTGGTAGACGTGCCCGTCCGAGTCAGGGCACGAGGCCTGTGGGTGACAACCACCGCTTGCCTGTGCACCTACTCGTTTAACTTGTTTTATCCCATTGAATCCTCATGGTGTTGGGAAGCGCCTCTGCAACCCCCCTTGTTACAAGTGAGGGAAAAGTGGCTCAGGAGACAGTGACCGAGCCGCCCCGAGGGCCAGGCCTCTGGTCCACCAGCGTCCGAGCTCTCCACCGCTGCCCTTGGCCACCTCACGTCCTCACTGTGCAGGGTTGCTGAGGGCAGCTAAGTCCCAGCAGGGTCGGCATGGGGGGTGGTGGCCATTCATAGACTGTTGTAGGTATCGAAGACCCCAGAGGGAAGAGGACGTTACTCAACTTGTAATGGAAGGCCCGGCTCTGTTTGATTTTCTTCCTGGGTCCCCCCCCCCCCCCCAGGAATGCAACCTGTCTCTTTCATCCCGGCTTGACCTCCTCTGTGTTTTTGACTTTGGGCAATGCCAGAACCTGTTCTTTCTGCTTCTCAACCCTCCCCTGACCTTGATCAGTTTCTGAGCAGCAGATGACCTTCAGAGGTATAGAGATGACATTCCTAACAAAGGGGGGTGGGGCTGTTCACCCAGCCAGAGCCCCGGGCTGTCCCGGCCTGTGGGGCTGAGAGGAGGAGAGCATGGGCACCCTGGGTTAGAGGCGCTCTTGCTTCCTTGCTTTGGGGTGGGGTCAGGAAAGTAGCCGTGGGATTGGGAGACCCCTTAGATCTGCCACTCATGGCTTAGACTTAGACAAGAAACTGCTCTGTGTTTTGGCTTCCTTGTCAGGTGAAAGGAGGGTTTGAGGCATTTCAGCCCTCCCGTTTCCTCCCCTGGTGCTCACTGCCACACACGTAGGCATTAATGTAAGCGCACTGGTCATCGAAGTTAGCAGGACCCCTCTTTACTTCCCCGGGGGGGGGGGGAGGCGAACAAGGCGCTGTCTGCATCACGCTTGCTAAGACCGGGAGCCGGAGCTTCTGGGCCTGCTAAACCCTTGCCTCCTATTCTTTGCAGAAAGCCTGCCAGTGCCCTCCAGGGTCACCGCTTTGTTTGGTCTGACACACTTAGTGGCATGGCCTGGAGAGATGGCCCTTGCTAGGCCCCCATGCTCAGCCAGCAGCTTGGGGTGGGCCAGCGCAGTGGCAATTATAGTCGCTGTATTATTTTCTCTTATTCTCATTTGACTCAACAGCCCTTATGGGGAAGAGAGTGTTATCCCCACTGCAACTTGGAGGGACTGAGGTTTAGTCAAAGGTAAGTCTTTTCTCCTGGCCACTGTAGGTGGGAGCTGGGGCAGGGCCTGGCTCTTGCTGATGCTTGATCCACTCTGCGTTGACTCCCGGTAGCTGCCCCTCTCGCCAGGATGGGGAGCATTTCTTCAGTAACCTGAGGTCTGGGGGCAAGAGGAGGGACCAGGAAAGCACCTTGGCTCATAGCACCCCAGACCATTTCTTTCTGTGCTAACTCCTTCCTCATGTTTCCTGAAGGCTCCAGGCCTTCCTCCTGTTGGTTTCTGAAATAGCCAGCAGTCCTTTGTTGGTGCATGACAACCCTCTGTGTTCCTTCCTCACAGATTCTGTGGACAATCACAATGGGTAGCAAAGGAGGCTTCATCCTTCTGCTCATCCTCGCTGTGCTCTGCCATTCAGGTGAGTGGTCCTGGGGACACAGATTTAGAGCATCTAGGTCACCTTGGTCATAAGCTTCCTTTTTCTTAGGCCTCAGGGAGACGGAGTGGATGCCACTGGCCTCGGACCTGGCTTTGCTTCTTTTGCCTTCCAGTGTGACAGGTCTAGGGCTGTGTGACAGCTCCTTCCTACGTGACATTCTTGCTCTCCTTGGAGCACCTTCCTGAGTGACCCCCCCCCCATCCTGGGTGACAGTAGCTTTCAGGGGAGAGCAGGCCTGGGGGTACACTCAGCAGCTAAAGTTTCTCCCTCTCACCAGCTGTTGGCGACCCCAGTGGGCCCCAGCTTTTAAGTGCTGAGCTCCTTCTGCACGGGGGCGACTGCCGTGTGATAGTGACGAGGACAATGATGACGATCTTAGAAGCAGTGGCAGCAGCCCATTCGCAGCCTTCATGTGCCTACCACTGTCCTCTGCATTTTGAGTGCACTCGGTTACTGAATCCTAATGTCAGCTCTGTGGAGTAGGTCCTGTTTTTGCCATCGTTTTAGCAATGACCAGAGTAAGGCCCAAAGAGATGAAATAATTTGTAAAATGTCACACAGAAGTGGTGCAGCCCAAATTTGAGCCCCAGTGGACTGGCACCAGAGTGTGCTCTGAACTCCTTCCCTGCTGCCCCCTCCCTGGTTCCTGGAAGTAGTTGCATGTTCCCGAGTCTTAGTTCTTTAATGGTAGAAATACCTTTGTTACTAGGGTGCCTGGGTGGCTCAGTCAGTTAGATGTTCAACTCTTGATTTCGGCTCAGGTCCTGACCTCAGGGTTGTGCAGTTGAGTCCCGGATCAGGCTCCACACACAGTGGGGAGTCTGCCTCTCCCTCTGTCCCTCCCCTGCTCACTCACTCTCTCTGTCAAATAAATAAATAAATCTTAAAAAATAAAAAAGGCAACAGCTGTGTTACTTGCTTTGCATCATGATAAGGATCAAATGTTTTTTTTCTGCCTCTGTCTGGTTAGTTCGGCCAGTTTTTCAGAGGTTTTTTTTGGTGGGGGAGAGGCAGAAAGGGAAGTAGCAACGCAAGGAGCGATGAAGAGATCTCTGCCGTGTCAGAGCATGTCTTAGATACTGTTAGCGTTAGCAACTAACCTGTACCAATTTTTTTCTGTGTCCTAGGGACGGGGCCAAGCCTAGTCTTGCTTAACCCTTCCAGCCACCCCATGAGGGATCTTAGTTATTATTCCCATTTTACAGTTGAGGGAACTGAGGCAAAGAAGGAATTTGCCCAAGGACACGTTCGGATATGCTTTCCCTTTCTGAGAAAAAAGAGCCCTCATGGCCCGCCCTCCCCACCTCTGTTACTGGTACCTGGGGTTGGTGGTGATGGGGCTCACGACATACTCGTCTCTGTTCCTCTGCCCAGTGTATTTCCTGTAATTGGAATTGCCTCCTCATGCCCAATCTCCCCCAGTCAGCATCTGCTTGGGTTTGGGGCCAGCGCCCATGGTGTGACAGGTCCCCAGCCCTTCCACAGAGAGTCAGGGTCTGTCCGGAACTCGAGCCCATGCGGGGAGATGCTTCCCTGGCTGCTGCCTGGGCTCTGAGGAAAATGCAGGGAATCCTCCCTCTCACCTCCATTAGCCCAGAGTCGGATCCCCTCACAGTTTGTGCCCTTTCCTTTCCTGCTCTGGACTGTTAGAAGAACGTCACAGTTAAACCAAGCTCGGGTTTCAGAACTGATGGCCTGGGTTTGAGTCCCAACTCTCCCTTTGTAACGTGGGAGATCTGGTTTTCTCTTCAAACACAGAGTTGGAGGTCACAGAGCCTACCTCTCATGACAATTCCGCCAAGACCCAGAGCTTAGCCTGGAGGCATACGGGATCCCTGCACACCCCAAATGAACACGTTAGCTGTATCTCTGCCCCACAGAAGTTAAGGGTGAGCTTTGGTTCCTCTGTTTTCAGCGGGTTCTCTAGAAGCCAAATGAGGTCTGGCTTTAGCCAGGTGAAGTCAGTCCTTAGAACAGCCTTTTCAAGTGACCCTCCCAAGTATCCAGGCTAGAACATTCTTCCCTCTTATTATCCTCCCCTCCCATACACGTGCACACATCTGGAACAGGGAGGGGACTGCAGAAAGACCACATCTTCGTCCCTTCTCATGGTGGCTCCCCTCTCACAGAGGCACGACTAACGCTAACAGTGGGAGGGAGAAGGCAGAGTGGGCTGACCCCGGCCGCTGGGTGTGGGGGCTGGCTCCCGCTGTGCTGCTTTGGGTGTCCTTCAGGTGTCCTTGAGTGAGCCACTTCACTTCTGCAGGCATCTGTCTTGTCATCTGCAAACAAAGTGGGCAGGGGAGCCTTTTTTGGACTGACATTTCAAAGGTTAATCTGGAACCTTCATAAGTCAGGGGGCCCTGTGCTGGATGGGATTTCACACCGGTGAAGGCAGTGTGGCCATTTTATATGTTACAGAGAGCTTGATTCCTGTGGTGCTCAGATAGTGACGAGCCACTTTCTTCTGGCCTTCTGGAGAATTCCCCTCCCCTGTGTGATGAATGTAGGCTTTGGACTTAGAACTATGAGTCAGCTCTTGGGTTCTAAAACCCACACTTGGTCTGAGTTTAACATGACATTCTTCTTTGAGATTGTACATATTTCATCTTTGAAAATGTCTTTTCACACAGATTATGTACTACCAGATAACTGAGTATCAGTCTAGGAGAATGTGATCAAACAGAGCGTAGTCGTGGCCTGGAAGGCATTTATAGAATTCTGTTAGTTTTTTCTCTTGATAGTTTCCTTTTAATATCTTACTACATTGCAAATTAAGCATTTCCTTTTTGTTTGTAAATCACTTCTAGTTGAAGGTAAGAGGAATCTTCTCAATTGCCTGGTTATATGGATTTTATTATTTATTTATTTACTTTTAAAATGTTATTCATTTATTTGTCAGAGAGAGGTGGGGGGAGGCACAAGCAGGGGGAGCAGCAGGCTCCCTGCTGAGCAGAGAACCGGATGTGGGACTCAATCCCAGGACCCTGGGATCATGACCTGAGCCGAAGGCAGACACTGAACTGACTGAGCCAGCCAGGTGTCCCAGTTATATGGATTTTGAAATATGGAGATTCCTTTTGCACTTCTATCAGGGTCCAAAAAATGCTGCTGGAACTGTAGTTTGAAGTTGGGAAAATGTATCTGCTACAGGTTTGTGTGGGAAGGGAAGCATGCCGTGAGTTTCCAACCTCGGCCCCAGACCAGTGGCGGTGGTGGGCTCCCTTTTGCTTTCAGGAGGACAAGTCAATGGTGATCTTACAAGCACTGACAGATTTTCTTCCTGACTCTAGGTCATAGCCTGAAATGCTACAACTGTGTTGACAGTGAAACCTGCAACAAGACCACTGTTTGTTCAGTTAATCATGATGCGTGTCTGTTGGTCAAAGCTGGTAAGAGCGCGCCCCTTTCCTGTCTCCTCAGGGTAATGGGATGATGAGGGCATGGGAAAAAATGTGTGTCACGCTCATTCTCATGAGACCTGCATTCAACAGGTAACGGTTATCATTTAAGAAGTAAAAAAAAAAAGCACCCTTCAAGCTTATTCTATTTTTCTACCCTCTACCACAAAGTCCTTCTAGGGGCATCATCAGGGAATAAGCTGAATGTGTCCTGTAGACTCATAAAAGGATTGGGAGACCCACAAGTTCAGAAAACCCTGATAGAAAGGTGGAGAAGATTAATTTCCCTAGAAAGGAGAAATCCCTCAGTAAGTAAGGACACATCAGCATTATCCTGTCAGAGTGGATCATCTGATGATCATTTTGATGGAAAGTCCTGGAATGTGGATAAGATTCCGATTCCTATATGGGAGGTCCTTGATTCTTTTGGGGGACAGGTCCTTTGCTTCCAGAGGACCACAATCATTCATTATTAATCTGGAAAGCACAGTAAGGCCCCTGGAGAGAATGTAGCCGTTTATTCCACAGATATTGGAAGACCAGTTATGAGTGAGTACATACGTCAAGTTAACCTTGATCATCTGTGTCACTTGGACCTCCCCGCTACAAGTGTAATTTCCAATGAGAGAATAAAGGCAGTATTATGTGTAGAGGAAGACTTAGATTCGCAGTTAGGAGCTCTGAACTCCAGCCTCTGTCCTGCCTCCAGAGAGTTCTCTCTGCCTGTGGCTTTTGATTTATGAAATGTGTGCGTTGGATGGTAGAGGAGAGGAGGTAGAGTAGAGCCAGAATTTTTCCCCAGCTCTCGAATCCCAGTGTGTCTTACCAGATTGTTAAACTTTTATCGAAAAATGTTCCAACTTGATTGAAATATAATTGACAGGTAAAAATCATGTATACTTGAGGTGTTTAGTGTGACGATCTGAAACTTGTGTACACCGGGAAATGATTACCGCAGTGGTCCAATTAATACATCCATCAGCTCCCATAGTTAACCCTATTGTGTGTGATGAGAACACTAAGATCTACCCTCTTAGCAAATTTCAAGAACGTAATACAGTATTAGTGACTAGCCCCATCATGCTATCGATGAGATACCCAGAGCTTACTCATCTTACAAGGAATCGTTCAGCTTTTAAAAGTGGTTCACGCAAATAGCAAGACACACCTGTTCAGAGTGGCCAGAATCCAGAAATGCTGGCAAGGATGTGGTGCAGCCGGAGCTCTTGTTCTTTGCTCGTGGGAATGCAGAATGGTACAGCTTGGCAGTTTCTTAACAAGCTAAACATACTCTCACCCATGATTCAGTAGTCACTGAGTATTTACCCAAAGAGATTGAAAACCCATGTCCACACAAAAACCTGCACACAGAGGTTTGCAGTAGTTAAGACTTGGAAGGAACCAACATGTCCTTTGGTAAGGGAATGGGTCAATGAACTGTACGTTGTAGTGCGTCCAGACAGTGGACTAAAAAGAAATGAGCTATCCAGCCATGAAAAGACATGAAGGAAATTTAAATACATATTAGTAAGTGGAACAAGCCAATCTGAGAAGGCTACGTTGTGGATCATTCCAGCTATGGAGCCTTTTGGAACAGGCAAAACAAGGAGACCATAAAGAGGTCAGCGGTTGCCAGGGGTTATTAGGAAGGAGGGAGGGATGAAAAGGTGGAACATGGGATTTTAAGGCAGTAAAACGACTCTGTAGGATACTGTATTGGTGGATATTTGTCCTGCTTTGTCAAATCCCATACGACACCCAGAGCAAACCCAGTGTAAAAAGTGTAACGGACTTTGAACAGTAATGGCGAATCCATGTCATTTCGTCAGTTGTCACAAGTAGACCACTCTGGTGGGGGATGCTAAGAACAGGTTCTTTAGGGTAGGGAAGGGTCCCAGGGGGGCTAAATGAGAACTCTGTACTTTCTGCTCAGTTTTGCTGTGAATCTCAAACTCCTCTAAAGAATAAAATCTATTTTTTAGAAGGATAATATGAATCTTAAATATTTTTCTTCTTTATGAACTTAAGTCCCAAGACTTCAGCTTGACATGTGATGATGGCAGTTCTGGAAATAGAGAAATTCTGACCTCACAGTAAGACAGGTCTACCAGAGCACCTCAGTCCCCCTCCAGCTTGGATTGATGGCACCTGGGAGACGCATGGCACACTGTCTCCACAAACATGAGTCAAAGGTCAGGTACTCCAGTGGAGAAATCACTCCACTACTGTGGACAGACAGACAGACACACACACACACACACACACACACACACACACACACCCCGCTGTAAAAGGGGAACATTTCTCTCCCAGGGTCAGTGGACAGATAGAGGACAGAAGGGTTGTGTGGGTGCTGTACAGATAAGTCTAGAAGAGAGGAGGCAGGTGCTGGGTGTTCATTCAGCCACTATTTACTGGCATCCCGGCCAGTCCCAGAACTATAAACCACGTGCTTATTAGACTCTGGCATAAGCCTTTGGTGACAGCACCCAGTGATCGTTGCCGGCATAACCTTCTGAATCAGGGGCGCGCGTCGAGGTGCCAAGGACAATGAGGGACTGTTTCTTGGTGATGTTAGACTCAAACTGAAATCTTCAAAGAGATCAGGGATGGTGGGCCCAGCAGAGAGAAACTCTACCATTCCGGGGACCTCTGATAATCCACTTTATTGGGGTAATTCTGCAGGCCACGAGTAAATGATTCATTGGTAGCAATTATTAATCAACTACTGTCAGCTTTCTCCAGGCTGTTAGGTGCCTCCAGTGAAAATTCTGGGAACTTGAATGTTTTTCCAGCTCCAGTTCCTGGTTAAGATCACGTAAGGCAGTAACTCGTGCTATTCAACAGCATCCTCTAGTTCAAATTAGAAGCATCCGCTTAAGTACTTATCAAAAATAGAGGCCCTGGAACAGTCTGTGGCCTCCGCCACTTGACCAGACTTAGTTAGAAGCCAGCCCAAATGCTCGTCCCCTCTGAGGCGGAAGATGGAACAATTACACCGGCAGTTCCAAATATAGTAAAGTTCCCAGCTATGAATGAAATTAAGTTAGTTACAAGTCCTTAACAAGGAAATAGGCATCTGTATGGGTTTTTTGTTGTTGTTTTTGTGGTTTTTTTCTATCCAGCACAGAGGATAATAAGAGAGTGGTCCCAGGGCCAGCACTGTCCCTTCTCTGTCGGGGTGCATCCAGCAGCTAGCACGCCATCTTGGTGCACACTTATTTTTGGAGAGGAAAATTGACCATAATGCTTCTCAACCAGCACACTGGTTTTCCCTTAACACAATTTTTCTGAATATTCAAAAAGCACAATAAGATACTTGGCGTATATACTTTGGGCCTTTATTTTTCAATGTGTGTAGAAATTGGGACCATAATGGCATGTTTTTTGGGAAACTCTTCCTGTATTACTGAATCATCTAATGATTTTTAAATGAAGTTTAAAATATTTTGAAAATAAATCTGCCCAGTGACTTAAAAAAATAATCCCAATTCATATAGAAATATATAAATGAAGGGTAGTCTTCTGGGAAGGCAACCCCAAGAATTCTTGGGAATCTTTCCAGAGAAAATGAATGCATTTACCCCCAAACATAGACTTCCTTTATGCATATGGCCCCTGTTCTACATCCTGGTCTGCATCCATTCTATCGAGATCAAATCTGGTATGGTTTTCCCATACCAGAAAACGTACATTTTGCAGTGTACAATCCAGTGGCTTTTAGTATACTCACAGAGTCGCATCAGTTTCACCACTGTCTAACTCCCAAATATTTTTATCCCAAAAAGGAATCGCACACCCATTAGCAGTCCCTCCCCACCACTCCCTCCCACAGGCCCTGGCAGTTACTCATCTACTTGCTGTCTCCATGGATTTGCCTGTTCCGACCTTTACTGGAAACTGAATCATGCAGTGGGTGTGGCCTTTGTGACTGGCTTTTTCCACAAAGCAAAGTGCCTTTAAGGCTCACCCATGTCATGGAAGGTATCAGGACCTCCAGTCCTTTTTGTGGCTGAAATCACACTCCACTTTTTGTCGCTCCATTCACCTGTCTTCTGGTTTCCACTTGGTCGCTGTTTTGAGTCATGCTGCTCTGAACAAGCTTTTGTGTGAACATAGTTTTCAGTTCTCCTGGGTAGACCCTGCGTAGAAGTGGAATTGCTGGGTCATATGGTAACTCTTTTTTTTTTCCCCCCCCGGAGTATAGTTGACACAATATTACGATTAGTTTCGGGTGTATAACTTAAGGGATTTGACGTGTGTGTGTGATGCTGTGTTCACCAGTGTGCCTATCACGTGTCCCCTTACACCGCTGTTACAGTAGCGTTGACTGAACTCCCTACACTGTCTGGTCTTCCCATGACATGTGTTCCTTAACTAGACGCCTGTATCTCCCTCTCCCCTTCACCCGTTTTTACCAACCACCCCCCTCCTTCCCTCCTGGCAACTACCAGTCTATTCTCTGTATTTATAGGTCTGATTCTGCTTTCTATTTATTTATTTATTTGTTTTTTAGCTTCCACTTATGAGTAGAATCATATAGGATTTGTCTGTACTGAGTATAGTCTGTACTGAGTATAGGACCCTGAAAGCATAGTCCCCATACCCATAGTGTATGTTGTCTCCAGTGGCACGATCTCATCCTTTTTTTATGGCCACATGATATTCCATTGTGTGTGTGTGTGTGTGTGTGTGTGTGTACCACATCTTTATTCTATTCATCTATCAATGGACATGTGGGCTGCTTCTATGTCTAGACTATTGTAAATAATGCTGCTATAAGCATAAGGGTGCATGTATCTTTTCAAATTAGTGTTTTTGCTTTCTTTGGGTAAAGGCCCAGCAGTAGAATTACTGGATCACAATGTATCTGTAACTCTCCCACCAGTGGTGGAAACAGATTTCCAGTCTCTCCACTTCATCATCAACACTCATTCTTTTCCGGTTTCTGGGTTAAAGCCGTCATATCGGGTGCGAAGGAAAGCTCTTTGTGGTTTTGATTTGTATTTTCCTAATGACTGATTATATCAAACATCTTTTCATGTGCTACTGGGCCATCTGTGTATCTTTTTTGAGGAAATCTCTGCATCTTTTGCTCATGTTTGTATTTTCATTATTGAGTTGTAAGAATGTTTTCTATAGTCTGGATACTAGACTCATCAGCTATATGATTTGCAAACATTTTCTCCCTTTTTGCAGGTTGTCTTTTGTTTTCGATAGTGCTCATTGGGGCACAAAATTTTTTAATTTTGATGGAGTCCAATTTATCCATTTTCCTACATTTCTTTAAACTCAGACTCCACTTTGACACATGCAGGCCTGTGTCCTTCCTTACCTACCTGGACTTCATTGTATGGAACTCTACCCTAATTTCTTCAAATGTTTCTTCAGTAATGGACTGATTTTTGTCTTTTAGTTTCTTGCTGTGACAGTGATGCCTGTCATTTCTCAAGCATCTCTCTTAACCTTTTTCACAAGTAATGTGAAATTCTAGAAGAGTAAATTCTAGAAGTAGGATTGTTGGATCAAAGGGAAAATGGGCTTAAAAATCGTATCAAACCTCTAATAAAACATCAGCTTGATTGGCTGTTGCAGCACAAACTCTCCAGGCTCCGATGAATTAGGGAAAAGTTCTGCCTTGAGCTGTATCATCATTTGCCTAGTTGTTCCCTTTCCCAGCCCAACAAGGATACCCATTCCCACCCAGATGTCTCTACTGCCGGAAGTGGCTATGTTCTAGGAAATAGAACCGAGAGGTCAGAGGCAGGTACAGAACTGTCCCCGCTTGCTTGCTTACCCATGTGTGTGCCTTTCCCCCACAGATCCAAGACTTTTTTACCGCCAGTGTTGGAAGTTTGAGGACTGCAGCTTCCTCTCCATCTCCAAAGCCCTGGGGCTGAAGAAGCTTGAGTACAGCTGTTGCCAGAAGGACCTGTGCAACGGCGGTGCCAGGGTCTCTGGGATGACAGCGTTGATGCTGGTCCCCCTGCTGGCGGCAGCCTTGACCCTTTGTCTCTGAATCAACACTGGGAGGCCTTCTCCTAAACTTTCCGTGTCTCCGTGTATTCCTTATTTCCTTGGCTGCTGCATTCCCAAGGCTTTATTTCACCTGTCCCGTTGGGCAAGACTAACACTAGTTTGAGCAGCTTGGTGACGAGAGAGACTCTGAGAGACGTTGAAGGCCAGTTCTGTGGGCAGCGAAGACCCGTCGGAGGGACACAGTGTAAAAGGGTGCAGCACGTGCCATCTGAGCTCGACCGCACGTTTCTTCTTCGGCTTTTCGCAAGAGCAGCCTCGCAGGGACAGCTTGAGTACCTCAGATCCTCTGCATGTCCCTGTCACGGTCATTTCCCCTCCGATGGCTTGGAGGTGGTTATTAAATACTCTGATGGGGGTGGGGAGGGCGGTGGTACTGGGACAGGGGGTTCTTTTCAACAGCCTCTCCAGGGAATGCTTTCATCCTCTCCCTTTATGGCGCCCGCGCTGCCAAGCAGGCCCGACCAAGCTCCCACATGTGGGCTGTCGGGGAGGGGCCATGAGATTCTCAGTGCTGGGTGATTGCAGTGACCTTTGTAGTCTCAACTTGCGGGTGTCTGGCAGGGACGGAGAGGAGGTTTCCACACGGCAGGGCCTGGAACCCTCCCCAGGTCTGTCTTCCAAGAGGTAGCAGTGGCTAAAATCTGAGTTTTCCTCTATCCCTCGGTTGTGAATGGGCTTTGCTTGTCTGCAGTAGAGAGACTTAACAGCATCTAATAATGATGTGTGAAAACTATCCCCCCAGCTTTTGTATAGGATTGGTGGGGTATCTTGGCTTTGTCACACGCAGTTAAAGACTGGGACATTGTTAAAAATGACTCGTAGTATTAAGGGTTCCTATTTTAAGCAGTAGTGGTTGCAAGTCTCTTCGTTTACGTCTGGATGCTGTGTGAACCTGGCGGCAGGATCCTCTGGGGCTGCAGCCGGGGACCTCCAGATGTCCTCGTGAACAGCAGCAGGGGTGCGTTTTGCCGACACCCGGCCTGCGTTGCCCCCTGGCTGACTTAGCACAGTTTGCCGAGGGGACATTTGTCAGGGTTATTAGGGTGATAACCAACGTTGAGGCTTTTGGAAGCACGCCCGGTTTCCTAAAAAGTGGTATAGCTTTTGAGGAAGGGTTTTGCCTTTTTCTTGGGGCTTTTGCTGAATAATTCGAAAGATCCAGCAGATGTAAGGACACTTGTTTTCTTATCATCTCGGCTGTCTCTAACAGCACAGCTTGGCTTTTTGCAGATCAAGGTGGGACTTCAGGATTAACTTTTTTTTCACTCCCTTGCTCATGTAATCTGTGCAACAGGCTGGAATGACTGATGCCTTTCTGAAAATAAAATGTAATCAAGTGTATGGGTGTGGTTCTTGGCCCAGAAGGAGGGCAGCGTCTGCCCGGGTACCCAGGGGCAGCAGGAGGAAAAGAGTCTGTGCCCTGTCTGTCGGCTTCATCCTGTCCACGCCCGACATCGAACAGACACGGGTCGGGGCACTGCCTTGGTGCTCTGGGTTCCCAGTGTCTTTTCTCACATCGTCTTTCATTCTCTTGTCCAAGACAAAATACCACAGGGAACTCTTTTTCCTCACCAGGGCTTCCGCCCAGGGAGGTCCTGACCCGTGCGTAAGGCCCCTGGCTGAGCAGTGCAGTGCCTCTCCCATAGGCCTTTAGGAAACAGAACCAGTTTTGACTCACTTAGGCAGAAAAATGAATCTGGGGGAGTCTTTGAGGGAGAATCCAACCAGACTACAGCAAGCCAGGGTTTGGGCAGTTCCAGGATGTTCTCTCAACATTCGGATTCCACGGTGGGACTGTCTGGCGGCTGTCTTGGGTCCTGTGCCCACACTGGGGCCAGAGGGCACGAAGAAAGGAATGATTCTCTAAAGCAGAATCTGAGCACTGTTAAGTGGGGAGATGGGGAGAGGGCTCCTGGGAGCTAAAATCAGCAAGGGTTGCAGTAAATGGCCTTAAGCTTTGAGATTTCTTTCTGCAGAAAGTTACTGTGTCTCACACCATGGACCGAGCATTGGGTGTCTTGACCCAAAGGCAATACTACAAAGACCAGGTGAGTGGAGAGTCAACAGCCTTTGTATGGCTTTATAAGAACCTTCATATTGGGTTTAATATTGAGTGGTATTAACCACATGGGATCTTCTCTCTCAGAGAATGAGGTATGGATGCAAGATATACCCAATGGGGAGTAAGTGGAACGCCTCGTGTCCCAAAGGATGCTGACCCATTGTCCAACTTAGTCTTGATGGTACTGAGCCTCAAGGTATGGGTCTATTTCCCCTGTGTCCTTGTAGTGGGACTTAACAGGTAGTGTGGGTCCTGATAAGAGCCTGCCTAGCCCACATGTTTTGAACCTTGGGTCTCTCTTTTTTTTAAGATTTTATTTATTTATTTGGCAGAGACACAGCGAGAGAGGGAACACAAGGAGGGGGAGGGGGAGAGGAAGAAGCAGGTTTCCTGCTGAGCAGAGAGCCCGTGCAGGGCTCCATCCCAGGACCCTGGGATCATGACCTGAGCTGAAGGCAGACGCTTAACCTCTGAGCCACCCAGGCACCTCAGGACTTAGAGCTTCTTGAGATCATGAACCTTGCTTTACATGTCTGAACCCTCCTTGGGGCCTGATGAATCATCCTGCATGTGGCAAGTCCCTCATCAGTGGTCAAAGTCCGCCAGCTCATGCTGGGTAGGTTTGTCTGCAAACAGCTGAACTAATGCTAACATTTCTAAGAGATTCTTAATGTGCTGGGAAGGCACAGAGCTGACCAGAAGTAGTACAGACCAGACATCCTCTCTCTTGAAGGGAACTTGATAGTGTGGGATTCTCTGCTCTGGGTTTCACATATGTTTCTGTCTGTGCTATCATCATCTCACTTTGCTTAAGAGAAAACTACATTTGGAGAAATTAGCTGAATTGCTCCCAGTGACCAAGGTTACACGTTGGCAAGTCTAGGGTTCACACCCAGCTCCCCAAGTTAGCCACTCCACTGCCCTGTGACCTTCTGCACATACCAATGTGACTTTGGGGAAAATCCTGGAAGGAGAGCGGGTGCTTTCTTGCTTTGAAGCGATTGATTCCTGCCTCTTCTTAGAAACAAAAACATTAAATATAGTTGTTTTCACTGAACAGTGAGGTTAGTCAACAGGGTGAGCTTTATAGAACCCAGATAGGCCTTTCTGGAAACACGATACAATTCCAAAATACAGTGTTTGCCACAGTCTGTTTCCAAGGCCCACTGCCTTGTAATTATTTCGTTTTAGGACAATAGCAGTTGAGTGCGTGGATTTTGTAGTTGGAAACCCGGGTTCCTATCCTGTCTCTGCCACAAATTGGCTAGGTCTCTAGATAAGTTTTTGGACCCTCTCTGAACTCTGGCTTCCTGCTGCTAGTAGTGAGGCTTATGATCTCGCATTTGTAAAGTGTCTGGCAGGAAGTGGGCTATAATAAAAACAGATTACAGGGAGTCCAGAGTCTGGGGTGGTTAAAGGAAAGAAATCTGAGAATCTCCAGTGAACACATTGTTGCATTCCCTCCACTGGCTTTAGCATAAGTAGAAAATGACCAGAGATCTTATTTTCACATTGCTTAATACAGGTTTGTGCACCCTAAGATTCTTGTTGAAACTAAAGCTTCTTATTTATACACACATTATTTTGGAGTAAAGTAAATAATCACAGAACTTCTAGCTGGGTACCTACGAAGCTCCATTGTGGCTAAGGATGCTCTCCTTTTCCCCAGCAGCCATGTAGGTCCACAGCCTCTGGGAGAGGAGGGGAAACAGGGGCAGGGGGATACGGAGACAGCACAGACCCTGCACGGCACAGGTGCACCGAACTGGGAAACACTGTTCCTATACTGTGCAGTGAGGACCTTCATCTCTGCGATCGGCTTCCCTGAGGGTGCTGCAATCCCCATCCTCGCCGTCCTTGGCTCTCTGCAAGCTAGCTGACCCCACTAGGTCGATCCCATAAACAGACCGTACTCATGCTGGCTCAACTAGCGCCACCCAATCTGGCTGCAGGTTTTATATATGTCAGGCAACCTACAATGTCAATGCTGATAAGATGCAGTGGCCCTCCTCCAAAGCAAACAGCTCTCGTGCATTGGTGTGACACGGTGTTATGCCAGAAGCGGAACTGAGAGTTCGTAAACTCTACTGCTCTAGACAAAATGGGGCGGCACTGAATTTTCAACCCTGGAGTGTCGTGGTCACAACTTGAGGGCTTACCGTGTGCTGGGCACGGTGCCAAACACTATGTGTACAAGTTCGCTTGATTTTTCTTGGTAACGATGACTAGTATTGACTGTCTATCCCCAAAGTCAGGTGCATGTGCACCGTATGTCCCTCTGTTCTTTTTGGGTGCTTGAATTAGTTTGAGAAAGTTCCTGTTCTTTGCAGCCAAGTATCTCTCACCAAAACATCTACCAGTGAAAAGGGTTAACTGACAGTTGCTAACTAAACCACCTTCCTCCCTGAGCTATGGGGACAGATAAAAGCACACTAAAGATTGGGATGGAAATAACACGTGTATAAGAGGTGAATAATGTAGCTTTGACCCTTTTTCAAGAGGTGGGTTAACAATAAAATCCCACCGCGACAGTCCTTTACTTAAAGGCAGTACCCTTGCAGCATGGTCCTAGAAGGGTCTGTTTCCTGGCCCCTGAGACCAACTAGCTCAGAGCCTTTGAACTTACTATGTCACCACCGGAGCCTCTGTGTCATCACCAGCTGTAACCATGACACCTTATCCTCATGAACGGTGGACTTTCAGCCTACCAGCCTCTGTTGCCCCCACCTTCTGATAGCAGGAGCATACTCAACTTTTAGGGAACTCCTTCTACTCCATAAATACGGCGTTGCTGGGATTGTTAGTAAAAGTAGTCTACCCTCCTCCAGCCAAAAGTTGGGCATGTTCTCACCTGGAATTTAAGTCTCCAGTGGAGTTCTGCAAGGACTGAAAAAAAAATGTTCGTGGTTGAAGGTGTGAGTCCCATAGGAGGTCTACAAGTAACAGACAACCAAACTTAGAGTAGCTTAATCAGACAGAGTCTGATTTCCTTGCATAAACAGTCTGCAGGTAAGCAGCTGGCATCAGGTCAGCTGCTCAGCAATGTCTGGGCTTCCCTCCTGATCACAAAGTAATTGCAGAAGTTCCAGCATTGCATCCAAGTTCAAGGCAGGAGATCGAGGTTGAAAGCTTCGGTTGTTTCTGTCACTCTTATCAAGAAGAGTATAATCTTTCCCAGAAATCTCCCAGCTATCTGGCTGGAACTGTGTCTCATGGCCACACCTACCTGAAAAGAGGACCACACTGAACAAACTATTGATCCCCCTGCTTCCTGACCCTGAAGTTGCCTTGCATTTTGCTCCTCCTAAACCTAATTCTTAAACTTTCAAGTCCACGGCCTCTCTCATAGCCCTCCGTGTAAATTCTCAGCATTAACTTCTGTTGCTTTTGCTCAGAAAATTCTGACAGCCCTCCCCTCTAAGTGTTGCTGTCAGGATGACAAGAGAACACAGAATAGTAAGCGGTCAGTAAGTGTTAGCTACGACGATTTTACCCAAGGCTGCACAGCTCGTTGGAGCTGGTCAACCTTCCAAGCCCCTGTATGCTCCATTCCACTAAATTGCCTCTCAGGCTCCAGTTTATTAAACAATTTGCTCACTCTGCAAGTACAGAGGGACACGTCGACCCAGGGAAAAAGAATAAGGGCTGAACTGTATTTTCTAGAAACTTTTATAAGTAGTGGACATTGTGAAGGCAAGTGGGCATGCCTGGCCCCCAGGTCCAGACCAACACAGTGGTTAATTCAGATGAGTAATAAAGGAGAGGCTGTTCCCAGAATAGCTGGCCCCTTGAATTGTGGTAAGGCAACTTCCAAGCAGAGCCAGGCCCCTGCCAGGAAGAGGACAGGGGCCAGATGCCCGGCTGTGACCCTGTCCTGAGGGCTGGGGGCCCGTGGGGAGGCCGGAGGAGGTGCCAGTGGGGTCTACCCCCCTGTTTAGAATGCCAGCTCTGGTGCTGACCAGCCACAGGCCCTCAGACGAGGTGCTTAACCTTCCATGCCTCAGTCTCTCATCTGGAAAATGGGGATAATAACACCTAGTGCTTGGTCATTAAGAAGATTAATGGAGTTAAGACAAGTGTGTGGCATGCAGCAGCCTCGCTTGGTGAGTTTGCTATCAGTATTCTTGGCGGGACAACCAAGCTGTGGTTTCCGGGCTTTAGGCCTTGCTAAATTATCCAGAGTGGGTTTGGTTAAAAGTGACGTTAGAAGTGACATCCCCCCTTCCCCGCTCCATTTTCCTCATCAGTTTACCAGGGCTTAATGGTGAACTAAAGAATCCACCCACAACTGTATTATCACAATAGCTGGTCTTTATTGAGCACCTACTATATGTCCCAGGTACTGCTTATTCATATCTTCATCAAACACACCAACCCTGGGGCATCGATGTCATCTTCATTTTATCCACCAGAAAATGGAAGTTCAGAGAGCTGACATGATCTCCCCCAACTCACAGAGTCGTGGGTTCAAGCCTCCATTCTGACTGAAATAACAAAATACCATAGACTGGGGGCCTTGAGCAACAGACATTTATTTCTCACAGGTCTGGGGGGTGGAAAGTGCAAGATCAAGTCTCTGGCATATTCAGTGTCAGGTGAAAACACACTTCCGGGTTCACAGACATCATTCTTCTTCCTGTGTCCTCACGAGGCAGTTGGGGCAAAGGAGATCTCTGGGGCGCTTCTTCTAAGGGCTCTAATCCCCTTCATGGGGGCTCCATCCTCATGAACTCATCATCTCCCAAAGACCCCACCTCCTAACATCTTCCTCTTGGGGGCAGGATATCAACATAGAGATCCGAGGGGACACAAACATGTACTCCATCACAACCCTGTCGTACTCCGAGCCACAAGCACTACATGTTCCAAAAAGACATCCAGAGCCACAACAGGCTTGGCAAATCACCATGCGCCTGTAAAGGGGCTGGGCCCCTGGGCACGATGAGACCCGCAGCCATGTGTCTAGATGCAGAGCTAAGGTGCTGAAGGGCAGTGGGAGGCCCAGGGGAGCAAACCCAGAAGAAGATTTCTTATCTCCAGCAGGCTACGATGAGGGAACCAGCAACCCACGTTCTTCCTGGCTGAACAAGGCAGGGGGAAATTATAAACCCCAACCGCCATGAAAGAGTTCAAGTCAGTGTTGAGAGAAACCCCCACCCCACTATGTCATCTGTCTTAAGGGTGACACGTCAGCCCCTCTTCTGAGATGGGAGATAGATGAGTCTCGAGAGAGCACCAGGCCTGTCTTTGGCCCACTCTCCTCTGTGCCAGTAAAGGCTCTTCCCCTGCGGATGAGGCCTGAGGTTTTCCCACCGGGCCTGGCCCTGGAGAGCTGGGCTCAGTTCAGAGGTTCAGTCCTGGCAAACCCACCTAGTTTCTTTTCTTTCTTTCTTTCCTTTTTTTTTTTTTTTTTTTTTTTTTAAGATTTTATTTATTGGGCGCCTGGGTGGCTCAGTGGGATAAAGCCTTTGCATTCGGCTCAGGTCATGATCTCAGGGTCCTGGGATCGAGTCCCGCATCGGGCTCTCTGCTCGGCAGCGAGCCTGCTTCCCTCCCTCTCTCTCTGCCTGCCTCTCTGCCTACTTGTGATCTCTCTCTGTCAAATAAATAAATAAAATCTTAAAAAAAAAAAAAAAGAAAAAAAAGAGACAGTGATCTCTGTCAAATAAATAAAATCTTTTTTTTTTAAAGATTTTATTTATTTATTTGACAGAGAGAGATCACAAGTAGGCAGAGAGGCAGGCAGAGAGAGAGGGAGGGAAGCAGGCTCGCTGCCGAGCAGAGAGCCCGATGCGGGACTCGATCCCAGGACCCTGAGATCATGACCTGAGCCGAATGCAAAGGCTTTATCCCACTGAGCCACCCAGGCGCCCACCCACCTGATTTTCAGACCTAGAACCACGTCCTCCAACAGACCTGTATCTGCGAAGAAGGACCTGAGTGAGTGTCTCTCGCAGCTGGTTCCAAGTGCAGGCAGGGAGCTTGGGTGTCGGAAATCGAATCCCTTCGGCCCCAACAGGCTGGCACTTAATGGGAAATTTGAGTAGTGAGGCAAGTGCTGCAAGAGCTTTTGAGCCCAGGGAGGGAAAGAAAGTTTCTATTTAAAACAGATGTAAAAACAAACAAAAAAACAGATGTAAGCCTGCTCTGCGTTTTCATCACCAACTTGACGTTACCAGACACTTCTTTGCAGAACAAATTTGTAGGGTTTTGCATTAACCACTGTGGTTTGTTAGTACCCCATAAGGACTTCACCTCACCGGGATTTGCCTCAGTGCATGCTCATTGTAGCATTTTCCTGTTGTGTAGTTGTTGGAAGAAACCACCTTTCTTTTAATCTACCACTTGTAACATCAGGATTGTTTTATAATTGGGCCACCCAGGATAAACACTGTTCAGATTACCCTGAAGTTAGGGTGAAAAGTCTGTAAGCTTTTTCTCTTTGGATATATGGATATATTTCTCTTTGGAATGGATATATATGAATAAAAATGTGATTAGATTACATCATTTAAAAAACATACTGCAAAATCTCTTTCCCTTCTAAGGCTCTTTAATATATAATAAGAGTTAGCATCACTGAGCATGTTCTATGGCCAGATACTTAGACGGCCTCCTTTCAATCTCGCCAATTTAATGAGGAAGTACCATTGCTATTCTTATTATATAGATTAAAAAACCGAGGTTCAGAAAGGTTCATCCACACAGCTCAGTACATAGTAGATCCAGGAGTTGGTCCCAGGTCTGAGTCCAAAACTCTGGTTCTTACCACTACTGTGGTTCTGTAGAAGTAGGAAAAAATCTTTTCCTCTACCCTCTTAGGTTCAGTAGCTGGGTCATGTGGATTAAACCAACAAAAGACAGATTAACAGTAGATAAGATTTATTTTGCATGCACATGGGGCCTCACAGAAAAGGTGTGAAAACCCAAAGAAACATTTGGGCTTGAAAGCTGATAAGCCATTTTAACAAAAGGTGATAAAACTGTAGACAAGAGACAAGACAAAGAAAAAGAGGGTTGGTCTTCTAGAAGTCATAAATTGTGGGAAGGTGGATACATGGGGGAAACTCACTGAAGGTTAGGGTTGTGTAATAAAATTAGTTTATTCAGACTCAAGTCAGTGCCATCTCCAGTGAGAATTATCATCTCTTTTTCCTGGTATGGGAGTGGGGAGCAGATACCTTCACAAAGGGAAATGGATATTACCCTCATCAAAGGAAATTTATACCCTGCTTTTAGGCAGAAAGGGAGAGGACAGAACTTCTCCTGTGTCTGGTTTTCTCAGTTGCCTTCAACTTATAATAATCTGTATTCCAAAGTGGCATATTTTGGTGTGCTATATTCTGGTCCCCTCAGTTCCCCAAACACATAACACTGTTTTAAAAGTTCTCAGATACGAACACCTGGATGGTGCAGTCAGTTAAGCACCCAGCTCTTGGTTTGGGCTCAGGTCATGATCTCAGGGTCCTGAGATGGAGCCCCATGTCAGCCTCCGCACAGAGTCTGTTGGAGACACTCCCTCCCACTCTGTCCCTCCCCCCCCCTCCTCAAATAAACAAATACATCTTTTTTTAAAAGGTCTCAAATATTTATTGAGTTCTATTATATGCTCAACATCATAAGGCTGAATTCTTGTCCTTGAGGAGCTGGCAGCTAAGTACGGGAAGACAAACCTGCTCGGCTTCAGACAAGTCCCTCAGCGGGAACAGCTGCTCTTTACGCTTGGACAGAGTTTCTAAGTTTCCAAGTAAGTCACACACATCATTCTGTCTTCTATTGGATCATCACAAACAACTGTATGAGGTAGTCTGGTTCTGTTATTTTTATTTTACAGGAAACCCTCTTAGAAGTCAAGCCACTTACCCAAAGATACCCAGCTTGGACATCTGAGTGCCCGCTGTTCTGTTGTATATGTTACAGAATTTTTGTCCCCTTAGTGCCTGCGGTTCTTGGTCATGCGTCTTGGAAGAATGAAGAGGTAGACCAGACGAAGAGTGGTGGGCAACAAAGCGAAGTTCATTGAGCAAGAGTATTAAGCTCCCAGAGAGGGAGGGAGTGTGAGTGGGTTACTCCCAGAGTGTCTAAGTTTAAGGGTTTCTTTCTTTCTTTTCTTTTTTTTTTTTTAAGATTTTATTTATTTAACAGAGGGAGAGATCACAAGTAGTCAGAGAAGCAGGCAGAGAGAGAGGAGGAAGCAGTCTCCCCGCTGAGCAGAGAGCCTGATGCGGGGCTTGATCCCAGGACCTTGAGATCGTGACCCGAGCCGAAGGCAGAGGCTTAACCCACTGAGCCACACAGGCGCCCCAGTTTAAGGGTTTCTATGAGCTCTTCCGTGGAGCTGTCTTAAGCAGTCAGGGTGTGCTGAGTAGTGCCAACCAGGGCTTTAGTCAGATATCTGCCTACTTACTAGGTTAATGTCTCTGTGCTGATGGTCTTTTTTTGCTAACATCTGTGGGTGTGTCTTAACTGTCCCTTGCCTGTGATGTCACCAAATGCCTTGTGGTTAATTGTCTTATTCAAGGACGTTTTGCAGAAGTCATTTCTGCAAAGGCTGCAAAGCAAAATGTTAGTGTGGTCTTTTCTAAGTTGCAAAACAGGCCATCAGTGCTGTTTTATTTTAGCTGTTCTGACTCCATATTTCCTTGTTGGGACCCTGGACTATCTAACTGTCCAGGTCACTCCTAACATCTATACACACACACATACATACATGTACACACACACAGAGACCCCTATATGAACCATATGTATACAGCCAATGCATTTATGCAGCATTTGCCAGTGGAGCTCCTACTGACTCAGATCTTGGCTGGCCCCCACCCATCTTTGTCCATTCACTCCAATAATCACTAGGGGGAGGCTTTCAAGGAAATTTACTCCCCCTCAGTCTGTGGCTAATAACACAGGCTACTCAGGTAAAATGAGCAGGACAAACCTCTTGGACAGTATGTACAGGTTCCTCTTAAAGAATGGGTCAGCTATTCGAGGTGGGTTCAGCAGGGGTTTTTTGGTGGCTTGTTTCCTGTTAGCGCCTAATAATGTGTCCGGAAAAGAACTAAAGTAAACTGCATTTCATTGAAGACATTCTACTTCAGATCTATTACAAATTCATCCCAGGGTCCCGTTCTCTAGAATCTTTCACAACACTGGGAAATTTGGCAGAAACATGCGTTGGCTCTACCAGCCGATCCCCATCAACCTCTTCTCCTTTGCCTCCTGTTGTAGAGGATGAAAATTCATCTCCCCAGATACCTTGCGGCGAGAGCTGCTAAGGCTGTGGCAGGGGGCGGGTTTCTAGGAAATATTTTTCTCCCTGTGAAAGGAAAGGGAGACTGGAAAATGTATTCTTGCAGTTCTGGACAGCTCCCTGCTTCCTGTTCTTGTCTGAGGTTCTGTGCGGAAGGGAGATGTGAGATGGAAGGTGGGGCCGAGGGCGCCACAGCAGGGGAGCGAGGCCTGTGGAAATGTAAGGGAGTTGGAAAGAATCAAGGGGCGGGACCGGATCGGAGGCTGGAGGATAGCGGATGTGGGGCGATCGCCGAGCGTAGCGGAAAACCAGGGGTGCGGATAGGGCGGACGAGAGTGCGCCTGCGAGACTTCCAGGCCTCCCGCTCTCCCCACCCTCTCCCACTGCAAGGACTCGGCCAGCCGTCAATGGGCGGGGCACGTTCTGGGGCGTGACCGGCCGGACCATAGAACCCCGCCCGTTCGGGGCGGGGCTGGCCGAAAGGGCGGGGCCGCGCTCCGTCGGGGCGTGGCCTGTAGAACCTCAGAATTCCCGCGACTCGGGGCTGAGGCTCGCGTCTCCCGGCGCGGGGTTCCTCCCACGCAGACTCCCATTCAAAAGATGCCGAAGGGGCGGCGCGGCAGCCAGAGCCCTACCATGAGCCAGCGGCCGGCCCCACCCCTCTACTTCCCTTCCCTCTACGATCGTGGCATCTCCTCGTCCCCGCTCAGCGACTTCAACATCTGGAAGAAGCTCTTCGTGCCGCTGAAGGCGGGCGGGCCGGCGGCGGGCGGGGCGGTGGCGGGGCGGCCCCTGCCCCAGGCACCCCAGGTTCCGGCGCCCCCACCGCCGCCACCGGGCCTGGGGCCTCCCAGCGAGCGCCCCTGGCCCCCGCCCTGGCCCTCCGGCCTGGCCTCCATCCCCTACGAGCCTCTGCGCTTCTTCTATTCGCCACCGCCGGGGCCCGAGGTGGCTGCCTCGCCACTGGCCCCCGGCCCCACGACCCCCCGGGTCGCCTCCGCCTCCCACCCCGAGGAGTTGTGCGAGCTGGAGATCCGGATTAAGGAGCTGGAGCTGCTCACCATCACTGGGGACGGCTTCGACTCTCAGCGCTGTGCGTGACCTTGCCCGAGTCCCCTCTTAGCCCGCCTTGGCTCGCTCCTTGGCTCCAAGCCTTCCTAAACCTCTCCCCCGCAGTGTGGCCTCCGGCCCAAACTCTAGCCCCTAGCTGGAGCCTCCAGCCCCAGGAATCCCAGATCCCAGATCAACTCCTCCAGCATCCAGCCACACCTCCCAACGCCCCGACGCCCCCATCCTGGATTTCAACCGAAGTCTTCCCTCACCACAGTCAGGATTTCATGAACACTTTTGGCCCAAACTCCACTCTCCTTCCATGCTGAGCCCGTTTGGTAATCTGGACTCTGAGCCTCCAAACCTAGAACTCAAACCACCACAGCCCCCATCCCTGCACTTTAAACTTTTACACCGTGACACCCCTCCTCCCACCGTGGTAGTAATATTACCGTCACCCACCACACACACCCCCTACCTCTACAGACCTGAGCTTTAGTGTTTATTTTCAACTTTGGTCCTGAATGGGAGTGGGTGGAAGCAAAGGTCAGTTGGTGTGTCTGTGTAGGTAGACACTCCAACCTAGATCTGTAGATGGGAATTGTGCGAGACCCAGGAAGCTTAGTGCTGGAAGGAAACCTCCCTGTGAACCCTGGCCTTGATCCCGGAAGCTGTCTCACCAGGGTCCTGAGCTCTGATCTCTGACTGTAGATTTTTTTTTTTTTAAAGATTTTATTTATTTATTTGACAGAGAGAGAGATCACAAGTAGGCAGAGAGGCAGGCAGAGAGAGAGGAGGAAGCAGTCTCCCCGCAGAGCAGAGAGCCCGATGCGGGGCTCGATCCCAGGACCCTGAGATCATGACCTGAGCCGAAGGCAGCGGCTTAATCCACTGAGCCACCCAGGCGCCCCTCTGACTGTAGATTTAAAGTCTTAGGGATCTGGACCAGGGCAGACCAGGTGAGCTGATATGGGCAGGATTCCTCTAGCTTGCAAGCTAACTGATCCTTCCCATTGGAGGGTAAAGTTAAGTCTGATTCTACTCCCATAAGGACCTATCACACTGTGGAATATTCAGTAGCCATAAGCTGTTCTGCAGACTTTGTCTTCCCATCACCTGTTCTGACTAAGGCTTATAGTATACCAACGGAGGAGGGGATATTGCTCTAGAAAGACCATCCCCACTATTGTAAACAAAACAAAACAAACAGGTTAAATTGGCTCCCCTGCCATACAGGGAAGGGGAGTATGAAATAACCTAAATGTTTAGGTTAATGTGGCCATGAGAATGGTCCCCAACTCATCAGGCACCCCCTGTAAGGTCCTTTCCCCACAACCATGGAAAGAATTCCTAGAAGACAGGCTTGTCTAAGTCCTGGATTTCTTTATTACATATTCTCCACTTAAACATGTTTTGTCTGTTAGGGGTTTTTTCCTACCCATATTGGGTTTTGGGTTCATGCAGGGAACACACAATTGCTTCCCAGAAGCTTACTTTGGAACTGTTAGAAAAGCCCTTATCTTTACTACAGCTGTAGTTTGTTTTTTGCTTTCCTGCAGATAAATTCTTGAAGGCACTGAAAGATGAAAAGTTACAAGGACTGAAGACAAGGCAGCCTGGAAAGAAGTCGGCCTCTCTCTCCTGAGGATCGGCTCACCAGAGCCTGGGCAGCCGCCTCCTTAGGTGTTAGTGCTTAGATAACGTGTCCCGTTTGTTGTCATTTCAAAGATCGTTATTTTCTGTTCTGTATTTACTGCTGTTCTCACTGCTCCCAGCATGTGCTCCACATACAGTGCCCACTTGTGGGGTAAATCTCATGGTCTGTCTCCTCTCTGTGCTGCTGCTGGGGAAGCTTTCTCACAGGGTCTGGAAGCTGCTGAGACCAGAGGAGGGGACACCCAACACTGCCACGTGAAAGGAATTGGGAAAACCCAAGGGCAATATGTATTTGGTTTGCTGTTTCCCTGCTCAGAAAGGTTCTTTAAAGCCTGAAACAAACAGTTTGTTCTCAAACAGCTTTAGTCCTGGGAAGTGTTTTGTTTAATAGTTTTGGGGCCCAAAAAACTCTGATAATCTGATCAAAGCTATGGTCCTTCCTAGAAAATCACATATTCAAGAAATACCGAGGGCTTGTTATGTGCCCTCCGAGATTCAGGATTGGGAGTAGGAGAGACCTAGACAATAAACACAAGTAAGTAGATCATAATACAATATCATCGATGACCTGCCAAGGGGTAAACAAAAACGGTAGGGCAAGGTTGCTCAGGAGGGGTCAGAGGAAAGCAGGGTGGTGTTTCAAATACGGTTTTTGGAAGAGGTAACATGTAAATAAGGTGTGGAGGAAGTTGAGGGTGATAGCCGTATGACAGCTGGGGGAATATTCCAGGCACAGGGGGGCCAGGGCAAAGGCTGAAGGTGGGAGTATACCCAGTGTTTGAGGCCCGCAAGAACCCAGGTGGCTGGAGCGGGAGGAGTGAGGGAAGCATGGTAGGGCTGAGTGCAGAGCGTCCTTCCCAGTGGGACTCTGCAAACATGGGACTCTGGGTTCTACTCCGAGTGGAGTATGGAGTGGTTAGAGGGTTTTCAGCGCGTGATCCCATCTGACCAGGGCTGCTAAGGTGAGAATAGACTTAAAGCAGGAAGCATGGAAAGCAAGTAGGAGGCTTCATAACAATACAGCTAAGCCAGAAGCAGTGGTGCCGCCCAGTGTGGTCCAGGCCCCGCTGCTCTTTCCCCCTTGCTGGATTAGAGGTGTCTATGGCCTGCGGGGTACCCACCACTGCCACCACCCCTGCCGCCAGGTGCAGTCTCTCTGGCCAGAAGGAGCAAGAGCTCCGCAACACAAGCGCACGAATAAAAAAGGAAGTAGTTTAGGAAACAGTGTAACATTTTGACGCTTGGCATCTGGATTCCCCTGTGCCCTCATTCTGCCTGCAGCCACGGTAGATCCTAGCCAAAGGTTTTGTGACATTTGGGCTTCCTGCAAAAGAGAAGCGACCAGTGAATCCCGCGTCTTAGAATCGGAGCGGGAGGCGGTGTTTGGGAGGGGGCGTGGTCAGCTCTGACCAATAGCACCGATCGCCCGGCACCACGTGCCTGAGACGCCCTCTTCGAGCTGGCAAGGAGGCCTTAGAGTAGGTGATCTTGTCAAGAGTAGTTTTGGCTCAGTGAGGGGAATCTAACGCCTGACCAGAGTTGCTTTTAAGAGAAGAGGGTGGAGGTGAATTGGAGACCGTGTGTGGAGAAGACTCTTGAGAGGCGGTTAGCGGCCTCTCAGAGCAGTAACTGGCAGGGCAGGCGGGGTTGAGAGGTCTTTATTAAGGGAGAAATTACTGCTTGTTTGTGGTCGGGCAGAGGGAGAAGAAGTGATGCTGTAGATGAGGCCTGGCTGAAATGGTGTCCTCGAGTGGACAAGAGAGGTGGGACCTACTTTACAGCGGAAGGATCGGAGTCACGTGGAAGCAGAGACGGTTCCTCTGCAATCACAGGAGGTTCCGTCCGTGGTGTGAGCATGCAGATGCCGATAGATGGAGAAACCCGGTAAGTTGCAGACCCTTGCCCCAAAGTTTGTGCAGCAACCTGTGTGCTTGACGCAAATGCGCATGCCTGCAAGGCCCCGCTGGAAACAGTGAAAGGGGTGCGGGGAGCCAGATGGAGAGTGGCGGGCTGGGGAGCCTAGGCGGGTGGTGGGGGAAGCAGCTGACCCTGACTTCCCACTGCTTGTTGCCCAGCCAGGAGGGTAACACGCTGCCAGGTACAGCTCCTGCTTTCTAAATCTTAGCGACGAATTCAGATATTTCCAGAACACAATTCGGACCAAATAAAATAAAGGCTGGACAGTCCGGTAGAGTTTGTAACCTCTGCTCTACCCATAGCAGTCCTCTCACCCAGGTCAGGGACTCCAGGCACGTCTCCCCTCCCCAGGAAAAAGGCAGACCTCCCCCCCCTTTTTTAATGTTGATTAAAAAAAAAAAAAGATTTTATTTATTTGACAGATAATAAGTAGGCAGAGAGGCAGAGAGAGAAGAGGAAGCAGGCTCCTGCTGAGCAGAGAGCCCCATGTGGGGCTCAATTCCTATCCTATTGCTCGGGGGCTGGCTGCTGTTGGAGAAGCTCCCTCCTTCACTCTGAGAAACTTCTGGCTGTCAAGGCCAGTGAGAGGGGCTGGACAATTTTAATGAGAGGCTGGGGAAAACCAAGGGCGGAACATCCAGTGGGGGCCTGTTTCCCATTTCCTCTCCAGTCCCAATAGCTCTGGTCTCCTGCTAACCCCTAACCTTACCCCCACTTGAACCCCCCCATGTCCACAAGATTGGCCACCTCTGAAGGCACAGAGGAAGACAATTGGTATAAACAATCTTATTGAATCCTCATCATCACCTTGTGGAATAGGCACTACTCCTGGCATGTTTTAGGGAATGAGGGAAGAGAGCTTCCCCCACCAAAAAATGCAAGAGACTGTTTGCCAAAGAAAAAGATGTTGGCAGATGAAAATGATAGGAGTCCTGATTGAGAGAAGAACATATGCAAAGAATAATAGCTGAAGGCTTTACATGCTGGAGCCAGCTTGAATAGCTCGTGAGCACCAACTGCTAAAATTCCAGAGTTTTGTCAGCTGGTTGTTAAATACAGCCATTATTAAAAATTAAACTGGGTCAACTCACAATTAGACTGTATTTACAACTAAGTTAAAGAATACTCAAAATCCATCGCAGCCTATTTTGTTTCATTTTACATTTCCCTATGTTCTTGAGGTGATGTCCATGGCGCCGCTATAGTTGGCGGAAATACTATCTAACAGTGTACTAACGTGTATTACTTCCTAAGAATGTCACATTGGCATATGATATTGACCATCGTGAGAGTTTTTACACCATGGAAATTGGCGAATGTACAAATCATGTTTGTTCCTGCCCACCTCCACTCCCCCAAAGGGTTGGGTGTTAAACGTTTACTAGCACACCACCAGATAAATGAGAAATAAAAATGCCACTTTGTTCATAACTGAGCTAAAGAGAAAGCTGCTTTGAAGCATTTGAAGTTGGGTTGAAGGTATAAATGAGGCCCCTTTCTTCCTCTGGCCCCATTTGCCCACTCAGTTATAGATATTGATGAGGCAGGAAAACCCCTGATCAGTCCTGCCCCCAAGGAAGGCTTTACCTTGAAATAAATAGGCTTTCATGGAGCACATGGGGACTGACTTTTAAGATGTAGTAAGCCTGCCCACTGGTAATATGGTGCCCAAGGAACATTCTGGACTCTGGCCAATCAGATTTGTGACTTCTACTTTCTGGTAATTAGGGTATAAGGGAGTACAGAGATAATAGCCTGAAGGTTGGAGACTGAAGTCCCTCCTCTCCAGTGGTAACCGTTTTGAGCAAGATGGAACAGAAAACTTGATTAAGCGTGAAAGTAGCTATTTATATCACATCCCTTTCATCCACAGATCTGTTAGTCCTGAGAGAAATAGAAAATTCAGGTGAAATGGGAAAACCTCCTTCTGCTTAATGCAAGTAATTTGGGCCCCACTCTATGGCCAAAGGAGTCAGGCAGGACCCAGCACCTGCAGGAACCTGGTTTCTCAGAACAGAAGAGAGGTCCAATCACAGCTTTAAAGCTTTCCCTAGAGGTGAACACCACTGGGTGCCTCATGGCTCACTGGCATTTTCAACCAGTGATTGTCTCCAGACATGTGACCTTGAGAAAGTCACCTAACCTCTCTGAGCCTGTTTCCTCATCTGTAAAATGGAGATACTGCTCTCACAGGATGGTTGGGTGGAGGACAAGAAATGAGATGACAGATGTGAGACCGCCCCAGTTGGGAGTCATTATTATTATTTTCTGGTGCATTTAGAACACTGTTCTCACTGTTGGGCTACAGGTGCAAGGAATGGAGGTGGCTGTGGGCTGTGACCTGGAAGGAGGCCTGCCTGCAGGGAGAGAGAAACTTCGAGTTTGCAGGGCCCCAAGGGCTCAGTCCTCCCCTAGGGCTCAGTCCCAAAAGAAATGATAAGGAGGTGAGTGGGGCTGGGAGGCAGTTTGGGAGGAGGTTTGAGTCTTTTCTGGAGAGGACCAGCTGCATTTCTCCCAAGTGGCATCATCTGCAGCAAAGCCAAGGGCTGAGCCTCTGCAGGTGGGTCCCCCAAGGGAGGGCTGTGGTCACCACCCAGCCTACTTGCGTCTGGCCACCCCAGGGCGTGGAAATGCGACTAGAGGGGAATCCGGGAAATATATCAGTGGACTGGGTTTCTTTTGGTTGTGGGGAAACAGAGGGCCACTCAAGCTAGCTTACTTAAATAACAAGAGGGCTGCCAGGAAGGTTCTCTGATTACAAGCAATAGAAACAAACATAAGACAAATGATAATTAAAAAAAAAAAATCCAGGCCTTTAGGAGGAAAGGAATGAGGATGCTACCAGCTCCACACCAGCCGCCAATCCTTGGAGAGGAAATATGACTGGCCCTCTGCCCCAGACTCCACGTCCATCTCTGTCCATGTCCCGGAGGGCGGGTGGCCGGCGTCCTGTGCCAGCAGCCCCCTCAGAGGCACTCAGAGTAGGGGAGCCGCTACCTTCTAAGATGCTGCCTGTCCCCTCCTGGGCCTCCTGCCAATCCAGCAGCTGCCCTCTTGTCTCCGGCTCCATGCTCCTCCGGTGCCTTCTTGCCCTGCCCTCCTGCCTCTCCTTCGTGGCTTCCTCCTAACTTCACTCCTCAGTGACTCACAGGACCGCTCCGGGTGAGCAATTTCCTATCACAGTTCCTCAGGGAGAGTGAGGTGGGGGAGGGGGATGGCTGGCTTGGAGGTAGGTCATGGAAGGTAGGTCCACTAGAGGAGTGGAGAGACAGGGCGGTCAAGGTCAAACAGTCCCTGGAAGATTCAGCTGGACGGGAAGGAGAATTCCTCTCGAGGGAGGAGGACCTGTCAGTGAGCCCATCTATCCGTTCACCCGGGACTATTTATCTCATCTCAGAATTTATTTGAATGCAGCCTGTCCATCACTCTGAAAACACTGCCCCTAAATTAAGCCTGTGTTCATTGTACTCACTCGTTCGTTCATTTATTCATCCAAGCCTTCTTTCAATGAAGCAGGTGCTTAATTTCTCTGAGCCTCTTCTCATCGGGAAAATGTACATGGCAATTCCCTGTGCCTGGGGTTGTTTCAGAATTACTGAGATAATGTGCATAAAACCGCTCAGCTTGGGACCTGACACCATCCATTGGCTTGGTAGGGTTTGCTGGCCACGTTTTGAGTCAGGGTTTCTGGTCATGATTGTGGGGGGGATCCGCTAGGGGGCGGCCTGAACTTGGAAGAACTTGTGAGAGGATGGAACAGAGTTCCCTTCCCTTCCCTTTCCAGTCCGCTCACATCCAGAAGTGCATTTATCAGCTTGTTCATTATTATCCAGGAGAAAATCCAGTTTGGAAACCTGGAGGGAGGAGGACACATTGTGGCCATTGGCAGGATTCATTGCAAAAATAAACACAGGTGGCAGGATTCATTGCAAAAATAAACACAGGTGCAGCCCGGGGCCTTTCCCTGAGGCTGCAGGGGGCTGCCTGCTGAAAGCCCCATTTTACTCCCACAGGGACAGGGGTGCCGGGTATGCGGTGAAGGGGGTGCAGGATCTCTTTTCAGAACCAGTTTGAAGATGAAAGTCCGGTTCACATGAATAACCTGAAGCCGGACTGAACTCATTAACATTTATTGTTTGTGTGGGTCTACTTGGGCGGCGATGCCAACATTTCACAGACTGGGGGCTTAAACAACAGACATTTACTTCTCACAGTTCTGCAGGCTGAGAAGTCCGAGGTCAAGGTGCCGGCCAAGTCCTGTTCCTGATGAGCTCTCTTCCTGGCTTGCAGTGCGCAGAGAGCTCCAGCGTCTCCTCCTCTTCTTATAGGCACAATTTTCCCCTCTTGAGGACCCCACCCTCATGACCTCATCTAAACCTAATTACCTCCACAGGCCTCCATCCCCAAATACCAGCATGTTGGGGATTAAGGCTTTGACCTATGGTTTTGGGGTGTGGTGGGGGTGGCACATGTCAGTCTGTAGCATCATTTACACTGTATTCCCATTTATTCCTCTCTCCTGTCATTTATCTATTTGTCCAACCATTAATGGATGACAATAGATAAATGGGCAGATAAACAGTCCATAAGTATATTCATTTATACCTACTTACATATAAAAAGAATCAAACATAAATATATAAAAATAAAGATATTTATCTGCGGACCGCTATTTGCCTATTATCTGTTATTATTGTTACCCACGAATGGGTGGATGGTCTGATCTGTGTTGTCTAGTAGAACTTTCTGCAGTGGTAGAAATGTTCTAAATCTGTGCTATTTAACATGGAAGCCATTAGCCACATGTGGCCATTGAGATTTGACATGCGGCTAGTACAACTGAGGAACTGAATTTTAAATTTTGTTTCATTTTAATTATTATATTTCAGTTTAAGCTGGGTTTGTGGCTGCTGTATTGGACCTTTCAGGTCTAGACAGAGGTCAGAGACACAGTTTCCCCTTTAACTGATTGGATTGTGTTGAGTTTGGAAAATCTGGGGTTTCACGCAGACTTTGTTTTCAGAGTTAACTGAGAGGGGAATGGGTGAAAGTGGCTTCTCTTTATAATGAGGAAACCAAAGCTCAGAGCTGTGACGCCTAAGGGGACAGAGCTGGTCAGCGGTGGAGCCTACCCGCCACCTCCAGGTGGCAGTTCCTTCCTCTGTGTGAGCCTCTGGGTGATGTGGGAGGAGTCGCAGGACAACGAGGACAGCCCCACTTGACCAAGGTTCGCTGTGTGAGCTTGTATGTGTGTGTGCGCACGTGCCATGTACACGTGCGTGTGTGTATGCGTGCACACGCGCCATGTATGCGTGTGTGCGCGTGTCCTCGTGCATGCGGTTGTGTGCATGAGCAGCCCTCTTGTAGAAGGAGGTTGTGTGAGCCTCTGCACCAGAAAGAGGACAGTGAGCAAACCTGAATTTTTCACTGCACCCTTCTCCATCCGTCCAAAAGAGACCGTTTATTTTTGGTGCGTTTCAAGGACTGGTGTAATTTTATAGTCTGTTTTAGGGAGAGATCAATAGGCTCTGATGGGGCCAATTCTAGCAATGGAAATGTTGTCTTGGGGTCTGAGCACAAGAGAGGCTGATGGGGTTTCAAGACACTCTTAGGGCTTCTTCACACCCCCGCTGTAATGCCAAACCCACCAGTACCAACTATCAGCCACCAGTTACTAATGGACTCCTCTGTGCCAGGCTCTGCGCTCAGCACTCTACACCGTGAGTCTTACTAATATTTCCAGTCCCAACCCATGAGAAAGGATGTCCTTCCCGCCACTTACAGAGCTACCAAGACATGTACAACTAGGACGTGGCCAAGCTGCTCCAGAGCCCAATCACTTAAACCTTCAGCTCATTTTTTGGTAACTGGTTTCAAACTATGATATTTTCCCTCTTCCCTTCCCGCCCACCTCAGCCAGCTGCTATCAAGAACTTTTGTGTGAGCTAATATCCAAACCACCGGAACTCTGGACTCTCAGGCAGGAACAGGCAAGGTTTCTCCTGATTTCAGCGCAGGAGAGCTTCACTTGAACAACATGGTGCCTGGGCAATTACGGGGGCGGTGTCATTTTCCTCGGGCTTACTGTTTGGTTCTGGTAGTGAGTCCCCCGTCCTTCTTACAGAGCTAACTGTCCTTGCTGCCAGACCTTTAAATACACCACGTCCAGGCGTTTTGCAGGGACTTGCTTTGTGGGACTAGGGTCGAAAGCCCAGGATGAGTTGAGTCTTTTGACTGTTCTGAAGACTGACTCCCGGGCGTGGTGGCGCTGTCATCCAAAGAACATGTGGAACCTGTGGGAGTTCTCTGGCTTGGTCAGGTGGTGAAGGGCATTTCCTTTCACAGCACTGCTACCTGCCCGGGGTGTCCTGAGCTCGCCTCTGTCCTGGGGACTTATGGGTGTCCTGGACTTTTGAAAAGAGTTTGTTTACAGTGGGTGGCTGGAAGGGGCTGAGCATAAGGGTCACCCCTTCTGGGTGATCAATGGGCAATGTGTTGTTTCTGGGAAGATAATGAGTTCCCTGATGCTAGAAGTATTCAAGGAGGCAAATAAATACCAACAATCCATCATGCTCATAGATTACCAGGCAAGGTAAGCCAGGCATTCTCTCCCACCACTGCATTCACATCAGAGACTAGATCTTAGCTTCATTTCACAGACAAGGCTCAGAGAGGGGACATGACTTGTCCAAAAACTAGAATGAGGTAAAAGTGAGGTTCAAAGCCAGGTCTGGATGATTGTAAGTCCTAAAATGGGGATCCCTTTAACCATGTGATAACAATGGGGATGGTATAGATTCTGAGCGAGAGTAAAACCTTTAAAAAAGATTTTCTGTCCTCTTACTCCCTGTGTAATTTAAAATCAAGACAATTCCCCCATTTCCACCCCATGGTAACTACATTACCTTTTTTGCCCTAAATATCAAGCCATATTTAACACTCTTCATCTCCCTCCCACCTCCTGTTCATTCCCCTCTGGCTCTCCTTTTGAATACCTGCCTCCCCGAAGCCCTAATTCTGCTTACACTTTGATGGGGTAAGCCAATGTCATGCATACAGGGCGTGAGGTTTATCCTGTGTTGATTGCAGGGTACAAAGCTGGATAATTTCCCCACTGAGTTCTCTTCCAACTCAAAGAGGCTGGGGTCCTATAATTTCAAAAATCCCAAGATACATCCTTCCATCACATGGTGATTTCTAATATTCTGAGAATTTGTAAATGCTTGTTAAAATCTTTTCCTCATGGGGAATGGAGAAAGAAATATTAAGAGAAGAGACATCCACTAACACCTTAGAAAGAAAATTACAGTAAGACAGCGTGCTTTATTTCATATGCAAATTTGCCAAGAAAAAACAAACATAATTTCAACTAAGCTCAACAGACAAATGCAGCAAAGAAAGGGTTTCATTGCAAAGCTCTACCTGGCTCGCCTATTGAGATTTGCTCCATAGAGCACTGTATTTCAGAGGTTGAACAAAAACCAAAACCCATTCGTTAATAATCCAGGGCATTCTGAACGGCACTTTATTGATATGAACAATGCGAAATGAGAGTGTTCGGTGTACTGTGGTTTCATTTGTAAAATATATGGCTCCTGAAATTTTCATTTGGATTGCATAGTATAGTCCCCAAACTGGTTATTCCTTTTCTGACAATTTGGGCTCCTGATTTCCTTTGATGGTGACAGCTCTGAAATTTGGGTTTATGACATTTGTTGATTCTTGGCAGTTAGCAATTTGCTCTCAGTCCCCAGGGGGATATTGTGGGCACCTTACTAACTAGTTAAAGGTCATGGATAAGAAAAACTGTGTAGCGTCATTAGCAGATAGCCCTGCAGTCTGTCCTTTCTAATCATAAATGTTTCCAGAAAGATGAGGACTTTGGTTTCATGTGGTTGCATTTAGATTTTAATTTGCCTACCTCTGATGAGGTAGAAAATCCGCAAATGAATGGTGGTTCTTCATATGTTGGGCTCTGTCTCAGGGATCAGTCTTCCTTGACTATGAGCTCCGTGAGGGGCAGGCACTGTGTCCTGCTCCCAGGTGAATCCTCATCATTTAGCCGGAGAAATGTTCGCTCAGCCAATGAGGGACTGAGTGCGTGACTCTGTGGAAGTTTCTATCCGTGCTTCCCATACAGTTCCAGTTAAATGAAAGGTTAATGATCCACAGGATAAAACTGTGCCCATAATACATGCCCCTGTCGGAAAGGCGGCCCAGTGGCCCTCCTTAAGCCCTTGTTTCTGCTCACTTGTGGCATCTAATTTCTGCTCTTGGCCTTTGGTTTCTTCACCTGGACTCATTCCGAAGAATGGGTCCCCCATGCACTGACGGCTAGTTTGGGACCTACCAGTTTTGGAGACATAATCTTAAATTAAAGAGAAGCCAACTTTTGGTTTCCAAAGCACCTAAATGTCAGTATATGAAGTAATTTGTGCCATTTGGCAGCCCTTTGTTTTCAGTCTAAAGACTTTCCAGGCTCTTTCTCTCGATGCTACCCAACTTGACCTAGGAAAGGGACTACTCCAGGAAGAGGCAAACAGATTTTGGCTTTGCCATTATGAATCCAAGCAGAGTAGGGTGAAGCATGAATAATGTAATCCAACGTCTGGCTTACTCATAGACCTTATGTCCCAAATCCAACTGTTTCCAAATGTCCCATAAGCAAGACATCTGGGTGGTAGCCTGATTTTTCATTAGGTTGTGTTGGCATCACTGGAGATGCGGCTTCAAGGGATGTGGCTCCCACGGGCCCTCTGGGTCTCCCAAAGGCTTTAGCTACCAGGACTGAGGAGCTGGGTGATGGAGTGGGTACCAAGGACAAAAGCAAACTCTCTGTGTTTAGTAAAGGCCCATCAGATCCAGAGCAAGCTCGTATAGCCCATTTCAGAGACCAGGGAACCTGGAGTGCCTTTACTTTCAAGAGTTTGCCAGAGCTCTTTGGTTTGGAGGAGGGGTTGGCAATGAAACTTGTGAAACTTTATTTCAGTTCTGAAGAGTCAGATGGCCTCTCCTTAAATACGAGTTTGTCCATGCATAAACGTGAACACTGAAATGTTGTTAAAATGAAGTGCCCAAGTGTGCGGACCAGTATTTGCCATAACCATACCTCCAAGAGATCACAGAGAGACTCAGAGCAATTATGTCTCCCACCAACCATCTGTGTACATTTTACAGGTAATTGGCCACTGACGACTCACTGCCTGGCTCCACATTCCTTCCTAGGTGCGTTCTTTCTGGCTTCCGGGGGCCAGCAGAGCTCATGAGTTGGGTGCCATGACAGTAACTCAAAGAAGTCTGGAGATGGTCCTTTGGAATAAGTTTGCTCTCCTCTTTCTGAGGGGGACCCCAGCAAGGAAAGGCTAGGGATTGCCATGTGTCTTTTCCAGCTCCCTGGGGGTCTGTGTCTGTCTGTCATTCTTGGGACTGAAGGAGGCACCACCACCTCCCTTTGCTTGATCATTTCATTTGCCCTGAAGGTTAAGAGCAGCCAGGATCCAGGAGGAAAGAAAAAGCAAAGGGGCGCCCTGGTCCTACTCTCCACCATGTGGAGCGCCCCAGAATCTTGTGGAAGCTCCAAGTCTATTCCTCATTGCTGCAGCAGGACAGTGGCTCTGGGGAGTACTTTTTGTGCGTCGGTGAGCCCTCTTTACAGAGTGGCAGGGAGAGGAGTAAAATTCAGCATCTGAGCACATCTGAATACTTGCGGAGAGCTTCAGCAGTTGGGGCTCCTGTGGGAAACAACATGCTTATGGTCCAAGCTGCCCAAATCTCAGCGGAGCCCGAAAGCTCAGGGTTGTGGCTCTTCACTAGCATGTGTGGACTCCCTTGAAACAGAGTTGGTTTTCGTTTGTCTATTTTCATTACAGGAGATAAGCTTTCTTACATATACTCTAAGTCTCCTTGGCCTCCAGGATACTTCTTACTCAGTATTCTGTTCTCTGAGACCTTTGCTTTGACTATAGCCCATCATGGCCTTTGAGTCTTGACCGGTCTGTTTCAACATCTCTTGCCAATAGATTTCTGTGTCTTGGTGTTTCTTACAGAGAGAATGCTGTTGGCTTAGCCCCATGGGCTGAGTTACATTTTTTCGTAGCTGGTCAGCCAATGAATTTTGGTTCCTGAGTCAGATGGGTCTCCTGTCCACTTGGCTTACATCAGAGGGCAGAGCATGGATATAACACACCGATAGGGCTGAACATAAGGCAGACATGATCGCTGGGACTAGCAAAGGCAGGGAAAGTAGGTGGTCTTGGAAGTTTATGTCCATGACCCATGGCATCCTGGACCCTTTGGGAGCTACTGACCTGGATGGGACTTCATTGTGCCCCAAGAAGGGCCTATGACTTATTCTGGCTTATATATATGACTATATTGGCTTATATATATGACTATATTGGCTTATTCTGCCCTGGGACACCATCTGCTCCAAGGACACAATCACGAGTAGGCTGGAACTGCTCCCTTGGGGCCTGTGGATGGCCAGGGAGAAGTTCTTCTTGGCTCATGAGCTCATGCCTCAGGTTGGGATGGCTTCTGACAGCACAAGGGGTCCCACAGAGCTTTGATAACTCATAGTAGATACTGCTGTGTGGTTGGGCTGTGAAGGGGACTCCATCTCACCATATGAGGGAGACAGAATGAGAAGCAGGCAGGTTTTGGGGTATGAAAACCTTTGCTTTTTATTTTATAATAAAAAATTCTAACAGCATATGAACGCTCTGTTCCCGGCAGAGGCCACGGACGTAGGAAGCTAATTAGAAAGCCAAGCATTAAGTGTCGACAGCAACAACTGAGCTGCCGTTCAGTACTTGTCTTTGCCTAACACCTAACGTGTGTGTGATGCGGTTGGTGGGGGTGGAGGGGGAGTGTGAGTCTGGGTTTTCCACTCGGAGTGACAGCGCACGTACACGTGCTCGCGTGGCCCCCAAATTGTTCAACAACAGCAACAACACAATACAGCAGGGATGAGGCTGGCTTTGCGGGCAGTTCCAAACTTAGGAACATCTTCATTTTTTTTCCTTTATGGAGGTTTTTAAAAACTTTATAGAATATGTGACAAATTAGTGGATAGAAAGAGCTAAAATATTTCATTAGAAAAGACTGAAGCTAGTGCTTCAGTAAGGATACCTTCAAACATACTTTTCAAAGCCTTTCGTATACAATCTGCCCCGTGCTCCTCACGCCCACCGTGGGTGGGCAGAAGCGCAGATGCCGTTGAACTCGTTTCACAGATGAGGAGTTGGAGAACGGTTTAAAGGGAGTTGCCTAAAGCCTTGACTATTTATGCCTTTTTCAAAATTTCCAGACCAGAGAATGATACTCTGATTCTGTTTGGTACAAACTTTCTCTCGGTTTGTTTGTAGGCGGGGGTGAAGTTAGACATAAGGAAGAGATGCGGGAAATAAGGGGAGGTCACAGTTAATTTATGTAAAATACATTGACAGTCTCCTTCTGTAATTTATAAAAGTCTGGCCAAGGTCAGAGAATGAAAATAATCAATTTCTAGAATTCATTATATAATGGCTTTCACTGAAGTATGGGTTTGACCTCTGGAGACAAATTCCGCCACATCACAAATTCCCCTGTCTGTGAAACGTGCATAATCAAGCAACTTAACATTGTCTAGAAGAATTTGTTTCTGGCACTATCATTCTATTTCTTGAATATTCCTTCCCAGAAGCCCCCTCCCTTTTAGCACTTACCATAGGATAGGATTCTATTCTGTAATCATTCACCTTAAGAAATCAAGAGATCTTCCAATTTTCAGGACACTTATATTCGGAAGGGCAGAGCCACAATAATATCAATTCAAAACTAATTTTGTTTCAAAGGCTCTATGGAGAGGCTCGCCAGCTTCCTCATCCATGCAAGTGGTTGGCTGTGAGCTACATTCATAGCACCTGAGCTAAGATCATGCAATTCAGCTTAAAAGTATTTACTATCTGCTGAGCAAGGTGTGGGGCTTCCTGGACCTTGACCAGAAATTGCTCCCAAACTCAGGATCAGTAGTACTGGGATGACCCGTGGTTGGGGCAGTGCTGGCCTGTCCCCCAGGGTTTCAAATGGGTTCATTCCCACATGATGGAAAGGTCAAGGATGACCTCTCTGCTCTGTGGCAGTGTCCACGGGGACTGCTCACCAGCTGTGTGGTATTCTAAGAGGGCCGGTCATTTCCAGTCCTGAGGAGCTTCCTTCCTTCTAAAGGTTCTGTCCACTTACGCTCCTCCTCTGGGTACCAGCCCCCAACAAAGGCTCTTACCGAATGGGTCAGTCCAGGGGGCCGTGCTGGTCTTACATGACTCTGCCTCCTTTATGACAGCTGATCGGAGAGGCATGTGACCCAAGGGTAGCTGACTCATCCATAGGCGGATGAGCTGAACCAACCAGACTCTCAAGATTTGGGCACAGAGACGGTAGTCAGACAGGGATGGGTACAGGAAAGACAAAGTGGTGTGGAGTGGGTCCTGGGATGGCTTTTCAGCTACATATACAATAATGAGAAAACAGAGAATGCTAGGAGGCCAAGGTAAGCAAGAGAAACAGAGGAAACAGAGAGAAACAGAGGAAAGTCCATATGGAGAGAGGATGTAAGAGAAAACGAGTGAGCTGTCTGTCTCCAGCCCTTTCCCGTACGGGTGCTGTGGTTAGTTTCTGTGAAATGGCCCTGTATTCTCTCCATCACCCCCCACACTTTGAGCAAGTCTGAATAGGTTTCTAGTCCTTGCAAAGGTCTTTGACTAGAATATCTTTAAGGCTGGACTGCAGGGAAGAATTTAATTTCTACCACTTGGACCCAAGTCGGTTACTGCTCCAAGTTAAATTACTCTATTTCCCTAAAAGTGTTTGGCTGTATTTTGTAAGCAAGGTCCAAACTATTTTCTGGTGTGTCGTAGAAGGAAGAGATTAAGTTTAAATTATGATTTCAGGGACGCCGGGGTGGCTCAGTTAGCTAAGCTGCTGCCTTCGGCTCAGGTCATGATCCTGGAGTCCTGGGATTGAGTCCCACATCGGGCTCCTTGCTCGGCAGGGAGTCTGCTTCCTCCTCTCTCTCTGCCTGCCTCTCTCCCTGCTTGTATGTACTCTCTCTCTCTGACAAATAAATAAAATCTTTAAAAAAAATTATGATTTCAGACCTTAGAAATAGTATCTGTTACTGTATTCATTAAACATTGAGTGCTTGAGTAGAAAAAGGTGCCTCATGTAGAAAAAAGCTTATTTTCCTACAATCAGTGTTTAAATTTTTGATCCGTTTCTCTAATTTCTGCCAGTTAGAGAAACATTTCTTTTTAGTTAGGTATTTAAATTCCTATCTTCCTCCATCTGTACTCTGATTTTTTTTTTTAAAGTTACAAATCTAACAATTTCCTATCCATTCTTCCATCAAGACCACTAAAAAAAGACATGGTTTTCGGCTGAATTTTTAAATTAGCAAATAATCAGTATAACCTCCGGGACCAGAGAATTGATTCTTGACATAATCCACCAGGTCTCAGTTGGCCCAGGCTGCCATAACGAAATACCACAGACTGGGTGACTTTTAAGCAACAGAAATTTATTTCTCACACTTTTGGAGGCCAGACCTACAAGATCAGGGTGCCAGTGGGATGGGGTCTGGTGAGAACCCTTTTCAGAGCTGCAAGACTGTTGACTTCCTACTGTAGCCTCATGTGGCAAAAAAGAAGGCAGTAGGCTCTCTGGGATCCCTTTTATGAGGGCACTAATCCCATTCATGAGGACGCCACCCTCATAACTGAACTACCCCGCCAAGGCCCCACCTCCTAATACCATCACGTTGGGGTTAGGATTTCAACATATGTGTGGGGGTGGGACACAACAGTAGGCCCACAGCACACCCTGAAAGAGAGCACTTCTGGCTCTGTAATCGCTGCCATCTCAGATCCTCGGTACCTGGGCACACGACAGACTTTCAGGCTTCTGCACATGGGGCAGCCTTCCCTAAGGCAGAGCATAGGATCTGTGGCCCCAACATGACACATGGTCATGGCCTCCCTCCCTGCTCGTTTGGATCCATGGCACTGAGACAGGAATGCACCCCTGTAGTCTTGAACATCAGCAGTTGAGGAGAACACCATTTCCTTGATGACTCTCTGGAAAAAGCCAAAATGCATTTCTTTTCAGGAATGCAGAAAACTCACATCAAAACAAGTTCTGAAAAATGTTTATTATGCCACAAATGTATCTTCCTCTATACACTTTATCTGAAGTCCTCTACATATCCAGTCATCTGTTCTCTTCACGAGAATGTAGGGCGTCCCTCATCTGACCCTGGTCTACTGTTTAAACTTCCTAGCACAGTTCAAGAAACGCGTCACAGACAAGCGTGCAGGCAGCGTGGTGAAATGGAAAGCAAGTTGAATCATGAATCAGCAGGCTTGGGCTGGAATCCTCAAGCAGGTCGCTTTGCTTTTTTGGACTTCTGATTCCTTCTCCGAGACTGCCAAGGTCCTTCGTGGCTTCTTCAACCGTCTGGAAGGTCAGGAGGAATGTAGAGCCTCTGGGTTCTCACAGAACTCTATTTTCACTTTCATGAGACACTTCTGCCCATCTGTCTTTGCTCACAGTCAGCTGTCCAGGCATCTGTCCCCTCCACGAGGTCAGGAGTCTCTTCAGAGAAGGGACGACATAATTTACCAGTCACAGAAAATCTAAAAATGGCAGCTGTCTCCCTGTGCTGGGGAGCTGGAAAAATCATGTGCTGGAAAAATCATGAACAGATTGATTTCTTTTCAGCTTAAGGTTTTCCTCCCATATACTTTTCTTAAACCTGTGGTGTCTAGTTTACGAGTGTGTCTGATTTAGCACGCTATATTTTTAGTCATCTCAGTTGACTAACTCAGTACTTCCTGGGGTTCTGCAACGACCGCAGTGATTTGTTTCTCCATCCTCTGAGCAAGCTGGAACCACACCACTACAAGCTGTAGGCTCATTCTCCGTAAGTCACTGGAACATCCAAAGCTCGGACACCGGCTTTGAAGTGTCTAGTTTCATCACACTAAGGTCTTGAAACTTCATTTTCACATACAGGATTTCCAGGCATTTACCAAGTAGACAAAGTACTGGGTTGATATCATTGCACTGATGAAATATTAATATTATTGATAAGGCGGGACAATGTGGCTGACTTTATCAGACTCATACCGTTTGCATGAAAAGGCTGAGTTTCTTTGGCTCTTTGTTCATTCAAGTGCATTGAATACCTATTTGGATAGACTTAGGCGTTGTGTTAATCTATCAATAAAATCTTGCACCATCCACAGTGTTTTGCAAGCTGATTTAGGTTTTGGACTACAACAACTGGCCATTGGTAGAAATATACCATATATACACATGGAAATTACAAAAATACATTTTATTTATAGCTGATTTTTTTTTTAAGTAACAAAAAACTAACACTATGAAAGATCGACCAGGATACCAAAAGGACACTACCTAATATCATCCGAACAAGAGACTTGTTTGGGGGGATTCCATGACACATCATCTCCGGAACTTTCCAGAAAGGGCAATTTGCCATTGGGAAATAAAAACAGCTTCTTTGAAAAGTCTGTGCTTTGACAGTTTGAATCTCCATTCTAATCAGTTCCACTCCTACTCGTCTCTCAACTTTTAAATTTTCACCTTCTCTCAGTAAAGACCAAAGAAACTCATGAGGAAAAATGGCAAGATGGGCTCAGAAGGCATGGACACAGCTGAAGCTAGATGGGTCATGGGTGAAGGCAAGACAGGACCTCATTCTCCAACAGACACCAAGGAGGCCCCCACCAGAGCTGGTGAGGGAGCCAGAAGGTTCCCTCCTCAGGGCCACCTGAAGTCAGTGGCTGGTTTGCTTAGGCATTGACAGTCAGCAGCTGGTGCCTCGGGGCTGCGAGGCAGTGTCCATCCAGAGCTCTGGAGACCGCCTCGCCATGCCAGGGAGTGCCATTTGCCACGTGGAGGTCCTAAAGTAAGCCAATGTCCTCCTGCATCCGTTGACTGTGGGGGTGGGGACGGAGGGAACTGGCAAACCCATACACTTTTAAAAATGGTATTTACATCTAAACGTAAATCAACAGATTTTCTACATTCAGAAGCTTCTATAAACAGAGGCTGCAGCCGGGGGAGGGGGAGACCGGGGATTCACTGTTTCTGCTTTGGAACAGGCATCAGTTACTCTGTCCTTCTCTGTCCCTCGGCAGCGCACGCTGGACGTCGCTGTTGAAGAGAGAGAGGTTTTCCTGTAAACGTTGATATTTCTCTTATCTCAAAGGAAAGAGAAGCTTTGTTCTCAGGCCACCTTTATTGCTGGGCAACGAAAGACCTCGGATGTATGACTGGTTTTTTGTACAATCCTCAAAGCTCTTAGCATCCATTCTCTTTCAGTTAGATACGACCTTGCAGGGCACTTAAGTTCTGAAACGACAACACCTTTCCAAAAATCTGTCAACCCAAACCCACCATTCCCCCTCAATCTTCTCTCTTCCTCGGCCTTTGTTTAATGAACGGGAGGAAAAAAGGGTCAGGACTATTTATAGGTGGAGTCATAGACAGTACTGATTTTCATCCAATTCATCTGACTTTGAATCTGAACCTTTAAAAGAAAAGGGCTCGAGTTTCTTGGCTGGAGTCAACGCCTCCTTGACGGACCGGAGGTGACTAATGATTACAGTCCCGGCTGAATGAGAGAGAGTGCAGTCTGGCGTTTAATCAGATGCCTGCATCGCCTTTAACACAGAAACAGGGTTAACATGCAGAACTCACCGAAGACAGAGCAATGTTCTCCCCCTTCCGGTGACTTATTAAAATGTGGCCTTGGACAGGGATCTGCAGATCAGTTAGTGTCTCTTGTGACTAAGGCTCTGTAGGGAAACACACCCACAGTTCAAACATTTAACTTCACAGACTATCAAACATGGGGTCCCACGCGGGGACTTCTTGATGTACAATCCGCAGAAGAAGCTAAGAATCCAGTTGGCCCAGAGTGTCCTCGGTGGCCCAGAAGCCCTAGTGTTCACCTTTTCAGAGGGTGAGAATGACTCCCACAGGGTCTGTGGCTCAAGTCCCAGCAGGTCAGGCCGAGGCACCGGAAGACTGTTTCCTCGGAGTCTGGAAGTCCCAGGGAGCGGAGGTATTAGACCTGGAACTCAAACATGTCTGTCTGTTTCTTGGCCAGCTTGGCCACCTCCTCCCGGATGGCCTTCACGAGGGCCGCAGTGGAGATGTTGGTCAGGGGCGCGTCCGACGGGTCGTTCTCGGCCAGGCTCTGCTGCGAGGCCGCCGTGGACGGCCCCGGCGCCTGCTCCAGGCTGGGGTGCAGGCCTGTGGGCTGGCTGTACTGGCGAGGGAGTCTGGACGGAGAGTTCTGCTGATATCGTGACCGGGGGTAAGCCTCGATGTACCCTGGGAGGGGGACCTGCAGAGGGTGTCGGGAAAGAAGGGAAGAGTCCAGGATTAGGAAGGGGCTCCAGTCATTGGGCACGCTTGGTACTGGACGCAAGGGGTGGGGACTGAAGCCAAAGGAAGAGCTTCAGGAGAAAATGGAGACCACGCACCATTGTCCATACATAAAACCTGGAGTCTGCTCAGAACACAGGTAATTTGGACTCACTTGATACGCTGGGTGGATGAATGAAGTAGGGGTTTTGAACCTCGCTACAAGCAATTGGCATGTACCTGAGTCTACACCTGAATCTACCTGCCTCGCTTTTAACATGAGCACAATCCAGCAAACAAGTGTTGTTCTTCATGGACCGCAAATGCTCAGGGATTACTGACAGGAGACCGCTGACACGGAAGGAAAGCCCTGTGCTAAGGGCTTCCCACACCTTTTCTCGTTTGATTCTCAAAGCAACAACCTCAGAGGCAGATACTGTCATCCTTATTTTACAGGAGAGGACACCAAAGCAGAGTGCCACAGTCGTGGGTGACACGGTTAACAGGCCACTGAGACACGCTTGGAGCAGGTCTGTCTGACGCCAGGGGCTGGGCATTAGTCCCTGCACTGTCTCAGATCTGGGATGTGACCTGGGTTCCTTGAAAATTTTTCTCTTTTTATTCAATGTGGAAGACACATACTTTGATGCTTACATATACGGACATTTCTAGTGAAAAGGACACTTCAGTGATCTGGAATTCAAGATAAACTTTCCCACAGAAACAGTGCCACAGGTGGGGATGGTGTTCCAGAACAACTCACAAAAGGCCTTTTTATCCCATAATGTTAGCGAGACCCCTGTGGGATGCATGCCTGTGGACAACGGAGGCACAGGGTGCTGTGGGGAAGGGACACGTGTGGGGATTCAGGCAGCCTTCAGGGAGATGCAGCTTAGTGGGGTCTGGAAGGTGAACGGGCTATGGCCAGGAGGTCAAGGTGGGAGGGGTTTTCTAGCAGAGGAAAAGCAAAGACAGAGGCACAGGGGTACGTGTGGAGGACAGTGTGTCCAGGAAGCTTTGCAGAGTTCGGTCTGACCAGAGAGGATGTATGGGGTATGGGAGAAGCTAAGGGAAGACAGACAGGCAGGGCCGGATCAGAAAGCCACCGAATGCCAGGCTATAGAGTTCAGTTTTCTATGCCATGCTTCTCAGAAATATGGCATGTTCCCATTCTTTACAGAGACACTTGTCTCCCTGGTGAGGATGGAGTAGGATGGGGTTGGGTGATGAGTCAGAGATTTTGGATGGGCGAATGTATACCAAGAGAACAGCCTCCCTCCACTCCCCACCTGAGATGTTCTGACACCCCCCCCCCCACCCCGCAAGCAGGCAGCTTTCTGAGATGCATGCCTGATGCCTGGCCTGGGGCCACCAGTGGGCGTCAGGCAGAGGAGGGGCCTGTATTTTAGAAAGGACACTGGAAATAGACCCACTGGAGGTCGAGAGAGTTCTGAGGCTACGTCAGTGGGCTAGATGAGGCCCCGAGTGAGGGAAGAAGTGGTAGGATGGATGTCCCGAAGGTTGAGGCTTCAATTTCCCAAGACCTGGCAAAGAAAGACAAGATGGCAAAGGGTGCTGATGGTGGGTGTTTCAACACAAGGGCGGTATGTATGTCTGTATGTATTTCCCTTGCATCTTAGAGGAAAATCAGGGTCGAACTGTCTGTGTCCTTGGGCCATAAGTGCTGAGAATGTATAAGTGATTGTGGGGAAACAGAGCCAAGACCAGGACAGAGGACCAACACATCAGGTCTCAGCTCAAAGGTCCCTTTTTCCAGGACACCCTCCCCTGCCCTACATTAGCTGAGGGCTCCCTGGAAGGTGCTTCCAGGCAGTTTCTCTAGAGTCAGTCATCGCTCATGACGTCATCCCCTGTCTCAGACCATCAACTTCGTAAAGGCAGAATTGCTTGTCACTGGGCACCAGTGCCCAGAATTATGCATGGCACACAGTAGGGAGCCTCTCAGAACTTGGGGTTCTAAGGAACACGGTCTGAAAATCACTAAAGGATGACCAGATGGTGCCCTATGTTTGTGAGGGAAGCTGTTATATTTCAAGTTAGCTGGAGCTGAGAGTCAGTGTCCGACTCTCGAGACCCCTCAGCTCTCGGCGTCAAGCATCTTGGTGCCAGTGGCTGGCGCAGGCCAGGGATGCTTGACTCCACTCCAGTGGAGTGGAGAAGATGAGCAGATGAGAAAGTCTCTCTCCCCTAATATTAGATCCAGACTGGAGCCATCACATCTCGCTGGTCAAAATTTGGGGCTGGCAAACGCCGCTCCTTTCCCAGGAAGTGCCCAAGACAGGCATCACCTGTTGATCACGGCACACCCCTCCCAACCATTCTCCATCCAGCGCTGAGGATGAATTCTGTCAGTCAGGCCTAGGTTGAAGTGATTTGGTCTGAGCTAGCTCTGGATGTCTGGATACCTGGGGATCGGGAAGGTCAGACACCCAAATGATGGGGGGGGTAGTTTCTCCTTCTCATCTGGATGTGGAAGCAGACACCATCCCTACCCCAATTTCTCAAGCTGACAACTGGTCCCTCTGAGCTTTCTGTACTTTCATTCACGTGCGAGAAATCCCTCTGCTGTGGTTCCTGGCTACTATGCTCCATGTGCGGACCCTCCACCCTGCTTAACTGTAGGCAGTAACGGGGCTCCAGGAAAGACCCATTTAAGCTGCGGTGATCATGCTCCTCTTAAATACAAATAGGAAACAAACTCTCCTCCGCACTGAGAGGGGTGGACCCAGGATGGTCGAATCATCCTGTTAGGAAGGCTGGGTTTTGGTTTGCTGAGTTCCTGTTCATCTTTAAGGGACTGTAAACCCCAAAGCCTCTGGAAGGGGCTGTAAATCTGGCTAAGCTATTATCTGTGTCTTGAGAGCAAGGGCGGAAGTTCTGGAAGGTATTTCCACGGACTCCTGCTGAGTACACACAGTGGAACTTTCCATGCAGAGGGTGAACCGACAAAGCTGGAGGCTTACTGCCTAATTGTCACAAGTTAAGTATCATCTATTTTCTGAAAAGCACACAGTATGTTTAGATTGTAAGTGGAATTATGGAGTCAAGGAAGCTCTGAACTGATCAACGCATACCCAGTGATTTCAGCTGTTTAAAATAGCCAAGCACGACAAAGGAAGCAAAAGGCCCACAAACCACCAAAACAGAAGCCATAAAGTCTCACATTAAGATTTGTAGACCTAACAATAGGGATTCCCTACAGTTATTCTTAAAGCTTATTTACTCCAACTTGACAAACAATTCCAGTGTGCTCAGATATGCCTCATTTGCAGATTAACAGCCCATTAGGAAAAGCATGTTTAAGGGTGAGTATATCTGTGGGAGCGGGGACACTGACAGCAATAAATGGTCTGGCTGGGAACAAGGTTGAAAAAAGAGAAAAAACATATTGAGGCTTGAAGTAACTGCAAAAATAGTAGTTGGGAGATGTGTGGTGTTGGCAATCATCCTACCATCAGAGCGCATCTTACAAATGTCATTTAAGTATAGTAAGGCATAATGACGATTGTCGAATCATTTGCTAGAGACAAATTCAATTGTGTTCCTCTTTTAAAGAAGGAAGAATAAATTCATTCCAGAATTTTTTTTTAATGCAAGATAGCATATACTTTAAGTGCTTTGAAAATTAAAAGGATAAGCTTTGATTATCAGGAAAATTAATTTATAGAGGTTAGCTTTACCCCGTTGATGGCATTCAGATGTGGCATCAGTATGATAAGAACAGACACCAGCACCAAGGCTGAGTTGAACCTGTGGAGGTAGAAAGTATGGAGCCCAGGGGTTTGGACAGGGAGAAAAATGATCTGGGCCTTGGGCCTCAGCATGTTTGCTAAACCTAGTATATATTTCAAATGTTGAGACCAAACCCTAAAATGACACATAGCATTAGGGTACCCTCAGGTTGAGCCTGGGAGACCGCCTGCCTTTCTTATCATAGTGGATGGTCTCACGGAGGGATGGGGCAACCCACACTAGAGGCCAGCATTGTGCTCTTTTTGTTTGCTCGCTTTTTTTCACTTAGCAGCCCTTGACAAGTGACTCGGAGGCAGGTTTGAGTGTTATCCAGGTTCAACTGGTTGCTACTCCTCTTTGATGTCCGCTAGGCCAGATCCACTGTGCCATATACGCCTACTTATGATGGAGGATGGAACCAGGCGTCCTGATAAGACGGTCCTTTGCTGGAAGTCAAGCGGAATGCCTTAGGATCTACTTGCAAAGTAATTCAATCTTGACTTCCTAAAACTATATTTTCTGGTATTTCATCTATAATTTTTACAGAATTTTAAAACTAAAAGGAACACAAGATGTCTGGGTGGCTCAGGCGGTTAAGCATCTGCCTTCGTCTAAGGTCATGATCCTAGGGTCCCAGCATCGAGCCCCACATTGGGCTCCATGCTCAGTGGGGAGTCTGCTTCTCCCCCTCCTTCTGCTACTTCCCCTGGCTCATGCTGACTCTCTCCCTCTCAAATAAATAAATAAAATCTTAGAAAAATAAAAACAAAAGGAACAAAATTAATAAAGGCTTTGGAGCCAGAGCGATGCAGGTTTGAATTTTGGCCTTAGTACCTTCCTACAATTGTGTGACTCTAGACAGGTCACCTGACTGGGCCTCAGTTTCCACATCATGGGAATTGTTAAATAAGGTAATACAAATAAAATATCTAACATGCTGTTATAGAAAACACTCAAAAAATTATAGTGATAATAAAAATTTATTTGATTAAGGCCACTCTGCTAGGAAGAAGTGGAACCTGGACTGGAAGGCGGGTTTCAAGTCCCTCTGTCACAAGACATCCCACTTGACCACTCTGTCTCCTCTCAAATGACCGACGTTAGCCACCTGGTTAGTGGGAAGCAGGTTGAGATAACAAAACACTGTCTCAACCTCTCATCCATTTCCTCCCTCGAGCGTGTCCAGCAGGTAAGATTGTGAGGGAATCAGCAAGGGTCTCACCGAATCGGCCCACTGGCTTGGGAGCTCATTCTCTCCTGCATAGGACATCCAGGCCTGGTTCCTGTAGGACGAGGGAGGCGTCGGGATGAAGTAGCCGGTAAAGCCGGGTCTGTTGGCAGCAGGGATGGCGAACACTGCCGGCACCGTATTACCTGGTGTGGGGGAGATGTGTGGGGAAGATTAGACCAGCACCCCACCTCTTGGGCTGGCCTTTGCACAAGCTGGGGGAAGCTAGGAAATGGCGGGCGGTGGAGGGGGCAGAGCTCTGGCATGGGGAGAGGGGGTCATGAGGTGCGGAGGGGACCTCCACCTGCAGTCCCAGCCCCGCCCACTGGCACAGTCATCTGTTGGGACGCAGACCCGGTTTTCTAGAGAAATGATGGCGCAACTCCCCTTGCAAATCCCCCCGCCCCATCCCAACGCCCCGGAACTACTGGCAAGAAGGGACATCTCAGTGTCCAGATATTTTTTCTCCTAGGAGAAGGAGGTATGCTTAAAAAGGCAAGAAAAGGAGCCAAAAGGAATGGATTCCACGGATGGAATTTCTGGACACAGTGAACGCTTTAGTAAGTGCTGGCAACCGACTGCTTGCAGTTTTAGCCTAGAAGGTGTGCTTTGAAAAGGCTCAGAAAACCACTTAGGGCATGGATAAACCTTGATGTTCATTTCAACACTGTTTGTAACAGCAAAAAATTGGAAACAACCCACATGTCCTTCCTTAGGGGAAAGGAAAACTGGCACATGGTATCATTGAGTCCCTGTGGTAGTTTGAACAAATGAACTAGAGCTACACGCACCTACCCATCTTGAACTCAAGGCTGAGTCAAGAAAACAAAAGCAGAGGGAAAGGCACAGTTTGATGTCACCTGTGTACATGTAAAATACCAACAGCATCAACAGACACCACTGCATATACATACCCGTGTAGCAAAAAAGTTAACACCCTCAATTTACGGATTGGGATTACCTCTGGGAAGGGGGGCAATGAGATAGGGCTGGATAGTTCTATCTGTAATGCTTGAAAGAGACATATAAATTACAAAGAACCCCTGAAGTCTGGCAAATGTTAACGGATACCCTATTACATTTTTCTTCCTATTTTGTCATATTTCAGATTTTTCTTTAAAGAAACAGAACAGTAGCTCTGCAGGCCAGGGCTACTGACGTCAGACATACAGTCGCCTTGATTGTTGACTGCTGAGGATGACAGGTAGCAGGTGGCGAATGTGGAAGTGGGGGGCAGGGCAGTGCAAAGAGCACACACACAGCACTGGGGTGCGGCTGGGGTGCAGCGCCGGCTTTTTTCAGGCGTTTCTCCTCTTGCCCACCTGAGTAATTTAAAGCCGACTGATCCAACTGCGCCACGGACACGGGGCCTCTGGACACCTGCGCGAAGGAGGCGCTGTCGTGCAGCTGGGCGGGCTCGGGCCCGGCGGACTCGGCCATCCTGGTCTTGCTGCCCACGTCCGAGGTGGACCTGCGGGCGCAGAGGGGCTGCGTTAGCCGCTCCCCACACCTGCAGCCGCCACACCACCCAGAAGTTCCCGCCTGCCTGTCACCTCGGGGGTCACCTCTGGGAGCCGTGGGTGACCTCCAAGCCCCCACGAGGGTGCAGTCCTCAGGCCCGGATTTGCCCCCCAATCACAAAGGAGGCCAGCGGGCCCAGACCTGGAGCTGCCGTGGTGGTGGACCGAGCTGGAGTCATTTTTAGATATTCAAGGTTAGTGTTCCCCTGAGGGTGGCCCTTGTGTCTCTGGGGAGTAGCCCACTTAATTTCCACATAAAAATAAGCCAGGCAATTAGAGCTGGATATCAGCAGGGGGATGGTCGGCCTGGGAGGGGATGACATCATCATCAGCCAATGAGAAGCCTCCGCCTAGAGTGCACGCCCCCACCCCTCCACCCCACCCCACCCCACCTCCCAGCCCTGCGGCAGGGCTGGTGACCCGGGAGGGCATCCGAGGACCACTTTCCCTGCTATTGCTGCTGCTGCTTCTGGCAGCAAGAAGCCGAAGACTCGGGCTGCTCCCAGAACCAGGAGCCTAGCACTTTCTAAGCGTTATGAATGACAAGCACCTTTTTTTTTTTTTTTTTTTTTTTTTTTTGGTCCCACAGGCAAGCAGAGAATCCAGCCCATTAAACACATCGTATTTCCACTTAGTGCTCAGAAAGCCAATAAGAAGAGGGCTGCCTGGGCGCCACGGGGGCCAGCCTCTCCCCCTCTAATAAAGGGTGCTTTAGCCAGTCTCTATCCTCCCCTTCACAGAGGGACTTCAGGCTCTCCTAAAATTAAAGTGAAAGGAGGCAACGGCGGCCACAGCAGGTGGCAGGCTGCCAGCCCATATGGCCACCCTCTGAGCAGCAGAGGGTCTGTCACTGTTGGAACAGAACAGAGCCACAGCAAGGCAGCTGGGCAGAGAGGCAGAGTCTGGGTCCTAGCTTCCTCCCCCGTTGAGCCTCAGTTTCCCTGTTTGTGAAACAAAGCGGGTGGAGGACCCCTGTCCAAGGCTCCTCCCTGCTCTAATCCTCCGAGCCTAAATGGAAAGCAGTGACCTGCTGGTATCTGGCAAGACGGCAGACAGTGTGGAAGGGCGTGGGAAGAGACGGAGGGTTGAGAGAAGAAATAAGAAAGGGACACTGGCCCTTAGCAAATGGGGCACAAATGACTGCTGTGAAGCTTGTCCCATTAGAGCTCTCAGCACTAATTAAAGCCCCCACCACTGCCCAGGGAGGGTGAAACACAGAGGCCTGCATGAGTTCACTCAGCTTCAGAGTGGGTGCTGGGGGCTCGGTAGTGTGGGGTCTCCTTTCCTTTCTCGCCGCCTCCCCTCTTTCTGCTCTGTCACTTCCCTGGCTTCCCACATACTCTCCCAGGTATCTGCTACAAGTTTAGAAAACGCTTCCCAGGAAAATTCCCGGGTTCTGCTCCATACACGCAGCCCCCTTGGAGGAATCCCCGAGTCTCTGCCATCAGTTAGACTGTTGCCCTCATTTTACAGAGAAGGAAACAGGGGCCCACAAGTTGAGGCCACTCGCCTAGGGTTACACGGCAGGTTAGGCTGGAACCTGGTCTGCTGCTTCCCACCCCACCCCTGGCTGACTGCGGTCAAGAGCTGGTGTCTATACACAGCTTGGTGTTCGAAACCCCTGGAAAATTAGGGCAGGGTCATTTCCAGGAGGAACTCATTTTTCTTCACTATTTCCACAAAGGTCAGACCTGTGATCCCCAGATAGGGTGTGGATAGCATGTCAGGGGGAGGCTGGGGAAGGAGGGCCAGGGCACTGGCCTATCCCTCCCCCAGACCCAGCTGTTTCTTTAATCCTGGACCCGATGCCTGTTCCAGCATCCCTCGGTGCTCATGGGTTTTTTTCTTTCTTGCTTATCTTTATTTAAAACATGGGCTTGTCTGATGGTTACAGAACAAAGACAATATCTTTATCATATCTGAGTTGTAGCTTTCTGAGTTTATCTCTTTATACACATCTGAGTTCCTGTGCTCTGTTTCCTGGGAGTCAAGAGTGAGGGTGGGTGCCTAGACGTGCAGCTCGCTGGCCTCTTGGACACCACCCCTAAATGACAAAGGGGCTTCCGGGTGCACACACAGGCCTGGAGCTGCCCAGCCTGGAGGCGGCCATTGTAATGGCCTGAATTGGAATAATTTTCAGATGTTGCAGGTCAGGGAATGGGTTGGTTGACCCTGGGTTTCTTCAGTTGTACGTTCTACAGGACATTCCATTCCAAATGAAAAGAAAGTTGGTCAACCCTCCGTGTGCCCCCACTTCCTTCATAGTACTTGGGGTGTCCCAAGTACAGATGGTTATCTGTACAGGGGCTGCACCCTGCATGGGGGCAGGCATGAAGGAAATCTGTCGGGTCAGAGTACACGGGACCAAATCCTATCCCCACATTCCAGACAAGGCCAAGAAAGGAATGTGTTACCGCCTGAGAGAAGCAACAGCCACAGGGCCAGTCCGGGGAGGTACAGGTGGAGGGGGAGAGCCCATGACCATTTCAGGAAGCTGGGAAAACCTGTATGCCTGTGAAAGGGACAAGCAACAGAGGAAGATATGTTAAAACACAGTGTTGATCAACACACAGGTTTTTCTTATTGAAAAGGGAAGTACGGGGCACCTGGGTGGCACAGTTGGTTAAGCGTCTGACTTTGGCGTGAGTCGTGAACTCGGGGTCCTGGGATCCAGCCCTGTGTCAGGTTCTGTGCTCAGTGGAGGGTCTGTTTATCCCTTTGCCCTCTGCCCCTCACCACCCACCCACCCCCACTTGTGCTCTTTCTCTCAAAAACATAAAATCTTAAAAAAAAAAAAAAAAAGAAAGAAAGGAAGGAAGAAAGAAAAAGAAAAAAGAAAGCAAACTTCCAGGTCAGATTTTTCTTCCTTCCTCCAACTCTGCCCTTGGCTCTTCCTTCTGTCCCCCAGCCCCCTCTTCTAGCTCATCTCTGACCATGCTCCCCTATGCTTGAACCACTATGGTCATGGAGTCCTTGAGCTGATCTTAGAGTAAACCAAGTGCTTTCCTGCCTCTGGCTTTTATACATGCTGCTGCTTCTCCCTGGGATGCTGTCTCCCAGGTCTTCCCGGGGTTCCTTCCTCCATCTCGGTCAGTCAGCCGCATGCTCCCCCAAAGGCCCAGTTACTCTGTCTCCATACTCTGCTTTATTTTCTGTCATAGCAATTGTCATTCTCTGGCATATCATTGCTTGTTTCTGTGTTGTCTGCCACCAGGTAGAGTGTAATGAAGGAGGGGGTTTTATTGTCATCTCTATCCTGATGCTTGCCACGGGGCTTCGTATATCACGCATGATCAGTAAGTAGTAGATGAATAAATGAATGAATCATTGGTTGCATTTTACTTTCTTATTCATGGCAAGCAGGTTTAGTGGGTGAAAGCAATGGGTTTACAGTCAGTAAGTAAGGGTGGACGTCCTGGTTTGCGGACAAATAGACTTTATGTCCCTAAGCAAGTTAGGAGGACCTCTCTGGGCCTCACTGTCCTTTTCTAAAATGGGGACAAGGATGCCTTGCTCCAAGGGGGGCGGGTGGCTAGGAAGATCAGGCAAGTCATTGTAAGTATTTCTCAATCTATAAAGCACTATTCAAAGATAAAATGATTGGAACTATCACAAAAGTGAAGACTTTAATCAACACGTGAGGGGATAAAAGGAAAATAGACAGAGATAGACAGGATCAGAGAGCCAAGCCACAGCCTCCTTTGGGGAGAGAAAATCTGGAAATGCTGTCTGGGAAGACAAAGCTTAACTTGCACTTCTCATTCATCTTTTTCTTTAGGTATCATGCCTGCTAGATCTCTTGAGGAACAGAATGACAAGGCTTTAAGCCTGAAGGCATCAGGACAAAAAGCAGCAGCAGAGGGAATCCATAAATAGGGTTCTTTGAACTGAATGAGGTCTTCTCCCCCGCAGCATTTTAGCAGACTACATACTTGTAAGGGCCAACCCATGAGCTAACAACTAGATCCTAGATGAAACATACCTCTTAATGCACCGCGCGAATTGCGAGATGTAAGAGAAACCTCAAGGACCCGATGCACCACCCACTCCCTTCCCTCCCTGCAACCCTGCACACACCTCAGCAAACTAAAACCCAATCACGAGCTGAAACCAGAGACAGAAGTAGAAGTATGCAAATATGAAAGGTGGGTTGCCTGGAAGACAAGTGCCATGTTGGTAAAGGATTAAAAGATCAGGCCTTGGGACAGGCAAGGACGGGGGGGGGGGGTTGGGGGCAAGTGGAACAGAGATAGAACCAACATGCAATTGCAGGAGCAATTTTAAGTTTTCTTTGGAGGCAAGCTCCCTAACCCAGGCTCTCAGGAATGGAACAGATTAAGATGAGCAGAAAGGAGCTCATAATCAAAGACCAGAAAACATAGGTGAAAGTCAGGAGAAAAAAAAACAAACAACAGATTTAGATCATTAAGGACTTAAGAGTTTGTAATTTCTAGGTATAAAACAGAGAACAGAAAGGTAAAAAATGTTTATAAAAAGTAAATGACCAGACAGAGATATTCTCAGGAATGATCGGGAAATTTGAAAAAGAACGAATAGGACTTTCAGAGGTGAACTGTACTTACTGAAAGAAAGCACTCAACATTGGGGAATGAAGAAATTGAGATGCCACATATGAAGAGAAAATTAATAAACTAGAAAATGGAATTGAAGGAATTACCAAGAATGAAGCACAAAGAGATAAGACAGAAAATATAAAAGAGCAGTAAAAAATATGGAGGACAGAGTTAAGAAGGTCTAACATGCAGCTAATCAAAGTCCCAGAGAAGAAGAGAGGCAATATTTTAAAAAGCAATGACTAAGAATTTTCCAGAATGGATAAAATCAATGAATTACTAAATTCAGTAAGTGCAATGTATCCCAAGCAGGATAAACAAAACACACACCTGGAAACATTGTACCAAAATGGCAGACTGCTGAAGCAAAGAGAACATCTTAAAAGCAGACAGAGGGAAAAGGCATATCATCTACGAAGGGATGACATTTAAACTGATACTGGGCTTCTCAGCATCACCCAGAAGACCATGGAATGCAAAGTGCTCAAAGAAAATAACTGTCAGCCTCGGAGTGTATCACCAATGCTCACTTTCCAGAACAAGAAAGAAAGAAAACATTTGCCCAGATCTAGGGGTACCGGCTAAATCAACTTGGAAAGCACCATTACCGTGCTACATTACCATTTTCTGAGCATTAATCGATGTATACCAAGGTCATATTCAGGGAGCCAAACTCTGAAGCTCGACTAGATCCTAAGCTCCTTGGGTGTCAGCAATCATGGTACCCAAGACCTTATGAAGCAAAATGTTTTGCACCTAATCGTGCTTAATCAGTATTTGCTCAATGAATGTTGAGTGAACTGGAGTCAGGAGACCCAAATTCTTATCTTGATTCAGCTGTTCACTTTCTGTACATGTCAGTCAGTCTCTGCCCCTCATTTTTGGTCATTTTTGTTGTGAGATAAGGCATTGGAGTAGCTATTGGCTTCCAAGCAAACTTTTCTATAGCCATGAAATCATTATGACATAACCTGAACACATACCCAGATTAGGGCAGAGCTTCTGTGGTTGAAGTTGGTGAGGGGGTGCTGATGAATTTGGCCCCTCACTGACCAGCATGATGACAACCTGGGACCTCCCTGAACTCTAGGGTTTTGTAGAGAGTTTGAAACTCATTACCTTGTACTTCCTTATTATCAATAAATCCTCAAGTAAGGACATGCCTTTCCCAAAATAGAGAAAGGGGTTTGGAGCCCCTCTTCTCTCTTCTAGCCTCTCTCACGATACTTGGTAGAGGAGACAGGCGATCTATTTTTATCCCTGATTCCTGGAAGGTTTATTCTATGCTCAACATTTTTTTCAGCCAAGAAAAAGCCTTTCTATGCCCGTGTCTGTCGTGTTCACCAAAGAATGGATTAAATATCCTGAACTCTTGATAAGTACCAAGGGAATTCCTTTCTTTGGAAGATTTTTTCCAGATACAGGAGATCAGACCGTTTCCTTTGGGCTGTATCCTCAGGGCCCTGCGGTAGCCACAGGGGTCACATAAAAAATAGTGCCTGTGCCCTGTGCGTGGGGGCTGAGAGAATGACCTCCCTTGTGTCTTCCTCCCTCCCTCTGTGCAGGTTCCCCAGACTTCTGAGCCCTCACATTCTGGTTTCTCTCCTTATGTAGTAGGAAATCTGGCTTCCTGCTCATAGCGTCATGATTGGGATTTCACTGGAAGCTATTGCTCAGAACTGCTGTCTGGTTCCAAGTTCCCTGTTCCATGATGGTGGCCATGGGTTGCCCAGCCTGGTACCCAAGGACACCGTCTTTTGGGATCCCTGCCCTCTGCCTAGGAAGGAGATCAGAGACTCAGAACTGAAGGCAGTTTTGTAAACAGGTCTGAGGTCTCTGAGGTAGAAGGAGCCTGGATGTGACTTGACGGGGCATCTCTTCAGGCTTCTTAGAAGTTTGGTTGTAAGAGTAGAAGAGAAAAAGGTAACTGCGTAGTTTGCTCAAAGTTTCAGTTGCAATGTCTTTGGGAGGTGGTGGGAGTGGGTCGAGGCCGTCCTCTCTCGTAACCTTAGTTACCAGTTACAGTGCTCAAGGGGAGCACTATAGGGATACAGGTCAAAGGGGGCAGCCTGCAGCTGGAGGGACAGGGCAGAGAGTCTTGGGCTTTGCATGGTGGGGGAAGGAGGCCTGACAGGCCACAGTCGACCCATGCTCATTGGAGGCTTTTATCCAGTACCAGCAAGCCAGCCCCCGGTCAGAGTGGATGCCCCAGTCTCTCCATACCAGCGAACAGTGCTGGGTTGCGTTGCCCAGTGCCCCCTCCTGTGCCTTGTGACACTGACAATACTGCTCCAGGCAAAACAGGCATCTACATGGGGCTGCACAGAGCTTGACGTCCTGGTGTAGAAACTAAAATCTTCCAGAAGGATAGTTCGTACTTAGTTGAAAACAGAGGACTTGGTAATTGAAGACTAACCCCATGGCAAAAACCCAGGGCTTATCTTGGTCTGTCAGTTTACCATGAGCTACTGCTAGAGTCCTATCTAAGGTTTCCAAGGCCTTGGGACTCATAAAAGGTTCAAGCTGGAAAGAGATACAGAGAGCAGGAGATATTGGGACTATACCCTTTGCCTTAACCAAAGAGGGTACTAAAGCCGAGAGGTCAACAAGACTTGTCCAAAGTCCCATAGCCAGTTAAGGGTGCTGCCTTGCAACTCTGAGCCAAGGGTGGTGTGGTGCAGAGGGCACGGGTTTGAAATCAGACAAAACCAGAGTTGAATCCTGGCTTGAGCCTTAGCAGCTGCTTGACCATGAGCAACTCAACTGTCTGTGCCTACTTTCTCACCTGCTGAGGGTGGCTCTGAGACCCCCAGGCCAAAGGCTGTTTGAAAGATTCATTTTGTATGTTAATGAGACATCTGGCACACAGTGGGTCCTCCACAAGGAAAACCACTTCCTTCTGAGATGGGGTAATCCTTTGATACAGTAACTGCAGTAAGCAACACTTTCTTCTCCCCACAATTCCTGGAATCCAGGTCCCTCCTCCCACGCCAAGCAGCAAGGGCACCCGGCCTTCCTGCCCCAGGGAAGGAAGGCCATAGCCGCAGCCACTGAAGATGGCCCAGAAGCCAGTTCTCATTGGCGTTTAATAGCCGAAACTACTCAATTGAGGCTTTTGAATATCAAAAACCTAAGCTTGAAAGCACTCAAGGCCTAAAGTTGATTCTGAAAGAAGAGATTTGGAAGAAGAGAGGTACCTTTAGACTATCTTGCCTCTAGATGAGGTAAACAGCCTTGGGTTAGGAAGGGGGGAGAGTGGGAGGGAAGCCAGAGGAAGCCAGAGGGAAGCCATTAGATGCTGATGGGTCTGGAGAAGGGGCTCTAGGTCCTGCCTCGAGGGGGTAGGGGGGGTGAGGGGGTGGGGGGGACATTATGAGGAAGATGCTAGACAGGGAAGAGGGATAGAATGTGTGTGTGTGTGTGTGTGTGTGTGTGTGTGTATGGCAGGAAGTGGGGAGGGGTCTGGACAGAGCTTACAAACAGAAGGCCCGGATCCAGCTGTGCTCCTCCTGGACTAACAGCTGGAGACTAGATAGAAACAAGGACTCCTCAGGGACACCAGCCAGAGTAGTCAGAGGAAGACAAACTGAAATCAGATTCCTATGTCTTCTTCCCACCCCTTTACCAGGCTTTGCGCCACGTAAGACCCCGCAATAGCTCAACTCGCGGGTAGGGAGGGAGACCTCGAATTGAAATAGAGCTTTGGGCACATGGAGAAGAGAAAACTAAAGAAAAGTATATGTCCTGCTCCTCCTGAGTTTTGTGGGCTAAGTTTTCTCCAGACTTCATCTCCTACACCTCCCTTTCTCCCTTCCCATGCAGCCCTCCTGGATAAACTGTGTTTTTTATTCACTTGAGTGATTTTTCTAAGCTTCGAGGGTATGCCTTTTCTGGATGTTGGGTACTTGGCTGGCTTTCGAGGGGCTTTCCTCAGAGTGATCAAGAGGCAAATATCCTCATGCCGGGGCTGTAGAACAGTGTGACAGTGTGACCTGCTTTCAAGGACTTCCGAGAGTTGGACAGTGACCCACCAACCAAGAGTGCGGGGGACAGATCCTCTCCTGGTGTTCCGACTGCCTTCCAGCCACCAATGGCTTTGGAGCAACCAGAGGTGGAGGGAGCCCAGTAAAAACTGACACTGAATTTTCCACCCCACCTGACCAGATGCGAACTCAGAACAGATTCAAAGCGGCTTCTGAGAAACATAAGAAACGTAATTACTGGGGCACCTGGGTGGCTCAGTGGGTTAAGCCTCTGCCTTCGGCTCAGGTCATGATCCCAGGGTCCTGGGATCGAGCCCCACATCGGGCTCTCTGCTCAGCGGGGAGCCTGCTTCCTCCTCTCTCTCTCTCTGCCTGCCTCTCTGCCTACTTGTGATCTCTATCTGTCAAATAAATAAAGTCTTTAAAAAAAAAAAAAGAAACATAATTATCTCTTGAAGTCAAATGTTGTGGCGAAGGCACACTCATACCTGACAGGTCTGTGTATCTCATCCACAGAGGTTTTGTTTTGATTTTGAGGGGAGAACAGGAAAAAATTTAAAAAAGGGTGTGAAATTCTCAATAGCATCCTAATAGAGAGGTCTCCCTTACCAGCGGCAGTGATAGGAATGGGTGAAATCCTCTTGGGGTCAGCTTCCTTATGAGGATATCACACTCTGATGTTCTGGGGATCTGAGTCTCCCCAAAGTCTGGAGGACACCCCAAGGCCCACTAGACCAAAGGGTGGAAAGTGTGTGGACTCTGAAGTCAGACAGCTCTGGGCTCCTACCCTATGTCTAGCCTCGACAGCTGTGTGACCTTGGGCATGTTTCTTCAGTTCTCTGAGCCTCAGTTTCCTCACTGAGTACATGGAGATAACAATATTGACCTCACCGGATGCTAGTTAGATTCGAATAAATAATGCCTACACAGCACTTAGCTTTGTGTAGGCACGTAATGGGAACTCAGTAGATGGCCGCAGCTGACACTGTTGTAATTATTACTGTTAGTTGCCCCTGGCAAGGCTCTAGTGGGGAGGCGGTTTTAACCCTCCTGCCTTGCTCTGAATCCCCTCCTTTGACACCAACAGGAAGGATGAAGGATGTTTTCATTCCACTTGACACATCAGGGGCCGCCGGCAAAACTGATTGGTTGTTAGGTGTTGAGTCCATCCCTTCACAGACTCTAGGGTTGAAATGGATCAAGAGTTCCCCAAACTACAACCCCGAGGTCCCAGTCTGGCGGCAGTAACATTTTCCAAGATATAAATGCCATTAGCCTGGCCTAGCTCATTTAAAACCACCAGCTTCATGGGGCACCTGGGTGGCTCAGTGGGTTAAAGCCTCTGCCTTCGGCTCAGGTCATGGTCTCAGGGTCCTGGGATCGAGCCCCGCATTGGGCTCTCTGCTCAGCGGGGAGCCTGCTTCCTCCTTTCTCTCTCTCTGCCTGCCTCTCTGCCTACATGCGATCTCTTTCTGTCAAATAAATAAATAAATAAACAATCTTTAAAAAAAACAACAAACCACCAGCCTCCAATGATCCTCCAGTGGAGCTCCAAGTGCTTCCTTTTGGGAAGCTGAAAAGTAATCCTAGTTATCCTTCTAAATTGCCAACTTTCCTGTGGATTCCCACATTATCGTAGCACAAGGGGGCTCGGCAAGAACTCGGGTTAAGAATCATTATTTCTACTGTGTATTGTTAGCTATTTTTTCCTTTTATGAAAACAGGGACCCCATGTCTTAGCAAAAAAGAGGAAGCCTTCATCACAAGAGAAGTGCCTTTGATACTGTTCTGGTTCGATGGCCCATCTCTCTTCTGTGTTATTTCTCAGTTCTCTCCCAGTTTTTTTTCTCTCTCTCGGTGGCCTTATTTTTCAAGCCTAGAATGGTGATGCTGTTGCCCTTCTCAGCACCACTGACAACCCCAAATTATGACAAACAGAATGATCTAGGCTTCCCTATGTCCCACAGTGAAATTTTCAGATGGTTTTGTTAAACTGAGGCCCCGTGGATGTGGATCCCATCTCGGTTGGAAAACCCTTCCTGGTGGTTTAGACTTTTTCGCTCTGAAATCGGATCTCTCTGTGGATCCCCAGAGTCTGGCCTCCAGCCAGAGGGGTCTAGCTCTTCTTGAGAATCATCTTCCAACAGAAGTGAAGCTTCTGCGGGACCCCGAGTTGGAGCACTGGAGCCTCCCCCTAAAGGAATTTAACAAAGCAGGAGGAGGAAATGATAGAGTCTCAAATCTGTCGGGGGAAGGGATGTAACTAGAGGAACTCCATGAAAAGGACAGAATATTTTTACAATGATGACTACCACTGATCAAGCAGTTTGAGGTGCTGGCCATCACTGGAAACCCTCTGATTAATACCAGCAAACAAGTAGCAGGTGCTAAACATTTTCCATCACTTCATCCTCACTGAGGCCGTCTTATCACCACCGTTTCATGGACAAGGAATCCAAGACTCAGAGCTGCAGCCCCTGGCTACCGCCATTCAGCCACCGTGTGCCCTTCTACTCCAGGCTGAGGGCACGTCCAGGGATGGGGTCAATGTACGAAGGTCAAGAAGGATGAGCCCACGAAATTGAAGTCAGTATGAATCAATACAGACAGATCCAGGTGACCCTTCCCAGGGGACAGACATTTAACAGCTGCGTATAAATGTGGTAAGATTCAGGTGTTTTCTAAATCTCAGTGAGAAAAACCCCTTCTTCCCCCATTAGAGTGGGTACTGATTTAATGGAAAATTAGAAAACATAATTGTGCAAACTGTAACATGATGGCCAAAGGAAAGTCTTTTAAAGGCAATGGATCTCTAAGGCTCGGTGAGAATTTTTCTCTTTCTGAGAAAAGGATGTCTGGACTCCAGCTGATGGGAGCATGGCCTGTGTTGGCCTCACAGTTGCTGACACTCTCTGGAAGGTGGTGCTTCTGGATATCCAGCAAACTTTCCTGATCTGGCAGACTCAGATTCCTGAGAGCTGGGCATGGCCCCCACGTCTTCTATTTTAGATTAAAAACTATTTTTAAGAATTTTGCATTGTCTTCTACCCATAGCTCAGAAAACAGGATGTAAAAAAGATGGCCGGTGTTTACCCTTTGTCCTTTGTCAGTACTCTCCAGGTTTGCATATCACGGATGGAGAAGAGAGCTCCAATAATAACTAGCTCTTCTTCCAACAATGTCTTACTGTCCTCGGCTTGGCTTTCACCAAATGAAAGACCACACTGAGCAGCAAACCTAAGTATTCTGGCCCATGTGGTCAGCCAGCTTCTCACTGCAGGTTGCTAAGTTCGAATCCTTAATAAAGCGTTGGGAGCCTAATCAGAGTGAGCCAACTTCCCAGGAGCCGATCCCCATGGAGTGAATAGACAAGATAGAAATTCTGCACCTGCAGAACTAAGGACAAACGCTTGCGGATGGTGGTCCCACACACACAGCCACCCTACCCTCGAGGTTCCGTTCGAAATAAACCTGTCTCTCCTGCTAAAGCTTAGCCACTGGGAAAGGTTAAGGCTAGACACTGACATTCCAAGGGGAGGGATGAGAAGCAGGGTCAAGGGAAGACATCTCAGTGACTTGGAGGAGAGTGGGGAGTCTGGAGCAAAGGAAAACAACAAGGAAATTCACAAGAGTGTGCAGGCTACTTACTTACATAGCATAGCAATGATTTATTAAGTGCCTGTGTGGTGTGGACCGTGGAGGGTAGGGGTATGAAATTATCACGAGGGTCCACAAGCCCATGGATGTCCCAAATAGTCTACAGCAGATGAAAGAAATAAGACGGACGAGGAGGCAAGGTAATATCACACGAGGGAGAAGAGCACACTTGTTAAGAACACAGGCCCTGGTGCCGACCGCCTGAGTCTGGGTCCCAGCGGTGCCCCCTCCTGGCTGTGGGACCTGAACATGTGTGGAATCCTCAGTTCCCTCATCTGTAAAATAGGGGAAAACTAACACCGGCCTCAGTGGTCTGTACGTAGTAAGGACGAAATAAATGAGCTAGCATGATCAAGAGCATACGTGTACACATGATCAATATGTAGTAACAGTGAAACAGTAACTGTTGGCTTTTGTTATGTCATCACACATCACAACTACTTATAAAGCTCTGTTAATGAGTAACCCTGGGGATAGGACAGAGACTCTTACAAGGATGAAACCTACACATGCACAGTGCTTTGTTTATTACGGTCCATGGTTTATCCGTCTTTTTAAAAAAGTATCTGTAGATGCTCTGGTAATGAGTGAAATGCACACTAATTAAAATTCTGGTTTAAATCATGGGAGCTGTCAGTCACTGGGTGCTTTCTCCGATCCTGAAGTGCACTTACCAGTGAAGGAAACAGGCGTGACTGACACTGTTGTAGCATTTACTGTGTGCCTGGCATTCTCTAAGAGCCTCAGATAGATCGACTCACTTAATCTTTACAACAACCCTAGGAAGCAGGTTATTTTTCTTGCTGATTTCACCTGTAGAGAATTTAAGTGACGTCTCTAAGGCTAGAGAGGAGTGGAGCAGGGACTCCGAGTCAAACCTCCTGTCGCCTGAGCCTCTGTGCTGAACCACCAGGCCCGTGGCCCCCTAATGTGTCCCGACACTGAAAATGGGTCCCCACACTGGGAAATGCAGGAAACCACCAGTGCATGAAGAATGAGGTTAAGCCTTCACAGGAGGGATTGTTGAAAAGGAAATTCATTCTGCAGTGTATTACGGTTTGATGTAAAGGCTTCCTGCGTGTGTGTGCCCACAGGCTTAGAATTGGATCCTGGGTCGAGGATGGGAAGAGAGCCCAGAAACGTTTGTTTCCAAATCCCCAGGTGGTTTTTCCCTAGACATGCCAGGCCAGAGACCCCTGTGGGAACACACCGGGTAGAGCTGACCCACTGGGGTAGGGAGAAGGGACGTCTGACTTACCGGCCGAGGCAGACTGTACTGGTACATTTCTGGGCGATAGGTGGGCACCCACTGCACCCCTGCCCTGGGCCGCGTCATGGTCCCCGGAGCGCTGGTCACCACCTCCGAGTAGGGCAGATGCTGTGCTGAGCCATAGGCTTCCTGGTGCCGGCTCTGGCCTGCGTGGCCCGCGGATGCCAGGCTGAAGGCCTCTTCCAGCAGCATGTGCATCTGCTGCCGGACCTCGTCGATGGAGGGCTGGGAGCTGAGCGTGGACGTCTCTGAGTGGCCCTTCACCTGCCTTGACCTGCCGTAGCCGCGGGGCTCATTCACCCTGTCAATGTTGGTTTCCTCTATGATCTCAGGCTCCGTCTGGGGGATCAAACACATGCCCATTGATTTGTTAATGAACTTTCCTTCCCCTTAATGCTGTCTGCACTTAAAAATGTTCAGCTGGGACGGGTGCTGTTAGGGACAGTGCTCATTGTTAGCACCTCGCTGCCCCAGCCAGGAATCCAGCTCATAGGGGTGGTCAGCTAGCACTGGGCTCGGAAGGCCACTGGCCAGCTCTCCGTGTGCGTTTCACCTTTCTGGAGCTCCAGCGGAGCAGCAGGCTTTGCTAACTGGCGTAAGGAGGATGAGAAACGGCTTTTCAAGGACGGCATTAATGGTATTCCCTAAAACCACTTTAAGCGAATACCATTTATGTTTATTTATGTTTATGTTTAGAGACATTCTCCACCCTCGTGCCTTTTAGGTAAAAGAATCTGGAGCGTCTAGTGGTCTACACCCCAATGGTTGAGGGTCTGGACTCTAGATTCACTCCCTAAATGGTCCTGTGTCCAGCCGTTTAGGGAAATCGTTGGCTGCCTGACACCAGTTTTATTGGAGAGAGCAACAAAATCCTGCCTTTAGATCCCTGATCTCAAGGTGGACAACACATTACATCAGAAGCTCTGGAGCAAGGCCCAGCAAACTGTGCTCTAGCCAGCCCTCCAGGAGACTCCCCTGCCTGCTCAGGAGGCCAACGGTTCTAGAACGTTCTCCTGCCTTCCTCCAGCGAACCTGTCATTTTGGGGGCAGCTGCAGTCCCTGAGTGGGCAGAGGCTGGGGCGTCCCCAGCTTCCAGGGCAGGCTGCACGGACTGTCCCATGCTCACCTGCTAATGAATGCTTATTTAAGGAGTCCGCCTGTGTCTGGGTCTCTGGGTCTGAGACTCGCTTCTGTGATATAGCCTGAGAGCGAGGCTGTGGGAGGATAGTTCACGTTCACACAAGCATGTCCATGGCTACTACTGTCTGCTAAAAGAGCTCGAGGGTTCCGTGAGAATAAATCAGCGCAGATCAGTTTACCAGCCTGTTCTCCATCCATGACGTAGTGACACACTGCCACTTCAGCAAAATTAGACGATACGTTAAGTAAGAGTGGAAAAGAATTCTAAAAATTTATTAACCTTTGGCGTACTTATCCTACTCCCAAGCCTATCGGGGTGTGCATGTGAACTCATACACACACACACACACACACACACACACACACACACCCATTAAAAAGATTTAGATATCTAGATCCTGGTTCTGGGTGCTTATTACTATTTTATAGAGAATGAATATTTTCCCACCTGGGTGCCAGAATTGAACAGTTAGGTGACCTTGGGGCAATGTCTTAACAGGTTCTCCCATAAAGCAGGACCCAGGGAATAGGAGTCAGGGCCTAGAATGAGTAAACTGGGGGAAGGAAAAAAAGCCAGTCAAGGGCAGGCATTAAATTAGCGATTGTCATGGGCAGTTCAGACTTAACCTCTCTGGGGACCCTCCAAGGAACCAGGCAGAACACGCTTTAGGACCGTATGACAAAATTTTGTCCGCCAGCTCTCATCCCCCACGAGTCAAGAGTTGGCTCCCGCAGGTGTCCTTGAACTGAGATCTCTGCAGGCACAGGGAGCAATAGGCTCCCACGGGTGTCTCACGGAACCGAGACAGAGAAGCCTCAGGGCGGAAGTAAAAGCTAAGGAACCACCACAGGGCCATCAAGTTGCTGCTGCAGAGGCCAGATCTAAAGGGTGTTTTGAGAAGATACAAGACAGGGCATAAAAGATGTTCGAACCAGGAAAGTTACTTTGCTTTCTGCCACTTGAGTTCCTCATCTGTGAAGTGAGGATAGTAGTAGCATCTGCCTCCAGGGGTCTCACGAGGATTAAATACGATGATACATACAGAGATTAGAACAGTAGCATACGGCGAAACACGATGGCCACGACAGTCACCACAAGGGTCGTTATTATTACTTTTATATATTCAACCGCACCTGTTTCTCATGGAATTACTATGCGTCAGTCTTTTGGATACACAAGATAGAGCACAACGAGAAAATGTCACCAGGGAACTCGTTCATAAAGGGAAGTCTTCGCTCCTTAAAATCAGTACACAGAGGGTCAGAAATTTGCTATTTTTCCTATTTTGAAAACGTAACGGCACTTTCCATTAGTATTAAATTAATATAAGTGCATTAGAGAAGAAATAGAAAAGGCAGAAAACACCAAGAAGGCAAGAGACGTCTCCTGTAATCTATCTTATCACCCAGAGTTAAGGCTTGGCTGTAGTTCAAGATCAAAAGATGAGGTTCTCAGGGGGCTGGGTGGCTCAGTGGGTTAAACCTCTGCCTTCAGCTCAGGTCATGATCTCAGGGTCCTGGGACAGAGCCCTGCATCGGGCTCTCTACTTGGCGAGGAGCCTGCTCCCCCCACCAACCCGCCTCCTTATGATCGCTCTCTCTCTGTCAACTAAATAAATAAAATCTTAAAAAAAAAGGATGAGGTTCTCTGTCAACCTTCAGATCTAGATTTATCAACAAACATCTACAGTAAGAATTGAGAATACTATTTTTATAGGAACACAAGCAAAAATGGGTTATGGAGTAGAAAGCAGAATTACTTTTGCCCTAATAAACTCAGAAACATTTCTTACCTGGGTGCATGCCCCCAGGGACCCTTATCAAATGGGGATCTCTAGGGAAAGGCCCGGAAATGTGCTCCCTGATGGTTTGCTGACACCTTCTAGGCTGGTGAATGTAACTTCTGAAACAAACTGTCTTCATGATGCAGAGAACATTTTGGACAGACCCTGAAAGGATTTTAGGAGACCAGTGAATCCAAGCCCCATTTCCAGATGGAGTGGTCAAGGCCAGAGTGGTTGAAGTAATTTCTCCAAAGTCACCCACGATGGCTATGGCAGAGCCTGGCTCTCCCAGCTCCCAATCTCCCACATCCTGCGGCACCATGTTGCCCATTACATTTCCCTGTCAGTGCTGTTTGCCGCCCATACACTGCTCTTCCTCTCTACATCCCCGTCTCCCTAATAAATAATGCATGCTTAAGGCTAACCTGCTCCCAGGTGGAAGATTAATGGCACCAGGGAGAGCTATGATTTTTCCCACCCCTGAGCTGTCCTATGCATTTCCAGTCATATTGGTGGATCTATTATGTGAATTTATAGTTGTGCTTTAAGCAGGACAAAAATATACTTCTTGGCAACGACTCCCTGTTCTGCCACTCTCCCAGGAGCCCGGGCGGTGGGGGTGGGGGTGGGGGGGCTGTGCCAGCTTGGGGATTCTCTATGTTTGGTAGGAAAGATATCACCTTCGATGAGGAGGTGGAGACACTTTCTCCAGGCTCCCACTGCACCCACCCCATAACACCCCCAACAGAAGTCGACCTCTGCTTCCCACCCCAGAGCTTCCATTTCGTATGGAAGGGGACTTCCCTTTAACTGGAGGGACCAGAGTTATACCCCAAGTGACCTCAGAGGTTTGCTCCAGCCTCCTCCTGTTTTCCTACTGTTCTCACTTGGTTTTTCAGTCTCCGGACATCTACCGATGGAAACAAGATGAACTGTCACTGTACCCTGGGCTTCCCCTCCTCAAACTTGTATTTGCTTATTTAATGTTCATCTTGCCCAAATCTGGATGCTCCCTGAGCCCATTTCACCTCTGTCTCTTATAAAGTTAGCATATTCAAAAAAAAACTTTGTGAAATTAAACCAGTAAGAAATTCTGTCCAGTTGTCCATGGAGTAGAACCTGAGTTTAAGCTAAAGGACCCACATTCCCTGACACGTTCACTCCACTGCTGATGAGCTGTATGACCACAGGCAAGTCACTCCCTAATCCCCAGGCTGCTCAGCTGTCAGATGGGGGAGCTGAACTCTGATCTGGAAAGGACCTTCTGGTTTTCACATGTACTGTTTCTTGGACTCTGTCTGCCACAGGAAGCGTCCTGGGTTTTCCACATGTGTTGCCTCACCCATCCCTGAGGACCATCTGGCTGTACCCATTTTCCAGACAAGGCATATCACCTCTATGCTATTGTAATTTGCTTAACTTGCCCCAAGCCCTCTCTCTAATTTGCACGTTTCTGAAAATACATTTTTGCTTTTATTTGTCAAAAAGGGGGAGACAGGAGCAAAGACGAACCTTCCAGTATGGGCTGATGGTTGACTTGGGTAAATGCTGGGGACTGTGTCTGGGACAGAGACTTTATTTTTAAACCTCTTTAACTTGAAGTTTACCATGCTTACTTCTCCAACCTCCCAAAGCACAGGGTAACTGTTTTTTGGGTTGTTGTTTTTTTTAAGCTATTTTCTAAGTTAATAAGATAGACTTCAATAAAAATTCTAACAAATTAATCAGGGAATGTCCATTCATGGTGGGAAATTAGAAAACACGGATAAGCAGAAAGAAGACAATTAAAATCCCTCTAATCCTCCTGCCAGAAATAACTACTGTTAACATTTTGGCCTTTGTGCGTATCCTTCCGGATGTTTTCTATGCATATGAGATCGGATGAAGATGATGGGGGCTGGAACCTTGCCGTCACTTCCCCACTCCTCATCAATCCCCACCCCCACGCTCCCATCCTGGGCCAAAATGAAGAATGTGGGCTTGGCCCTGCAGTTTCTCCCCTCCCCCCCTTTCAAGGACAGCCCCAAGCAGGCCACCAGATTCTCCAGCTATTGTGATGGAAAATAGGAAGTGGGGGAGGACGAGCGGGCAGAAGGGGTGTGGGCTGCAGGATTTTTTTAATTTTTTTCATTTTTTAAAAGATTTTTATTTATTTATTTGACAGAGAGAAATCACAAGAGAGGCAGGCAGAGAGAAAGGGAAGCAGGCTCTCCACTGAGCGGAGAGCCCGATGCGGGACTCGATCCCAGGACCCCGAGATCATGACCCGAGCCGAAGGCAGCGGCCCAACCCACTGAGCCACCCAGGCGCCCGGGCTGCAGGATTTTTAACTGGGATTCTGGAGAGAGGTGCAGAAGCCCCTCTGACAAAGGAATGGGAGAGGAATTTAGGGAATTTTGTGAGTATTACAGGCCATGATACAATCGCCTTCATGTATAGGAATAGATGTACTTAAAAATTACTTTTGTTGACACAGACACTCAAACTGAGTCATCTGGGTCATGCTTTTATAAACAGAACACACAAACATACATATATATGTATGCATATATACGTATATAAGTTTTTTTTATAAAATGGGATCGTATGTAATATTTTGAAACCCTTTTCATATACAATATTGTGAAATGTCTCTGCCAGGAAATATGTATTGTAGGGAATAACTTTAAATGATTTCATAGCATTCTGCTACATGGAGTTTTCGGGCTCTATGTCAGAGCCCACTATTGTAGGTGGGGTCCTAATATCTTGCTATAGAAATTACGCTGACGTAAGTGTACTGGAGACTCTCTGCCCATAACCATGGATTCAGCCCTAGGTTAGACCCTTACAAGTGGAATTATGGGGTCAAAGGATATGCATGTATGGAAGATCTCGGACTCTCACCATATATTCTCACTCAGCAGCAAAGGCCACTGGTATTTAGAAGAAATTAAGGCCATTTCTTCTCCACACCTGAACACGCGACCCCTCCCCCACTCGGGGCTTGAGCTCTGGTACTCACTGGAAAGAGTGAGAATCTGTGACCCTTTCAGTGTCATTTTTTAAAAAGATTTTATTTATTTGATATATATAGAGAGATCACAAGTAGATAGAGAGGCAAGTAGAGAGAGTGGGGGAAGCAGGCTCCCCACTGAGCAGAGAGCCCGATGTGGGGCTCGATCCCAGGACCCTGGGATCATGACCTGAGCTGAAGGCAGAGGCTTAACCCACTGAGCCACCCAGGCGCCCCTCAGTGTTGTTTTCAAAAGAGCACACCAGGACGGCTCACTCAGGAGCTAAGTATCCATGTGACTTCAGCTTCTCTGAAATACTACAGGACAAACTTGAAGGGAATGACAGCTCTACTGGGATCCCCATGTACCTTCTTTCTAGAAAATATTCCAACACAGAACACATCTTAGGACACAACTTAGTCCTACTGCCTGGTCCCGGAGCATATTCTAGCCCTAAGTTGTCACCAAAACTAAAAACTAGTTTTCTGGGGGGTCTGGGTGGCTCAGTCAGTTAAGTGTCCGCTTTGGTCTCAGGTCATGATCTCAGGGTCCTGGAAACGAGCCCTGCTTGGAATGGCACTGCATTGGGCTCCCTGCTCAGCGGTGAGCTTGCTTCTCCCTCTCCCTCTGCCTCCCCACCCACCTCAGGCTCTCTCTCTCAAATAAATAAGTAAAATATTACACAAAACAAAACAAAAACACAACTGCAAAACTAAAAACTACTTTTCTATCAGACACCTAATGAAAGGACAAGCCATGGACCAGGAGAAAATACTAGGGTTTGTAACCGGAATATATATGGAATTCCTGCATGTAAAGAACAGAAAGACAACTCAGTTTAAAAATTGGGCAAGCAAACAATGAATCATTGAACACAACATCAAAAACTAATGATGTACTATATAGTGGCTAACATAATAAAATAAAAAATAAAAGTTAAAAAAATGGCCAAATGGCTGCAATCGACATTTATCAATACAAGAAGAAACATAACGTGTCTCATAAACACACGGAGTGCTCAACAGCGGGGGGTAATTAAGGAAATTATATTATTTCACATTTTAGCCTGGGGTGGCTAAAATTAAGAAGGTTAATAACAGCAAGTGTTGGTGAGGTTGAGGAGTGAAATCAGAACTCTCATGCTGTTGGTGGGAGGCTCAAATAGCCCACATACCTCCTAGACCTGTTTGTCATTTCTTAGAAAGTTGAACATACACCTTGCATACACCTTATGACCCAGAGATTCCACTTCTACAGATTTATCCAAGATAAATGAAAACATAGTGTCCTGGCCCATTCTAGTTGCCAGAACAAAATGCCACAGACCGAGTAGCTTATAAACAACAGAAATGTCCTTCTCAACAGTTCTGGAGGCCGGAAGTGTGAGGACACCGGCATGGCCGGGTAAGGGTCCTCTTCCGGGTTGCAGACCTCAGATGGAGGAAGGGGTCGGGGAGCTCTCTGGGCTCTCTCACGTGAGGGCACTAATCCCATTCTCGAGGGCTCCGCACTCATGACCTTATTACTTCCCAAGGGCCCCACCTCCTAATACCAACACATCAGAAGTTAGGATTTGAGCATACAAATATTGGGGGATGTAAATCTTTAAAAAGAAAAAAATGTGTGTGTGGGGGGTTCCTGGGTGGCTCTGTTGGTTAAGTGTCTGCCTTCAGCTCAGGTCATGATCCCAGGGTCCTGGGATAGAGCCCAGAGTGGGGATCCCTGTATGGCGGGGAGCCTGCTTCTCCCTCTCCCTCTGCCCCTCCCCACCCAGTGCTCTCTTTTGCTCTCTTCTCTTTCTCAAAAAAGGAAGTAAAAATCTTAAAAAAAAATTGGGGTGACCGTAGCACGTATGTTCATAAACGATGAAAATATTTACAGTAGTGTTTCCTGGTAGCTTCAAACTAGAAACAACCCAAATGTCCCACAACACGATGGTAGACAAAGAGTGAACTATTTATGCAACAGAATACAACAGAACAGTCCTCAGTAATAAAAAAAATAAATAAATGACAGATGCATGGAACAACATAGATGAATTCTTTTTTTTTTTTTTTTAAAGATTTATTTGACACAGAGAGAGCAGAGGGGGAGGAGCAGAGTGAGTCTTAAGGAAACTCCACAGCCAGCATGGAGCCTGACGCGGGGCTCAGTGTGACGAACCTGAGATCATGACCTGAGCTGAAACCAAGAAGAGGATGCTTAACAGACTGCTACCCAGGCATCCCAGCATAGGTGAATTCTGAGCAAAAGAAGTCAGACACAGAAGAGTATGTACCAAATACCATTTACATGATGTCTAAGAATAGGTAAACCTATGAAGGTAGATATCAGAAAAGTGGTTGCCAGTGGGGCCCTACTGCAGACGGAGTGACCTTCAGAAGGTGAGAAAAATGTCTTATATTTCAGTTGGACGGGTGGTTAAGAGGGTACAGGCATACAATGCTCATCTAGTTGTACACTAAAGACCTATACATCTTATCATTTTTAGTTTTGCCTTAATAAAACAAAACAAAATGGCTTGGGCAACATAGCTAGTTCTATGGGGATGGCCAGGGAAGGCCGCTCTGAAGAGGTGACATTTTGAAGAGCTGAAGGAGAAGGGGTTAGCATGGGAAGATCACAGGGGAGCTTCAGGAAAAGTCCTGAGACAGGAAAGAGCTGATGGTATTTGAGAGAGAGAAAGATGGGCTGTTATGCGCTGAACTGTGAAGCCCTTGGCGTTTAGCCTCTGGAACCATGAGAAAATAAATTTCTGTTGTTTTAAGTCACCGGGTCTGTGGCACTTTGTAAGGGCAGCCTGAGCCAACTGACACCTGACCCGCGTGGCTGGAGCCCCAGCTGGCAGGAGGCGGGGCGGGGCAGGAAAGGCAGGCAGGAGCCTGATCACGTAGAGTCTTGAAGGCCACGGTGAGAGGAATGGAGTGTTTTCAAAGGGCAATGGGAAACTCTTGAAGAATTTTAAGCATGGGAGAAATGTGATTGGAATTTACAGACGGCAAGCTAAAAGGCTCTTGCTGTAATGAAGGTAAGGAGAGACAGTAGGGGCTTGAGTTAGGGTGGTCATGGACAAAGAAGGTATAGACGAGCTCGAGAGATGTCTTGGAAGAGAGCTGACCAGACTTGGAGAGAGATGAGATACGGGGATGAAACAAAGGAAGGAGTTGAAGTTGAGACCTTTACCAAGAAGGCGGCATCTTGCTACTTGGATCTCCTTGATGTTCTCTGAGTTCCCCAGGCATGTGTTGTTCTCTGGGCCCTTCCACTTGCTCTTCTTTCTGCCCAAATGTTCTTTCCCCAAGGCTAGCCAGGCTAGCTTCCTCATTTCTGGTCTCTGCTCAAAAGTCAACCCCCCCCCCCCAACCTGGAGCCTTCCCTGGAGAAAACCTATGAAGAGCGCCTCCTGTTTTTCTCCATGTCTCACCCAGCTTTATGCTCCCTCTCAGCATTTCTTTTTTTTTTTTTAAAGATTTTATTTATTTATTTGACAGACAGAGAGATCACAAGTAGGCAGAGAGGCAGGCAGAGAGAGAGGAGGAAGCAGGCTCCCTGCAGAGCAGAGAGCCCGATGCGGCACTCGATCCCAGAACCCTGAGATCATGACCTGAGCCGAAGGCAGCGGCTTAATCCACTGAGCCACCCAGGCGCCCCCCTCTCAGCATTTCTGACGTTGTGCCGAACATAGTTGTGCTCAGGCGTTTCTTACTTTTTCTTCCTACTGGAATATAAGCTCCCTGAGGGCAGGGACTTTGTCACGTGCCCTGCTGCTTCCCAGAATGGCAGACAGCAGGACTTGAACATATCCTAGTTGAATGAATAAATGGAAATGCATCTTAAGAGAGAGCCTGGAGGATTTCTGCTCAAAAGCCTCTACCAGGAATAGACATTGCCAAGTGTCTAAAATGAATTCGATGTAGAAGCTGTTTTTAGGCAAAGAGGCTTGAGTGACGGAATGTAGAAAAAAGGCTCACAGCGACCCCCTGGCTGAATCCAGACAGGCCCAGAAGGTGACCCACCTCAAAACACCCATCGGCCCTAACTGACCAATGGGCTACTTACAACTAGGCACAGTTGCCAAAAACGGGAATTTCATATGTCCATACATTGCTATACCTCCCCATCTTTCCCCCTTTAAAAATGGCCCCACCTACTGCCTCTTGGCAGGAAGCCTCTCTGCTGTCCTGCCCTCCGCTCCCTTGCCTGCTCCCTTGCTGTGTGCTCAACATTCTATCTCCTTTGTTCTGTCTCAGGTGAATTCTTTCACCGCCCAAGCCCCTGGCTTCTTCCCAATTGCCGTATTTGGGGGCCTCCATCTCCCAAGAGATGCCACATTTAGACACCACATTAGACAGCCTTATCTAGAATGGAGCTGAAGAGGAGGGATGAAGCGTTCTTAATGATGTGGAGAACACAGGCAAAAGAAAATTTTTATTTCCTTACAACTTACAACCCACTGACAAGTCCTCGAGACAAGCAGAGTGACCCTTCTCTAGGAACGCAACTGCCTCGATGTTAATACTTTAGTGTAACATTATCCTGATGTCTAAGATCCTGTAAGTCTCCACATATAAACATTCCTTTGGAAACGTCCTTTATCGCTATGCCCCAAGATATATGTTGGCAATCATCCTCCAAGCATATGGCCCTCTGATAGGCATCTGAAGGGTCTCATGACTAAAGTTCTACTAGACAGTAATAAATGACCTTTTCCCAACAACAGCTAGCCCCTCAAGGTCCTGGAAACCTTGCTTCCAAATTCTTTGGAGACTTACACTATCCCTAACTCCCAACTACAAAGTGTGGAGGCCGAGAAAATTAAGGCCATCCCACCTCACGTTTAGCTGATGTGGGAAACAGAGGCAGAAGAAAATCATTAAAATTTCTTACCTACTGACAAGCCCTTGAAACAGAGTGGCTCTCCCCTGGGGACTTAACTGCCCTCACCTTGAGATTTTGCTAAGGACAATCCTAGCCTGACCAACCCCCTACCCCAACAGGTCCGACCAGGATCCGGTAAGTCTACTTTAACAATTCTTTTATCTCTAAACCTCCAAGATAGTGTCAGCAATCATTCCCAAGCATATGACCCACTGATGTACATCTAAATGGTCTCACGAGAAGATTTTCATTACTGGTAATAAATAACCTTTCTCCCAACAAAAGCTAGCCCCTCAAGGTCCTGGAGACCTTGCTTCCAAAAATCCTTAGCGACTTACGCCATCCTTAATCCCCACCCACCCACCACGGAGTCCACCCCTACTCTGCCTTTAAAAATTCGGACTGTAATCTGGTTGGGGGTCCAAGTCCCTACTCCGCTGTGTCGGGTATACTTGGGCCCAAGCTTAAGCTTGTCAAATAAACCCTCGTGTGATTGCATTGGAGTTTGGCTCCTTGGTGGTCTCTCGGACGTGAAAACTCGGGCATAACAAAAGTATATAATTGGTCCCACCTCACAACCCTGATGCAGCTCTTTCTGCCCACGGGTCCTGTCTCTGTGCTTTAATAAAACTACCTTTTTGCACGGAAGACGACTCAAGAATTCTTTCTTGACTCTTCACTCTGAACCCTAACATTTTCACATCATTGAGGCCACTTATTCCAGAATTTCTTGAGTTACGAGTCCCAAAGTAGAGAGTTGTCTTACAAGACCATACTTCCCCAGACGCATGTGTCCACAACCGCACTTTGCCTCGCCCAGGCTCTCCACTTACAGAATTCAAGATTTTGCCCTCTGTTTTTCTCCATTGTCTCTCTGATTTTCAGCTCCATGCTCACGGCTCTATTCCGCAAGGAGAACAGATTCTGAACAAATTCTATAACTTCACAGTAAGGGCCCAGAGACCAAGTGGGGGTTCAGTAAGATCCATTTCTGGGCCATCTGGCCATGATGCCTTGATCTGGTTCCGTGTCCATTTTCTCTCCACCAAACAGGGTCCTTTGGGCAACACAAAATTAGGGCTGCTTCTCTCCATCTGATGCTAGCTCTGGCCTGAACAGCCCCAGGGCAAGTGCTGCCTGTCACCAAGGAGGCAGAGACATATTTACAAAGCTGCTTTTGGAAACCAAAAGCCAGGGAGTTTTCACTTCTCCTGTTCCCCGGGGAGAAGCACTCTCAGGGCCCAAGTTGGGGCAGCTACTTCCCCCTGTGCCTCTCAAAAACTTCTCTGACAACAAAGGGAGACTGGCACCCTTCAGAACAGGTAGGAGGGTTCAAATTCATGGTTTGGTGACTCTTTTTCTGCAATCAGCATGAGAGTGGAATTTTTCAAAGTCTCAGCAAAATTGCACATTTCTCTGAAATTTCCCATCCCCCAAATCACATTCCGGGTTGGCTCTGTGTGCAACCAGCCCCTATCCTTAGGTGCGGTCCAAATCACCTCATTAACATAACAAAACACACATGAATATGCTCATCACTTAAATTCCAAGGGTTTTTGGAGCTCTGTGTCCTGAATAGCAGACAAAGACCAAATACACATTTCTTATCATAAATTATAAAATCACAACACATGACAAAATTTAGTCCTGAGATGTCCAAAGTGCTGGGATGGAAAAGAAACAAAAAAACAGCGGCCCTCTCTCCCTCGTGGAATCTGTTAGCATAGTTACAACAGCTGATGGTCACGGGATGTTTTTTATGTGCTTTACCTGCATTAACTCACTTAATTCTTACAACAACCCTATCAGGCAGGTGCCCTTTTTATCCCCATTTTCTGGATGAGAAAATTAGAGCATAGAGAGGCGGAGTAGGCCAAATTCATGCTTCTAGTAAGTCGCTGAGCTAGAATTCGAGGGCAGCCACGCTCCAGGAAGACAAGCCTGACCATTCCACAGCATTGCTTGTTAAAGGTGAGAATGAGGCATGAGCCAGTCAATTAATTAAAAATATCTTTTAAAAAGGATTCGATCCTAAAGTAAGCACATAAGGATGGCTTTTGCTCATGGGAAGCTGTTTCACTGGGAGGGTCTGAGGGGAGCCATCCCTTGCTTTTTCTCATCTTCTTAGCCAAGCAGGTGCTGGAGACAGGAGGCCAGTTTTGAGAGCTGACACCACTCCATAACAAAACAGGCTCTCCCCAGTGCCCACTCAGATCTGCTCTTTCTCCTTTTGGGTCTTGGAAAAGCCAGCCAGACTCACAAAATCCCTCTTTCTCCTTCCATCTGGCCCTAAAACACAGCCTATCACTGTAGCCAGGCCTTCCCAACCCCACAAGGAACAGCAGTCTCTAGCTCCTCACCTCACTCAACTCTCCCTCTACAGAGGGGCCAACCAAAGATGAGAGGTGGAGACTGGAGGAACAAGTGACATGGAGGGTTATGCTGGTGTTGTTCCTTACAAGGCCCAGCCACTACTGTTCCCCGAGTAGTGGATACTGCAATGGTCCGGGCACACATCCTCTCCTGGCCCAGCTCCCTCAGTGAGGTCTTACCCGGTGAAACTCATCAGAGTAAGCCTCCCCCACCTCCCATTGCTACAGGGATGGATACATGGGTTGGGCACTTAATCTTCAGAGGCTCAGTGAGAGTAAATCCCATACACTTTGTTTCATGGCCGGGAAGGAGAAATTCTCTCTTTCATTGGTCCATGTAGTAAGTACGCTCCTGCAGCCATTCCTAGTAGAGCCAACCTGTGGATGAAGCCAACGCCTAAGGACAGCGCCGCACAATGTGGAGGGATGGAACTGGAGCACCAGTCTGACCACGCCTGAATTTACTGTACCCAATACCTTCCCTTCATGATTTAACATCATTTGGTTTGGGGTGGATTTTCTGTTACATCAGCCCAAATGTCCTCACCAATAACCACTGCTGAAACGGAACTTAAAACACAACATACATTTGTATGCTAGTCGAATCAAATGTGTGTATGCGATTTGATAAGCCAGTCAAATCAAATGTGTAGATGGCTCAGAGTTCTAAAGCCAACCTCCCCATCCAAGTCTCAGCTCAGGAATCCCGTCTGCTGGCTGACACACTTGTTTGCTCATTTGCCCAACAAATAGAGACACTGAATTTACTATGCGCCAGTTCCTGTTTCGAGTGCTGAGGCTTCCAGGATGAATAAAACATGATTCCTGTCCTTGAGGAGTCAAAGAGGGAAAATAACATGAGTAAGTCTTCAGGGGGAGAACCCTGGAGAAAGGGCTTGGATGAGGGTGAGTCCCCCGTGCGACAGGAGCACCAAGGACAGGCACCTCAATCAGCCCCACAGATACGGGGTCAAGGAAAAGATTCCGGGGGAGAAAATGTTGAGACTCAGTTCTGCAAGTCTTGCCTGGATCACTGGTCTTCAACTGAGAGTGGGCTTGCCCCCGGGGGTAAAGTCTGGAAACCTGTTGTCACCACTTCACAGGTGCTCTGGTAGCTGGTGAGAGAGGCCAGGCACGCTGTTAGGCATCGACACATGGGACAAAAAATTTTCCAGATCCCGATCCAACAGTGCTGAGGCTGAGAAAGCTTGGCTGCATGAAGTCAGTGGGAAGGGATGTCTTGAGCAGAGGGGAGAACACAGAGATGGGAGTCAACACGACAGAGCTGGGAAGGGCCTGTGGGGCCAGAGCCAAGGGCAGGTGAGGGAGCTGCGAACATGTGCTAGAAAGCCCGGGGCCAGCCAGCACAGACACCTCCTGGGCCCCAAGCGGTGGGTTCGATCTTAATCCGAGGGCTGTGGGGAGTTCCCGAAGGATTTGACACCAGGGTGTGTGTTTTAGAACAACTAGTCTGACAGCTGTAGGGCGGTTTCCCAAGTCCAAGTTCACTGCCCCAGCCTGCTGCACTGCTTCCACCATGTCTGCACCTGCCTCCTCTACGAGTGTGGAGAAGCACTCGAGTGACTTCATCTCTCCCCCCTCCAGCCTCGGCCAGGTAATACGATGGTGGCCTCACCTGTGAGGCTTACCTGCTAACGCCAGCAGAGGAGGTAGAAATCAGAGAAATTTGCCCCCCAAAATCAGACAAAGTAAAACTTCGGAAGGCCCTTAGATGATCCCTGGGGTACAGCATCCGTGCCTGTGTATGCAACCTTACGGAGTTGGTGAAAAGCAATATACCGTCTCTATAGAACATACGCAAAAGCTCATTTGGGGGCAACACTTAAATGCTTCCCTTAGTTTTTCGGGGCCCATGTTGCTGAATTCACATATGCTAAGTGGCTAAGTGGCTCCAGCACTCGGTAAATGTTCACTAGAAGAAATGAAAGGGATGGCAGTTCCCAAGGAATTCTCATTAGCCCGCGGGCCTCCGGCTCCTGCAAGGGCTTGGGGGCACAGGTGGGCTAGGGAGCACACAGGGCCGGGAGGAACTAGCGTGGCATGCATGGCTCAGGACCAGAGGACTTTCCCTCCAGTGGCTGGGCACACTGCCAGCGGCCGGGCCTCAGCTGTCAGCTGGGAATTGCCTTTGCTCTCCCTGGGCATTGGTGGGAATCGGCAATGCCAATTCTCTTAGTAGCAATTGTCCTTGGCTAAAGACAGCTGCCTTGCCCAAGGACAGCCAGTGATGGTCAGCGCTAGAGTACAAAAGCCCAGATGCTTCCACACACTGGAAGCAACTCTGTAGGGTCACACAAGCTTAGCCGAGACCTTGTAATATCTGTACCACAGCCCAACTTTGCACTCTGCCTCCTCTTCCTTCTTTCCCTTCCCCTATACGTGTCCCTACCCAGAGTAGCACACAGGGGACCCGGGCCTGCAAGAGTCCAGGAGAAGCAAGATGGGTAGGCAGGCACCACGAGGAGAAGCAGGCAGTGTTCAGAGCACAGGAATCCGAGCGCATAAGCAGGGAGACGGCACTCACGTGCTTACAGCAGGGGAAGTTGTGCGTCTCCTGCCCGGTGGGAAATGGCCCGTGTGGGAGGGAAATCCTGGGCCTGTAGGGGAGGCCTGGCTCCCAGTGAGGTCACAGGGCCATCCTGAAACCTGGCCTACTCCCTCTCAAACCGGCCAACCAGAATCCACTTCCTGCTCCCCACTTGCCAAGCAGCACCCACCTCTGTGGGGGGAACAAGTATCTGGACAGCCACAGCCTGGTGCGATCTGGCCTACACGAGGTCCCTTCACCACCAAACCCCTCCAGCTCTTTGCCTTGGGCTCAAGCAGGGAGGCTGACTTCTTCGTATCAGATAGTCGCCCAGAATTAAAACCACTGAATGAAGCCCTGAATGAAGACAGGCTAGCTGGCAGAGCTAAGAGAGGAGATTAAGGGCTCAGCGGGGAGCACACGTGTGAGACAGTTCTGGGTGGGATGATGGGGGGGGGAGATGGTGGTGAGGACGGGGTCATTGCAAGAACCCCCGGTTCAGAAGGCAACAGGCAGGCTGCCTCGGAAGTGAAGGACCAAGTCCTCACACCCGACCCCTTGCCTCCCAAAGAAACCAAGAGCTGGTCGTGCCCTGAACTGGGGACCTCATGCAGCGGGAGGACAGCCTTGCCCTTTCCTGACGATAGTCTCTGACCACCGTGCCCAAGCCATCGGATGCTGGGGCCGGGGGGTGAGTGAGGAGGAGAGGCTGCTGCTGGTAATACAGGACTGACCCTCTGACCCCAGACTTGCCATCAGCCATCCCAGGCAGCAGGGGCTTTCCTGATCACACTGCATTCCTCAGTGCATGGAACCCATCAAAACAACCGCTTGAATTTTCTGGCCTCCCACCGCTCACCTGGGACAGAGGGAGCTGGCTGCCTTGTGAGGCGAGGGAGGCTAGTAAGTAAATGCCCTATCACACACCACTCGGCCTCGCAGGCCTTCAGCCGCCGGCCCTCGGCAAGCTCCTTGCAGTGTGTGTTCCTGCAGTGCCCAGGCTGACCGGACAACACTCCCTCATGGCCCTCTCTGAGGCGATGACTGTGCTTGACCGAGACTGGGCCCATCTTTCTGCCCCATGGTAGCTCCCAGGCAGCAAACCCACCACCTCCCGGTCACAGCCAGCCCTGTGGTTTTGTTCTCAGTCTCTCCCCGTACATTCTGCCAGGCCTCTGATGATTTGGTGAGTGTCTAACTCTTCACAGTCATGTTTGGTCTATTCAAATGGCTTGAGGTTTTCTGTTTTCTGCAGCAGAAACTTGCCTGACATAGTATCGCTTTTTGTAGGTTTATGTCAACTGCGAAACCACCCGGTTTTCCACTAACATTTCCAAATATTTCCCTGAAGAATGCTTCTGGAGTGACGGTGATTGTGGTCACTACCGTTGAAGCCTCAGCATCCCCTCTTCTGAGAGGTGTGAGCTTTGACAAGGTGCTGGAGAGAAACCCAAGAGAAGGGGCCTGTAGAGCTCTCTACTTCAGAGAGGAGAGCATTCTTTTTCAAAGGTACAACTCAGACGTTCCTTTTCAGAGTCTCCCTCACAGCCAAGGCACTTAGCTGACCCTGTCACATTTGAAAACTCCAAACACGAATCGTGGTTGAGGACGTACATTTTTCTTTCTGGGGAATGATTTGGTTATTCCTTTGGAAGCAAAGGTTGATTCCTCAACGACATAAAGGGATTACTAATTTGCCAGATAGAGGGAACATCTCTTGGTTCTTTATTCTGCCGGAGAATTCACATGTGGGGCATTTTCTTTTCCCTCCTCATCACCTCATTATTTTCTATATGACTTTTATTCAGAAAAAAAAAATTTTTTTTAAATACTTTGAAATAGAGGTATTCTTGCTCTTAGATATTAGGCTGACGTTATCTTTTCTAACTGCTTCATGCCCTGGGAGGAATTCATTTCAATGCCAAGGTTAGTTTAAAGATCTGGTCTGGCCATCTTTCTAAAGTCATGCCTTCATCAAAAGGGGGTGCAGCCTTCTAGAAAATTATTAGCCAGGTGAGCCAAGGGAATTGCCAGGAGTGTACTGCATCCCTTAGCTGTTAGGGGGACCAAGAGGTTAAGAACTGTTGCTGCAAAACACAGTGGATCCCACACCCCTTAGAGCTAAGGGTCTATTTTGGGCAGGTCCCAGTACATCCTTGCTCTATGGAAACATTTTCAAACAATCCAGGCTTCCCTCAGTCCTGGGGCTAAGATTTGCCTGTGCTTTGTGTGTTCGTTTGCTTCTTTATTTATTTACTCTCTTATTTTTACATGCAGCCTTTCCTGTAGGGATTCTCACGAGGTCAGCTTTGGAGAAATTAAATCAGTCTCCCAGTGCTTCTGTTTCTACCACATCAAGGAGCAAGTCCCCCCTGGTGATGCCTAACCTGGCAGAAATGACTGCAAATCTGGGCCTGGCTTCAAGATCCCCAGACCCAGTAGGAAGAACGACATGCTTCCAAATGACTGGTCCATTCACTGCTAGGCTAATGGATTTTTTTGTCAGAGGTGCCCTAGTATTTTTGGAAAATCAGGAGTTCAGAAAATGAATGCATTGTTTAAAGCCATGAATCTCCTCTTTTCTTCCTTTATCTGCGGGTCCAGTTTTTGCTTTTGTGAGTTATCCATGCATGAATTCTTGTGAGACCTGCCATCCAGCCTCTTGGTAAGATGGGAAGTATAGGATATAGAATCATGTGAAGGCAGATATATAGTGTGATAGGTTTATATGGAAGCCCTACTGCATGGTGGTTAAGAGGAGAGGCTCTGGAGTTGGGTAGACAAATTAGGTAAATGCTCTGTGCCTTGATTTCCTCATCTGTATAATGGGTATAAGGAGGTACATATCTGGCTGGTGACCACAAATTCCATTAGATAATCCACATATAAAGACTAGAATAGAGGCTGGTTTACTGTGTGCAGTCAGTAAATGATGGCTACTTTTCATGTGATCAGCACAAAAGGCATGGGGAAAAGAAACAGGAAGCCACTACATTCTTATAAAGAACAGTCTAAATTCTTAAAACAGGTCCCTAGACAATCATTTTGTCTTAAGGAAACTTATCTTTGCTTATGTTTTTGAGACCACATGCAATTCTCAAGATACATATTCTAATTTTCTGAAATCAGAAAAATCTATTAGAATAGAGTGGGCTTCCCTTAAAGCAATCTATAATTAGAATATTTATACATGTTTGTGGGTGAGTAACCTCCTTTTAAAAGTCATCCCTCTCCTTCTTTTGCCATAAGTAACGTACTCACAGGGCATTCTAAAATTATTAAGTCACTACTGCAAGTCATGGCATTGTCTGTGGTTACAAGAAAAAAAAAGCAACACACTGTTCTCTTTTCAAAACTAATAAACTGTCCTATTTCTTCAAAGTGTAAAAATGTCTGTGCCTAGAATCTCACAAGAGATCCATTAATTCCAATCTTGAAATACATTAAGAATCTTATCATAGACCTCAGCTACATCTGAGCAAAAGAAGTCCCCCGGACCACAGGCACGTGGGAAGAATATTCACTGCTGGTATGGAAAGATTAAGTGGAAAATTCAAATTTTTATGACAGGCTGATTATCAAATTGCTGATCAGCTTTAGTATAAAAGATTTTTATGAAGAGAACAATTAGTGTTGAGTAATTTCACCTGGAGTAAAAAAAAAAAAAAAAAAAAAAGATTTGCCCGAAGCATCTAGAATTTTATAAAACTAAACTATCAATTTGTTTTATATGAAAAAGGAAAACAGAAATAAAAGATAAGGTTATCATGACCAAGACAAACATCAAGGGTAAAGAATCTAGAAATTCAAATTAGGTAGAATATCTCTGTTTTTAACGGAACAATTAAAATTCCCTCTTCAATCTTTTGTGGCAAACAATGACCAATCCTGAGTGGAGGGAAAAAAACCTTCTTGCCTTCAAATTAGCACAGTATGTAGAAGAATTCAAGTGTCATTTTCAAATTACCACCTTGCAGATTATAGCCAAATTTTACCCAGACATTTTTGAATCCTAATTCTTGATACAAAATCTTTTGTTTGTAACTAGAGAAATGTTTCAGGAGAATGGGAAAGAAACATTTTCCATAAAACCCAAGAGCAGACCTAAGGCCATCTGAAGTTCTGGGGCGGGGTGAAGTGTTATCCAATATCCTCTCAGGGTAGTATTTCCGTGAGCTCAAGGATGCAACTACGTTAAGAGGCCAGGAGCCGTTGGATTTGAGACACCGCCTTGGAGCTCCTCTTCTGGGGAAGTTCAGTAGGATTAGAACAATTTTTGCTATTTGGAGACACGACTGCACATAAGCATGGTTTGCATCCTATGAAATCACCAAATCGCTCTGTTGGACATCTGATTGTTTCCATGGCATATTGGGGAGTTATGAAATCAGGAACAAATCCAACTTCTCCACACTGCTATGGATTAAAAGAAGCCTGTGTTCAAATGAATTCTAACCTACAGCCATGATTCCTACTGAGCTTTAAGGAGAGAGGGGGAAAAAAATTAAGGACATTTGGAATCACTGTTGACTTAAGATCAATACTGTACTATTCCTAAAAGAGTTGGATTTAGGAATTAAAATCCTTTTAGCAATAATTTGTCACTCTGACCCATTCCAAGTCATCTCACTCTGCAAAATAGGTAACAAGGAATAATAAAATAGCAAACATTTTGGTGCACTTCTAAATTCCACAGATATACAGTACAGTGAAACATTGTGGGATGCTCTCTCTCCTTTGTTTTCAGGGGAAAGCAAAGCCCACGTTCACCTTAGCCCAGCAGCGACTTACATCGTATCCGCTGTTACGGATCCCGCGCCGGGGTCGCTCCCGAGTCACCAGAAGGTCCATCTCTGTCTCCCCCGGACTTGGGCTGTTCAGAGACTGCCGGCTTCGGTAGACAGAGTTCTTCATCGGTTGCCTGAAGAAAATCCAACAACTGTTATGATGCAGCAAATGCCTTGACAGATGGAATTCTCCACAGATCCAAACTACAGGCAACCAATGAAGGCTTTGGATTTGCCTTACAGATCTCAGGATTCATTCCATTTGTTCTCTGGCCATAAGAGGCCAGAGGAATAGTGGAATCAAAGTTTTGTTTTTGTTTTTTGTTTTTGTTTTGTTACAGCCCAGAGGCTGTAACCATTTGGCTTAATTGTAAATAATCTGCTTATGGGAACCAGGTAACTAACCTATTGCAGTCCTACAACTACATCTGAAATTCTGCCTCCCAGCAAGCCCAGGGGCTTTCTCTTGACCTCTAAACTTGCTTTTGTTGACTGTTGACTCAGCAGCCCACTGTTCCTCTCAATCTTTCTGATTTCACAGACGGGGTTCTACAATGTGTTAATAAACCCTGCAGGTAATGGGCCTCTTAATACTGTGAGTGTTGATATCTTCTTTTCTAACTTCAGCACAGGGGATTTCTTTCTGGGCTAAGGAGCCATGAACCAAGAGGCAGTTTGGAGCTGAGCCCATCCATCCATCCATCCATCCATCCATCCATCCAATATTCACCAAGTGCCTACCATGTGCCAGGCACAGTGGAAGACGATGGGGATTCACAGTGCACAAGACAGACATGGCCCTGCTCTCTTGGAGCTTCCATTCTAATGGGGGAGACAGATAATTCGCACGATTATTTCAGAGGATGATGAGTGCTATTAGGAAATATAAGATGTGATGGAAGATGGCTAACGTGGGGGACAACTTCAGACAGGATGGTTAGGGAAGGCCTCTCTAGAGAAGGGACAGTTCAGCTGAGACCCAGAGAGAGCCAGCCACATGCCAACCCTGCACAACATTCCAAGCCCAGGGAATGGTACATTGATAGGCTCCACTCAGCTCCCTTAGGAAAGACATACATTTGTCACTGTTTACATGTGCCGTTAGAGGAATCCTTTTGAGGATAAAGAAAGGAACAGGAACACAGTGAGGGTTGTGGCTGTGCTTTTCTCCTTTCACACAAGGCAACTCTTACAAGTTGGGAGTGAGGCCCGGTGGGGATGGGGGTTCCACATGGCACTGTAGGGTGCCAACGGTGGCTCTCCCCTTCCACCTGCCAGTAGGTTTCTCTGTGAATTTTGGCATTTCAGAACATCTGTCTTCAGAGAATCCCCCCTGCCCAGCACCTGTGTTTTGTCTCCACCCTAAGATTCTATCCATTCATGGGTTGAAGGTGAGGAGGTTATATTATTTATTCCCAGTGACTATGTGGGAAGCCAGAAACCTGGCAGGTAGATATACACACACCTTTTCAAGATCACACACCCAGTTAGTCATAGCATGACAGTCACACGCTGTTAGCTTAGAACAGACAATAGAATGCCCAAGGCAATACACTACCCTTGCAATTAGCCTGAGGAATAAAATAGAGGCTATTAAACCTATCCCCTCACCACAAGGAGCTTACCCCTGTTTAGAGGGCCTCTGTGATCTCTGCTTGCCTAATACCCATGATGACCTTTCGGTGGGAGCACTCTGATGTTCTTTGGAGGCTACCCTTCCTGCAGGAGTTGGCCTGGAGCATCAAGCATCGCATCCCCAAGGCCACAATGATTGGTCAGAGGATGGGCCCATGAGTTGGTCCCAATGAGACTGAGTCTCAGGGCTTCCGCTAGAGCAACCAGGAAAGAGGCATTCTCTTGGTCTTGAAGTTTCTGAGAAGACAGGATATAGATGGGGAGTTGCTGGCAGCCAGTCTGCCACTATGAGGTAAGAGTCTGAAGAGGGACCAGCAAAGAGTGATGAAAGAACAAGCTAAATAAGGGGGACATTGTATGAACCCTTGGATCTAGTCATGCCTGAAGCCTTGACCTTTCATGTTCAATGACAAATTCTCTTTTTATTTAACCAGTTTGTTCCGGATTGCCATCATTCGCAACCCAAAGAATCCCGACTAATATAGGGGCTTAAAACCAGTATTATAAACTGTGCTCTATGGTTATCTGCAATTAGAAGCTTCCTTTAGGAATGGAGCACAACCTGGTGAAACAGAATGATTCACCCTTAAAGGAAGACCCCAAAGAATTCTCATCCTTGACCTAATTACAGATCACTTTTTGAAAAAGCAGACTTCACAACTGTCCTGAGATTGCCAATTAACCCATTTAGAAAAGATTTACTAATAAGGGTGGTGGGGGAGTAAACACTAGGATTAGCAATTGACATTTAAGTAGGCTATTTTGGAAGTATTAGAAATACAATAGCAAGATTGTGTGAGCCCTTTCAAGAACCATGAACGTGGGTGAGAGCTTAGACATTGGGGTGCACGCCAGTCTGCTTTTACGTCAAAGACAATGTTCCATTATGGTACTCATTTTAAAGGCTGCTATTTAACATGGATCTCAATGGACCAGACCACCCACATGTGCCTGGTGCATAAGCAACTGCTTAGAAATAAATTAGGCTCTTGGGTAGAGGAATTACTTATTTTAATCAAATAGAGTTCCATTAGGTATATTCATTTCTTGTGGGCATTTTGTAGGCATATTCTTCAAAAGTTAATAAGTTTTGAAACTTGCAAACTTGAAAAGTTTTTTTTAACCTCTGAAAATATGGCTGGGTGGATAGCAATACATTTTATTTGTACTTTGAGGGGCTTTTTAATCCCAGGATAGTTTAAGAAAGTAGTTCTCAAACTGTGTTCTATGGGAACTTAGGGTTCCATAAAGATGAAATGTAGTCCCTGAGAAGGAGCAGCTCTGGTTTCATTAAAACAACTCCATCTTTATTAGTTATTGCCCTAGTTTGGGTTCCCTGGAAGCAGGCTCTGTGATGATTTGAGTACAACTGATTTACTGGGGAAAAGCTTCTAGCAAGCACAAGTTGGGAAGTGGAAAAATGAGAGAGAGAAGGGAAGGAGGCCAACAGAGGGTATGAGATAGTATTTTGGGCAACCGGGGCCTCAAACTTACTGGAGAAGTGTGGAGAACAGTTGCATTAAAATGGAGGCTTTACTTTATGTAGGTATGGCCAAGACCAACAGATCAGAAGGCGGCTGCCATGCAAAAGACAGCTTGTTGTACTCAAAATTCCAAGAGGAAGGGACCTGCCTGGGGGTTCCACATGGGAGAAGCACCAGGGTCAATCACAAGGCAGAGGCCGTGAGGGGAAAAGGTGGGCAAAAGGCTTTCTTGTGGTTTCTTGGGGAAGGAACAGGCAAGGCAGGGTAAACTGGCTTCGGCTTGGATGGTTGGGATCATTTCAGCAGTCTCTGGGGCAAAGGGGCCTTTCCTAGTTGTGGGGTAACCAGTCTGCAGATGATCAGGGCACAGGGACTGGAGCCCAGAGTGGGAAACCTATGTGAAGGAGAAGGTTGGGGCATGGGCCCCGGCTTGTTTGGTTCACGTAAAAAAGATGCACTCGGCAGGCGAGCCCGGTACTGCCTCAGAATTTGCTAGATGGTCCTGGGAGGGGCGGTTTCTCCAGAGTCGGCCAGGCCCCAGATGTCGAACATCCAACAGAAGCTAGAGAATGTGGTTATTACGACAGTGTAGCTTACACTCAGGGTTCTCTTGCCAGGGTGCTTCCCCATCAGCTCGTATCTGTCGCTGTCCGAAGCTCCTCCGGGGCACGTCAACCACGCCACACTTCCGGTGGGGGCCGCCGAGAAAAGTCCCCCGGATGGCAGCCAGAGATGCCTGTGGGCCGTAGGGCGCTGCTGGATGCGGGCTGCCCGGGAGCTGTGGGGGCCAAGGGAATCTGTGGGGAGGGGGCTCTGCCAGCATCTCCCTCAGTTACATGACGACGATCTTCGTGCCTCCAGGTAGAGTTTATAACATAAAAATGGGGGTGTTCTTCTGACTTTAAAGAAAAAGCTGTGAAGACCCTTTTAAAAGATGTTGGGATGAGTCAACATTTGGAACCTAAACGTTGTCTTTGATTTGATCTAATTTAGGTCTCAGGGTAAAGTCCTGGTTACTGTCACTGCCCCTGGACTGGAGGACGCATGCCTCTCGCGTCCCTTGCCATGGAGAGGTCACTGGGAGCAGAATCTCTGCAGAGCGGAACTGGGAGCAGCAGTTACGAGGTAATTCCAGCGTGTGAGAACAGGCCCCACGCACTGGCAGCAGAGTGTGTCAGTGATGACACCTCAGAGCTTACCAAGTCACCGTCATTCTCTTTTTCTCTGTGAATCCTTCCCTTCCCAATCCCATCCCTTGCTGATCTCATCTGCATTCCTACCCCCTCCCCCCACCCAACTGTTGGTCTTCCATACTTTTCCCTTCACTGGCGGAACAAATTTTAACATTATTTTTAGAGTCATTCAATCATTTCTTCCATAGACATTCGTGGAGAAGGGACTACACACTCAGGACATCAGCAGGCTAGGGAAGGGCCTTGAGGGTACAGCCTGAACTTTTGCTGGGCAGTGGGGATACATCTCGGGGTGGGGGAGGGGAGTTGTGTCCATTCTCCTTATAAAAAGCCCCAACCAAAATTTCTTGTGTATTTCCCAAATAACCTCCAAGCTAAGTTCCTCTTATTTGCATACAATCTTTGATTCATTTTCCAAGTGGCAGCAGGAAACCCAGGAAAAACAACCCTTGCCCCAGTCTATAAAAGACTGCTGAGCTAAAAAATCCCCAAGTTTGACCTATAAGCTAAAGAAGCTGCCAGCCTTCCTATAAAACCCATAGCCTTCTTCTCTTTGTTCTACACTTACCAACACAGGGACACGTCCATTGTGAGTCCTGTCAAAGTGGGATTTTCGGGGACGCCTGGGTGGCTCAGTTGGTTAAGTGGCTGCCTTCGGCTCAGGTCATGATCCCAGTGTCCTGGGATCGAGTCCCATATCGGGCTCCTTGCTCGGCCTACCTCTCTGCCTACTTGTGATCTTTCTCTCTCTGACAAATAAATAAATAAAATCTTAAAAAAAAAAAGTGGGATTTTCATACTAGCTTATCATACCCATTGAGTCTAATCAGAAGCATGATGAATGAAGCCATGGTTTCAAATTCCCTCTTTATTAAAAATAAATTATGTGAATTCAATTACTAAAATTCAGCCCTACCTCCCAACTTTATTTTGTGGCTTCCATCCAAGCCTGTCACATAGTCACTTATGCTCTGAACAAATGGCCGCTCAGGACAGGAGCTGTCCTGTCTTGCCTCGTTTGCGAAGGGTGACTCTGCCAACAGGATATACTTGCGGGGGGAGGGGGGGATTGGAGAGCTGGCATGCCCAGAGCCAGAGGGCTGTTGCCTCTGGAGAATGTATATTTGGAAGGGATGGTCTCAAACCATAAAAATACTTCCAAGGAGGGCTTTAGGGTGGGATGGAAAAGAAGAGAGATGGTCATGTTCTTCTCCTTTACCCAGTAGGTGAGGTCAATCTGCTTAGTTAGCAACAAAGCTTGGGATAATGCTGGGGTGTCTGAAGGCTCAGTCATTTAGGTGCCCGACTGTGGATTTAGGCTCAGGTCATGATCTCAGGGTTGTGGGGCTGAGCCCTGCATGAAGCCCTGTGGCAGCCTCCATGCTCAGTGGCAAGTCAGCTGGAGAGTCTCTCTCCCTGTCTCCCTCTGCACCTCCCCCTGCTCACTCTCGCTTTCTCTCAAATAAATACATAAATACATCTTTGAAAAAAAAAAGCTTGGGGGTGATGCCAGTTCAAACAGCTGGCCCTGCCTGCCCCCTGCCCCCGGGGCCAGCTTGCCCCCCTTACAGACCATCACATCACAAACACCCATTGCACTTGTGAGTAACGAGCTTACGGGGTAGTTATCTTTTTTCTCCCGTCAGACTGGAAGTCCCACAAGAGCATTGACTGGGCTGTCCTGCCCACCACAGAATGCTGAATGAGTGGAATGAATGAATGAATGAATGAAGAATGAATGAATAGGACAAAGCATACATGACCAAGAGAGCTGTCAGCAGCTTGTTCGGTGCCTCATGCATAGTCGGTGACAATGAATGTCAAACAAATGAACAAATGTATGAATTTCAGAGAGGAACCCAGCACAAAGCTCTGAGTCGCTGTGCGACAAGTACCTACTGAAGCTGAATGAAAAGGTGAGGCATGAAATTGGCATTCCTTATGCAAGAGCCACTAGTTAATTGAAAAATACCATGTCCCTTGATCTGGAAGTTGCATAACCAGGCAGGTGATAATTGTATATTCACCCAGCTCTGAAATGGCTACTGGTTTGAAACATTATTGAGCTAAATGACAATTATGGTTGTTTACCCAAGTCGTTTGTTTTTTTTTTTTAATGGCTTCGATTTTATTCTTTCCTGAACCCATTATGGAGCACCAGCTCGCACGGACCAGCATGGTCCAGATCACCAGCCAGCAAAGATCACAATTGTAAGGTAACAGATCATGACCATGTTACCCAGGCCCCCACCGCCCTCAACCCACTAATGGGACAGGGACCGTCATTGAATCTCTTAGACACTGTACCTGTTCTTAGACTCAGCAAATGGGGCACAGAGTTCTGGGTCTGGATCCAAAACGTGCTCAATTTCCTTTTGGGTTTTCTCGTACATCTTTTTCCTTTCTGTCTGAGCCTTGCTCGTCTCCACTGGGGGGAAGTCATAATATCCCTTCCTCTTGGCTTTGAGGCGCAGCTTGTTCCGATAGTGCTCGATGTCTGACTTCTGCTTCAGGGCTTTGTTTACCTGGGGAGAGAGGGAGTCTCAGGCCACATCCAACCAGCCACAGCCAATACATGGGAGGTTTTCATCAGGTCACAATTCCCGCAAAAGCTGTCCTAGGCTTCACCTCTGGTCTTTCAAGCCAGCCAGACCCACCTGTGTCCCATTTCAAGACCAACGCACAATAGTGGGTCACAAACAAAATAGAGCCTGATACTCACATACGCTACTTGGACCTTCCATCAGGGCCACCTTCTCCCTACTCTAACCAAGTCTGCTCAGGCCTTTGTAGTGTTGGGCTAATCTCACCTACACCCTTTAGGTTTCCCTGTCTGGAAGCTTCTGACTTGGAAGCCCAGCTGGATGCTGATACTTCACTTGTAGTTCCAGTCCTGAGGAACCCAACAGCCTTCCCTGGCCATTTAGCTCATGCCCAGCTGGACAAGACAGCCAGTTCCCAACGAGGCTGAGTTGAGATGAATGGAGGGAGAAGGCAGAGTAGACGTCCTATTTCCAAGTTCTCCCTACCAACCTGCATTTAAGAGCTTATTTTTGTCAATCTGTATCTTTCTTGAGAGGTAATTCTGAAGCCTTGTATGGCCACTCATGTCAGTTAGTTCCTACTGGATAGGGCAAAGCCAGTCTGGTCATATAGGAAGGAACATTGCCAACACACCTTCTGACCTGTCAGAGATACAAGAAGATGGCTATGATAAGTAAATAAGTAACCAACAATGAGGACATTATACCCATGGGCAGAGCTGACTGGTGAAATCAGCCTGACATTTACTGGATGATATGGAGGCTCATTCATGCTGTTTGTAATCAGACTGGATTCTATTAACATAACCATGTATAGTGTTGTTATTATATTCTCTTAAAAATAATCTTTAAAAGAGTTTTCTGTAATTCATAAACAGAAAATTCATCTAGTGGTAAGACAGAGATCAATCTACAGGATGAGGCCCAAGGCTCTACTTTAGACGTTTTATATTTATGGCATATTTTTTCTGACCTGTGCCAAGGTCTCCCCACCCTGGGACTTAATGAGATTTTTAGGCTGGTAGTTTAGCCTGGACGGTCTTCATTGTTCCCTCATTCTGCTTGCCACCAAGAAAACTAGGCAAAGAGAAGGAGCTAGGATGACATCTTCTGAGCCAGGAATCCCATTTCTGGAATCTCTCCTTAAGCAACATTCCAAGAGGGCTTCAAAGTCAGAGATGAAAGTTAACATCACCAGTAATCAGACATATCAGTATCAAGGGCTTGATGCCCACAAAAGGGCCCATCACCCCCGTGGTTATGCCAAAAATGCATAACTACAATCTAATCACAAGAAAACATCAGATAAACCCAGACTGAGGGGCATGGTCCATGATAACTGGCTGGTACTCTTCAAAAGAATAATGATCATGAAAGACAAAGAATGGTCACAAAGAAGGACTGAGGAACTGTTCCAGACTGGAGGAGACATGACTAAATGCCATGTGGGATCCCAGACCAGATCCTGGGACAGGAAAGGGACATTAGTGGAAAAACCAATGAAATTCAAATGAGGCTTGTCGATTAGTCAATCACAGAGTACAAATGTTAATTTCCTGTGTTTAAAAATTATTCTATGGTTATGAAAGATGTTCACCCTCAGGGGGTTCCTGGGTGGCTCAGTCACTTAAGTGGCTGCCTTTGGCTCAGGTCATGATCCTGGGGTCTAGGGACTGAGTCCTATGTCAAGCTTCCCCGGCTCTGCGGGAAGCCTGATTCTCCCTCTCCCTTTGCCTGCTACTCCCCCTGCTTGTGCTCACTCATGCTCTTTCTCAGTCAAATAAATAAATAAAATCTTAAAAAAAAAAAAAAGATGTTCACACTCGGGGTAGCTAGGTAAAGAGCCAACTTTACTGTACTATACTGTACTGTTACCACAACTCTTGAGTAAATCTGAAATTATCTCAGAATAAGAAGGTTTTAAAAGTCAAGCATGACATTACTCAGATATAATAACCAGAACCAAAACTAAACCACAAATTACCAGGAAGATTTGAACAATGGGTGACCAGTTTTCCAATCAATGGTATACCTACTCAATGAGGTCATGAACAATGATCATCCCAAAGACAATGGCAACAACTGCAAATGTTTAGATATGGGGTGCCTGGGTGGCTCAGTCAGTTAAAAGCATTTGCCTTCAGCTTAGGTCATGATCCTGGGGTCCTGGGATTGAGCCCCACGTCAGGCTCCCTGCTCAGTGGGGTGCTGGTTTCTCCCTCTCCTTCTGTCACTCTCTCACTCAAATAAATAAATAAACTCTTAAAAAAAGATATGATATAAAATTGTCTGTATGAGATTCTAAAATATACAAGAGTTTGTTCAAAAGTCTGGGAAGGTGGTACATGAAATGAAAACAGGATATGTAAGGGTAGTGAGACTATAGTAGTTTTTCTTTTTTCTTCTGAACATTCTGTATGGTTATTATGTTTTCTTTAAAATAATCTTTAAATGAATTACCTATAATTCATAAAAGGAAAGTTGATGGCTTTGGGGTTGTGGTTTCTTCAGTGAAACAAGCCAACCATAAGAGAAGAAGGAAGAAAATTCCAAGACAATCTGTCTTAAATGCTACAAAGCAGTAAATTACAGAGAACACTTCAGGGCTCATTTCCAATCCAAATGCCAGCAAGGTCCTTTCCTCTAACTGCCAAAATGTAACAGGTATCCATTTCTGGACAGGTAAAATACTTATCTGTTTTCCTTCTAGGACAGGGTGATGGGCCTGGCAGAAAAAAGGAGTTGTGGGTTGAATTTCACTGAGATCTAGAACATGTTCCCATGACAGTCACATCAGGAAGCTGGGGTGAAATGATCCTGGCAGGGCACCCATTATCTAGGTCCACAATGGGCAGACGTCCTAATCAAGAGCAGTTACCAGGTTATTAGTGACCCCCTCAGAGGCCTCCAGTCATTGGGCTTGTGTATCAGGTGGGAGAACTGTGCCTAAGGAAAGATTCAGTGGGCATGATTGGCTTTTAGAAGACATGAAGGTTCCCAAATTATAGAACCAGGAGACATAAGACGATAAATGATCAATGAATCCATGATCATTGGCTGACTAATAACAATAATAATAATAATAATGTACTAATTGTACATTACAATATGCTATGCCCTGTTCTAAGTGTTTTACCTATAGCAACTCATTTGATCCTCCCAATAGCCCCATTTTACACATGGAAATACCGAGGCATCAAAAAATGAACTAAACTGCCTAAGGCCACATAAATACTAAGTAGAAGACCTTGGCTTCAGATCCTTGCAGGATAGTTTGAGAGTCTGTACTCTTCTAAGCACAACGCTATTTTTCACTGACATGCTGCAGTAAGTCAAAGAGAGGGAAAGAGCACTGGACAGGGAGCCAGGGGACCTGAACACCACATCAGGGCTTTCACAATAACCACAGTGTGCTTCTGAGCAAGCTGCTTGACCCTCTGGCCTCAGTTTCTTTGTCTAAACCATGAGGAAGTTGGCATAGAAGTTCTCTATAGATCCATAACCAGTAAAGTTCTTTTAAAAAAACTGATGACCCTGGGGTCTCGCCTACCTCACCACACTCCCCCACTGCCCTGCGCCCTCCATGGGGCCAGGCCCCTGCCCACACTGCTGGCCTGCTCCCCCTGCATGGGGACTAGCAGCAACCCATGCCTGGAGCTTCCCAAGTCGGACTTGTCTTCCCAGCTCCCCAAGAGGAAGAAGAAGGAATATTTGTGGCATAACAAGGCCCCTGCACCTGCTTGACTATGACTGCCTTGGTGATCCAGCCTGCACCCCCCCTGCAGGCTGAAGCAGGCCCGGATCATCCGTCAGGTCAGGTCCGGGTCACATCCCCTTTTTCAGGGAGGATTAGAAGGGCTGAGAGGACCCCACAACCTCTCTTCCAACTGATGCTTCTGCAAGGTGCCGAAAGATCCTGTGAAGCCCTAGGGCAAGGGCGGCATCTGGGTGGTCACCATGAGCCTGATCCCAGCCCAGGCGCTGTGCTGGTGCTGGCAGAGCAGGGGATGCGGGGAGATTGTGCCAAGGACCCAGGCCCCTATGTGAGGCACTGCTGGCCCTCCCAGCGCCCAGTACCCAGCCACCACTCAGTGAGGGCTCCAGCAACAAGTCTCTGCTGGGCGACCCCTGGGGGCGTGCCGTGGAGCAGCCCAGGTCCAGCGGACTCTGGGCACAGTGGGCAGGAGGTGGTGCCTACCCCACCCCTGTCCCCTGAGAGACCTTTGGGGCCCCCTGCCCCCGCTCCAGGCCCTGGAGAGCAGAGGGGGAGACTTCCTAGGGGGATACCACCCCTCTCCTCTGAGCCCAGAGCCTGGCCCCGCCACTTACTGCAGGGTACCCCAGAGCCCAGGGGACCCTCTGGTGGGAGTCACAGCGCCTCACTTTGGGCAGCTGCCAACGTGCCCACCTCCACTCACAGTGTGGTCATGCCTTTGGCTCCACTGCTGCCCCACATTCTGCCCCCAGTGCTCACCCCTTCCATGAGCCCACTCTACTAGGGGGTAGCCCCTGAAGCCCATGGCCCCCCTGGGTTGTTCTAGGACCTCAAAGCTCTCTTCCAGGGGATGCCACTTCACAGGGGCATTTGTGATGTGTGGGTCAGCAGCTCCAGGCCCCAGCTGCCTCCATCCCAGGCTGGCTACTCTCCTGGCACAACCTGCAAGGCTCGCAGAGCAAGGCTGCTCTCCTCTCCTACCCCTTCCTGCCACCATTGGCTTCCTGGGAAACCAAGGCCAAGAGGACCTGGAGACGTCTGTGGCCACAGCAGCCTTGAAACCCTGATGTGGTTTACAATGCCCAGGTGTAAAGGGGCCTGGCATGGTCCTCGAGGTGTGATGGAAAAAACACTTTCCAACCTTGGAAATCTCTACCTGTTGTAGGTAACAATTGCAGTCTGCAGACAAATGAAATCAACCATCAACACAACAGCTGGACAAGAGAGAAAACGTGAAGCAGGTGTGTGCCCATGTGTGGGTTCCACGTGCATGGTCGTAAAAGCTCAGAAACATTTCAGCCCACCGCCACTCTGCTGCGGGGATGGAGGAATGGCGGATACTCTCTACCTGACTTCCTCTCTTCCTCTTCTCTAAACTGCCCATAGCTGCCATCCATCCATCCGTTTCCTTTGGTCAAATCATCAGTCTCTGGAGTATGATTCGAAATTTTTTCAGTCTCTTAGGAAAACTGATTCACATCCTGAAACGCACTGATAGCCTCCTGGAAGTAGGCAAACGGTTGTTCCAAGCTGGCTAAAAGGTGTTAAAGTCATCTCAAAGCCCCTGTAGTGGCCGCATTCCTGCCTGTAGGACATTATCTTCTTTGGTCCTTTATCAGTTCTAGCCCTTTTCATCCCACTACAGCTGACAACCCATAACGAGCAGGTTAAGAGTGTTACCGAAGAAGGGGGAAGGTTGTGTGTGTGTGTGTAAGGGGATGGGGAAGAATTTCTGATGTTTCTCTTCATAACTACAGTTAAAAAAGGTAATCTCTATCCTCAACGTGGGGTTTGAATTCATGATCCCAAGATCAAGTGTCATGTGTTCTACTGACGGGGGCACCCAAGTGCCCCATAACCAGTGTTTTTTAAAAAAAAAAAAAAAATCACCCTATAAACTCATTTTGGTTGACTTGCCTCCTGATCGGTCCCACTGAGGCCTGCACACCCAGAGGTAAAAATGACTGATAGAGCTTTAGACACCACACATAACCTGCATCCAGTTCACCCAGATGGTGTTCCCTGGTTTGAATTTCCAGTGGCCTGGCTGTGCTGGTCCCCAGATGCTCACCTCGCCGTTGAGGGCCGCTGACTCCTGGCTCCTGTCCGATGTGGGATGCACCACGGGGAGGGCTGTGGGTTTTATGGCAATGAGCTGCACGGATCCGGAAGACGTGTCAAAGGGATCGGCAGCCGCCTTGCCTGCGTTGTCAAAAAGCACGGCTCCGTCCTCTTCATCACTCGCCGGCACTGAAGCACAACATAAACACATTGATCTTTTTATTGTGTGGGGATGCTGCATGGTCGTGGGGGAATCTGTGTAAGGCTCCCAGAACGAGGACCTTACATTACTCATCGTGGCCTCGGGAATCACAGCGTCAGGTTCAGTGCCAAGGGCTCACTACTGTTCAAGGATTTCTCTTAAATTTAAGGTCTATACTATTCATTTCTCCACTGTATTATCATCGGGTAGGAAAGAATCATAGAGGTTTGAATTGAAACAGCAAAAATCATCCTTTCAAAACTGTGACAAATGTTTTTTGAAAAAAAAAAAGTAAATTTTTTCTCTGTGTTTGAGTCGGAGAGGAAAAAAGTATAATTTGGCCAAAGCTGGCAACTATTCTTAAAATATGACAGCCAACGGAATACCAGCATTCATTCCAGTCTCTGGCACCAAAGCCACCCTTTTTCGCCCAAGGTTAAGCAATGAGTCTTCCCTGGTCAGCCGGCCGTAGGAATTACGGCTGATGCTGTTTTTTCTTTCTCAAGGCTGCTTCTCCAATGATTTGGGTTTGGAGTTTTGTCATTGGTCAAAACAAAAGAAAGCCAAGAAATAACCTCCAGAGAAACGAATATAACACTATCGACAACTTCCCTAATTAAATAGAGAGAATTCCGCCTACACTCTGTTAAATTAATTCACCCCTCTGACAGATAATTCCGCTCTGATTGCTGAAAGACACCAGTCTGCCTTGTGCGTCCATAACTAAGCTGGCGGATGAAGTCCCAGAGCCGGTGGGATCTTGCTGATTGACTTGTGCTTAAAGCACTTTCCCATTAGGTAGCTCTAAGAATGACAGTTTATTGAGCACGGCTGGGCGAGAGACAAATGAATCCCGTTCCAACAACTAGACCAGTGGGCAATTTGGGAGCAAAACAGGTGTTCTGTAAAATATGAATGTAACAGAATTGTATTCATCTTTCCTACTGCTTGCTTAAGACATTGGGATGTTCTTTAAATTATTGAGAAACACAAAGTTTGTATCATATTGTCACTTATCATAATCACAGATTTGCCAAAGTAAGCGGAGGAAATTGTTATTGCACAATGTGGCTCAGACGCCATAGGGTCTAACAGTGGGCTGTAATTGGAGTGTTTTTTTGGTTCTGTGAATTTATTTGCAAATAGCAGGACACGAAACAGCCAATGACAGAAGAAAAGCTCTACTCACACGTCTTTTTGGAGTAGAGCTCTCCTGGGCAATTCCTGCCTGACCACCACTGTGTCCCACCTGGACAACTGCTGGGACACCATCGACGGCAGCCACCTCCAGGACGGCACTCAGTGATTCTCACCTCCTGATATTCACAGCCACAATGAATAGTACTGAGCTGTGCAGCCACTGGGGAATTGCAGAAATGACAAGGCTAGGTCATAAAAAAACCCCTGTGGCTTCCACCTTGCTCTTTCCTGAATCACTTACTCCGGGGAAAGTCAGCTGCCCTGTTATGAGGACACCCAAGCAGCCCTAGGGAGAGGTCCACATGGCAAGACACCGAGCCTCCTGCTGACAAGTATGTGAGCAAGCCACCTTGCAGGTGGAGTCTGCAGGCCGGGTCAAGTCTACGGATGACCACAGGCCAGGTCAACATCCTGACTGTGACCTCCTGAGCCGGAACCACCCAACTACGCCACTCCTGGATTCCTGATCCAGAGAGGACAGAAGAGAATAAACATAGATGGTCATTTTTGGTTGCCAGTTGCTAGGGCAATTTGTTACACAGCAGTAAGTACCTCATATACCTAAATAATCTCCCTTCTGGGAGATTCTACTCTTGTCTTCCTGCCCAAGATACATACTCACAGCAGCCAGGATGGCTATCTCTTTGAAAGGTAACCAGATCACAGTACTCCTCCGATCAGAACCCTCCAAAGTCTTCATCTCTCTTAGAATAAAACCCAGAGTCTTTCCTATCTGGCCCTGACCACATGGCCGAGCATACTTCTCTTATCCACTCTGTTCCAGCGACAATAGCCTTCTTGAACACACCTGGCTTGTTCTCACCTCTGGGATTTTGCATTAGGTGTTCCCTCTGCTCAGAATGCTCTTTCCCTAGATTTTTGAATGCCCAGTTCCTTCTTATTTTTCAACTGCAGTTAAAAGCTTTCCTTATCCGGGGCGCCTGGGTGGCTCAGTGGGTTAAAGCCTCTGCCTTCGGCTCGGGTCATGATCTCAGGGTCCTGGGATCGAGCCCCGCATCGGGCTCTCTGCTCAGCGGGAAGCCTGCTTCCTCCTCTCTCTCTGCCTGCCTCTCTGCCTGCTTGTGATTTCTGTCTGTCAAATCAATAAAAAAATATAAAAAAAAAAGCTTTCCTTATCCACCAATCTAAAATAGCCTGCCCATCACCCAGTTACATTTTCTTCTTTGCACGTATCACTGTTGATGTGTATTGATCTAACATGTGCCCTGCCCCTGCCCCTGGAATAGAAACTCCACCTTTTAAAAGGCTGATGCCTATTGCCTTTCATGAGGTCTCATGCGCAATTGGCTTTTAGTAAGGGATTTGTTGAATAAATGAATGAAGGAATGACAAAAACTTCCTGACTTAGAAAAGGAGATTGTAGTAAGTTGTTAGTATCTGCAAAACAGGTGAACACGTCAAAGTTAAAATTATGCTATCACAAAACTGTTCAGAGGGTGAAGAGATGGTACTCAGTGATTTTAATGATTCTGGGTGGTGATACCCTCGCTTGACGCTTGAAACCCCATGGACAGGGTAAGGAGAGAGCATAACTGTAACGGGACGGGGAAAGGGTATCCTGGAAATTGTACGAACTGTAGTTCTTTTCCATCCTTATTCTTGAAAAATATTCAGATTTGCACAATAATCTCTCCAGGTTTAAGAGAAAGATAATTAGCTATCCTGCCTCCCTCCCCCAAAAGATTATGTAAAAATACATTATATTTTAAATATTGATATATGAAAGTGAGGGAGTCCAAGAAGTTCATGGGCATATTTGATGTATCGTTAGTCCCTAAAGGGAAAGACATGGAAGAATGCTAAAGGAAAGGGCCACAGTTAAACTGTGGAAGTGTCCCACATACCATACACCACCAGCATCGTCATAAATGCCACCGGCCCCAACCTCATTGTGTCTTAGTTGCACTGTTGGTTTTAACTAGCATAAATCAGCAATCTAATTTCCTTCCTTCCTTCCCTCCTTCCTTCCGTTCAACTTCCAATCCAATAAAATACAATATTGATATTTTGATGAGCTCTGACGTCGTGGATAGGATATGGTATAGCGAAGCCTGTGATAAAAAGGGCGAGTGAAGTTTCCATGCAAGACCCAGTCTAGAATTCTGATGTGCTTTAGCGTCTGTTGGATTTTAGAGTGAACAAATTGGTCCTATCATTTCTGTTTGAAAATTTCAAGCTGAACCCCACTGAATAGGAACCTGCAGTGAAACAGAGGCCACCACCCGTGGAAGCTCACTGGATTTACCTCTGGCAGAAAGACAACGCAGCAAAGTACCATGAACCTGGAGAAAGGATGGCTTTTTAATAGAACAAACACATTAAAACCTCAACCTTGTACCCTAATTGGATTTTATTCATGCACCTGGCTCTTGTTATTTCTGATATTTAAATAATCAAAGTGACCTAAACAATAAGGAGGCAAGCAGAGCTATGGAAAACAAGAACAGAAGGTCGGCAGGAACATTTTGGGCAGGTCAGTGTCTCACCAGCAAGGGGGGGAGTGATGGGCTTGGAAACAGGCCTTGCTCCCTCCTTTTCTATGGATTAAATGCAAGGGAGAGGGAAAGGCATCATGTCGTACACGTGACTTACTGACTGAGGAATGAGGGCATTGTACATTTCCAAGCAAGAAAAGGGGCATAGAAGAGTAGGTGCGCGGATTCATTTTATAAAAGAACAAAGCAGTGCAACAAAACAGACGTGTGTGTTGTCATATGCATAGTAAGAAGGTCTGAGAAAGGCACAGGCTAAATTATTCAAGGTCATCTGAGGACTGGCATGGGTGATGGGACATGTGCGGGAGGACAGACTTTGACCTGACTTCATATATCTCTGGGAAGCCTTCCATGAGCTGGCATGGCAGAGAGCTGATAGGTAGGATTTCTGGTGGTCCTGGGCAGGGTAGATATGCCAAGAAAACCCCACATGCCATGCCTTGATCTGGGTGTAGAAAGCAGTCTCTGTTACAGTGCATGGGGAGTTCAGGAGAAGAAGAAATTCAAGAATCAAATCGGTAGGACAATTTAAACCAGTGCTTTACAGAATGGCTAGAAGTAGGAATGAGGTCCACATTTGCCCTGCAGAAGACAAATCCGTTGTGTCATTATCCCTTTCTTACTTTCTTTTTTGGGTCAGAACAAAGAAATCAGTGACATTTGGAAACAAAGGAATATTCTGGCACTAGTCCAAGAGAGAGACCCTGAATCCTAGTCCATCAAATTCCTGTCCACCTGAGTGCCAGATTATTTGGCTTTTCACCTGGCCTTTCCGCAGGATCCCACCTTACAACTCATTGAAATCTGAAGGGCATTTCTTTGGATCTGAGTGGCAGCCTGGGGTACTTGAACCTGGGCTTCAGCCAGCCAGCACCGCAGGGGGAAGGAGCCCATGGAAGGAGGGTCAGAACAAAGGTGGGTCGGGGTCGGAGGGGTGGGGGGACAGACATACAGTCATGTCTGATGGATGCCAGGTAGAGACGGTGTCACAACACAATAAGGCAGCTCCAACGACTTATAAATAAACCCTATCCCCCATCCCTTAGAGGGAGGGAAAAGATCTGTGCGAGGGAGAATCCAGCCCGTTTCATTTCCCTAGAGAATAAAGGCAGAAGCATGGGCTGATTTTTGTGATGACAGATCAATCACCGTGTCGTTTCCTGGGAGAGGTGGCTTGGTGATACCTGGTCTCTCAGGCAGAGACTGAACCCCTGAAACTTACCAAGGGAGTCAGGGCAAGAAAATGAGGGGAATCTCCAAGACAAGCGGCTGTTCGGAGATCTGACCTCCTTGTGGATCCGGTTCTAGGAATCCTGTCCATTTAGCCAAGGATTACAAAATTCGCAAAGCAAACACCAGTGCATTCTGCACAGGGCTTTTCTAAAGCACTGGGCAATTCCATAAGGTCAGGGAGCAGAGGATAATTTGGAGAAGGGGGGTCAGCCTCCTGACTTTTCTGGGGCGCACCTAGGGTGCTTGTGAGCGTGGGCTCGTGTGTGTGTGTGTGTGTGTGTGTGTGTGTGTGCAAGTGTGTGTGGGAGGGGCTCAGGGCTGGTGTTGGCAAGGAAGGCTTCTCACCATTTCTCTTCCGTGCCTCCTCCTTTGTCACTTTCTGCTGTGCCATGACATTCTGGGGCGAGCGCCTCCCTGAGCTGGGCTTCCCGGATTCGTTGCTGACGACCGAGCCATTCTCACTGGGCGACCTGCTGGAAGTAACCATAGCAACAGGAAGATGGTAAGTTCCGACTCCAGCAGCCTCCTCTCGAGGGTATTTTATTTGCGGTTTATGTCTGTCGCCTTTCATTCTGGCTTTATCCCAAAGAAGAAACGATACAGGAAAAGAAAAAAGAAAACAACAAAAAACAACACTAGCCCCATACTACCGCATGGGTTAAGCATCTGGCCATGGTGAAGTCTGTTGTTTACGGGGAATGCTTAGCTCTGCTGAGAAGTTCAACAAGCACGGCCTCAGGTCCCATCTCTGTTCCTTTAACCCCAGTGACGGTGGAAGCGGCGGTGATGGCGTTTGGAAGCATGCCCCCTTTTTAGAACACAGCGCTCTGAAGAGGGTTGGAGAGCGCTGGATTCAGGGGGCATCTGCGGGCACATGCATAAGACGTAAGGTTCTCTTTGGTGATTCCCTGTACGGAGTAGACCTTGACCACTAAAGTTGAAGTCACCGCACGACCGAGTTTGTCACTTTGCCTCCCACACGGGCGCGCGTGTGCACACACATGCTCTGTAACTGCGCTAACGGGCGAACCCATCTGAGCTGCTCGGCCCTTCGGGAGGTGCTTCGTGGGCAGCAGTTCTGCCAGGTGTCGCGCCACATGTCCTGGTATACAGAGACACAAAGACACCCACCATGTTCTCCAAGAGTTCCCCATCAGAAGAACCAGCTGGGTGCCAAGGGCTACGCAAATGGTTTCAGAACTCTTAGGGAATCGTCGGGACAATTGTCACCCTTGTTTGGTGATTGTCACTTGTTTCGCAAGTGAAGGATGTGACGCTGGAGGAAGTGGGCGGTTTTGTCCCGGGCTGAGCTAGGAAGTGGTAGATCCGTCCTGGAAGCCAGGGCTCCCCCTGCAGGTAGGGGCTCTCCCCACATGCCAGAGCACCTCTCCTTCACAGTCTCCTAAAACATCCCAGATAAAGCCCTGGGGCAAGCCAGGGGCCATCTCCCCTTCTCTTGGGGCCCATTCTGGTCTTCTGGGACTCTCTGGGAAATGGGCTTTTGGAGCCCCTGCTGTGGTTCGTGCTTCTTTAGGCCTCAGATTGTCATAAACATCAACTGCCTTCCCTTCTGTGGAGACAGTCAGGAGCAGGGATCCAGAGGACTCATCAAACCCCTTATTCTTCTACCGTCAATGGTCTGAATTCAGAACATAAAGGCATCCAGCCCCTACGATGGAAGACGGGCTGGAATGACATGGAGCCCGTGACCAGTAAGTAAGCAGCTTCTAAAGTGGATGCTCCTCTTTCTTCCCCTCCCCCCTCTCTCCCCATCCTCTGGGAACTTCAGCACCCCAAAACCACCACCAGTGAAAGGGCCAGCTCCCATCCACGGGATGAGGCCACATCTGCCCAGGGGTTCCAAAGAACAACAGAGCCAAATGAGATGGTCTTGGCCAATGTGCCTCAGTGTAAGTTTAGGAAGTCTTGTTTATTATCTTCCTTCTTTGGATGAGCTAATGCACTTCAGCATATCAAAGGCCCTGATCAGTTCTGTAAAGAGACTCCTCTCCTTTGGTTTAATCCAGCATTTCCGGGTTTATTTGGCCCCAGATCTCTTTCACCATAAGACAGTAATACAAAGAATACAGCTTGGGAAAATATGGATAAGGTATTCATTTATCAAATATACATTATTTACCAACAGCTCTTTGATCACTGAGTCCTAGTTGTACACAGACACGTCCACAGAGAACACATAAGGCCTCAGACTGTTTTCAGAATGGCACCTTCTCTTCCAACTGGCTTTAATGGGGCAGCAAGACTCTCACTGAGGTCCAGAGAGGAAGGAAGGGGAAAGGCTTCTTGTAACCTATTTTATTCTCACAAAATACTTGATGGTATTTGTAGCATTTGCATATTTTCTTCATTTGATCCTGAAACGATTTTCTGGCTGTTCCTTTCACTTCAGGGAAAGGCATGAATGAGTACATTTCTGGAGAGAAACTATACCTCTGCTTTACTTTTTCATCAGCTTATAATCTTATGTCTACATGGGGCCATCAACATCTGGTCAAAAACAGAAAACGAAATTTGTATGTGTCCATGTCCACTCACAGAACAGTAGCAAAGATGTTTCTGAAAGCAAGAAAGGGCCACCTGTGAGGCTATAGTTTTAGGCTGTTGAACTCAGGAGGCCCCCTTCTGGGGATATGGGTGTACGTGGAGCTTGGATGAAGGGGTGAGGAGGATTAATCAGTTGCTGAACAGTTATGGCAAATCACCAAATTGAATGGCCGTCCCTATGAGGTTGATCCTCACCCATTAATCCTGGTCACAGACCAACAGAACAGCATCACCAACAGCCTTGGCTAGAGGGACAGGGCCTGCAACACCTGTCTGTTTGCAAGCGGCTGAATCCTCAGATTTCAGTTTTAAACCAGTTTTAAAAATAGACGTAAAAATCGAGATATCTTAGCGACCATCAGATTTCTGGTTTCTCCTGTTTTTCACTTGTGAAACTTTCTGGATCACCTAACAGACCCATTCTGAAAGGGCATGTTGTCCTCAACCAGCAGGAACGAGGGAACTGATGTGGGAAGATGAAAAGCCAGAAAAATAAATGCATGATGAGTTTGCTGTTGGTTTTGGCATCTTTGTTTCTTTCACTAATGACTCCCATGGTCAGCTGAACTTGAACAGAGGTGAGCTTTCTTGCGTAGCTTTGGCAATGACAGAGCCAGCCCTTAGTAAAATTCTATTTTTACAGCAACATTATGTAATCATTCAGTGGTGTAGACATTGTTTTCTTTATCTATATTTGTTTCATAAGCTATTATTTCTTAATAAAATTTCCAGAGTAAGTAATTGAATTTGACTACCAAAAGTAGACTCCCTGCTAATTCAAGAAGAAATGCTTATTCTAAAAAAAATTTTTTTAAATAAATTTTTATACAGCTTAAATCACTCAGCTAGCATGGGTAAAAAGGAATTTTTATTCTTCCCAGCAGTGCTGTGTTAATATCCTAATTTCAGTAATTCTATTTATTTCTTTTCAGGGTCCTCTAGTAGGTGATAAATAAGTTGTTACATGCCTTTATTGTATCTGGCAAAGATCATAATGAGAATAATTACTGTAAGCAATTCTATTTGCCGGTCAATTCAGATAACTCATCTATTGCTTTGCCGTATGTTTCAGTTCTTCGTGTTGGGGCAGACCGTTGTAGTTGTGATCCCGATTTATTCCCACCTCCCTGTAACCAAGCTTTGGTGGCCTCCTCCCATATGAACTCTGGACTAGACCACGTGTCTTGCTTTGGCCCGCAGGACAGTAGCAAACATGACACTGGCAAAGATTTGAGAAGTGCCCACGTTTGGGAGCTTGTTTTCTTGCTGACCTTAGCATCCTATAACCACCCTGTGAGAAAGCCAGAGTGAGCCTGCTAGAGGATGGGAGACCATGTAGCAGGGGGCCCCAGTTACCAGGCCAACCTGGCCAGCCTACTGCCTGACTACAGATGCACGAGTGAGCCCAGCTAGATCAGCCAAGCCCGGGTCAGCCCAGAACCACCACCTACCTGCTCAGCCCAAACTGCCAACCCACAAAAATCACGAGCTGAAGAAATGGTGGTTGTTTTAAGCTGCTAAGCTTTGGAAGAATTTGTGGCAGAGCAATAGAGAGCTAATCCATATCTCTTCAACTTTCCTTCCTACCCAAGTTGGAATCCCACCTGCTGTTTCTCTGTACATCTTTCTGAGGTACCAAGAACTCCTGGAGGGAAAAACACAGAGCCTTGTGGCATGACTCCAGTGCAAAGTTTCTGTATTTGATACAGACAATCCTTCCATCCTCCCTCATATTACTCCCTTCCCTTGGCTTCTTGGATTCCATTCTTGCTTTGTCCTCCCCGTGCCTTTTTTCCCAGTGCTTTTCGGTCTCTTGTGCTGATTCTCCTTCCTCATCTGGGCCTCTAATCATCGCAATGTTCCAGGGTTCAGGTCTTGGATCTCTTCTCTACCTATACTCTCCTAGGTGACCTCGTCCAGTGTCATAGCTTTAACTACTAAATGCTGACAACCCCTCTATTTATATTTCTGCTCTGGACCCCTCCTCTGAACTGCACGTTCATTCAGCTAGTTGAGTTCTGAGGACTTCCACGTGAATGTCTAAGAGGCATGTCAAACTTACTGTGTCCACATCCAAACTAGTGATCGTCTCCTACAGATTTCTTCTCTTCCAGTCCTCTCCAACACAACCTATAGCAAATGGGTCCCTCTCTATTTCCATTCCTCACAACAATCTATCAGCAAAGCAAGGCTTATGAGCTCTTCCTTCAAAAACGTGTCTAGAATCCCATCACTTCTCACAGCACCACGCCTTGGCCCACACCGCCATGTCTCACTGGGACTATAGTAACAGCCTCCTGATTATCTCTCTGCTTCCACTCCGTCTCTCTACCATCTGTTGTCCACACAACAGCCAGAGTGAGCCTTTACAACTGCAAGTCACAACATGTCACTGTTCTTCTCAAAACCTCCAATGACTTCTGATCTTTCTTCACAATAAAATTCCAAGTCCTGGCTTTGGTTTATAGAGCTTGACATGTTCAACTTCAGGCAACTTCTCTGACCCATCTGTCACCACTTCCTCCCTAGTTCACTTTGGCCTCCTTGGCCTTCTGGCTCTTCTTCAAGCGTATGAAGAGATTTCCTCCTTGGGGCTTTGCACATACTGTTCCATCTGCTCAAAATATCTTTGTCCAAGATAGCCTTGAGGTTACACATCATTCCATTCAGGTCTTTCTCAAGTATTACTTAACCAGAAAATTCTTCCTTGACTTCCTGTTTAAAATAACATCATGCCCCTGCTCCCTTCCATTGCCCTATCCTCTTACCGTGTTTTGGTTTTCTTCTTCATACCCATCACCACGCAACTTACTGTGCATCTATTTCTCCATTTGTTTATTGCCTAGCTCTCCCCACCAGATTGTAAGCACCATGAGAGTAGGAACTGTGCCTTGTTCACTGCAGTATCCCCAGTGCCTCGTGAAGAGCATTCAGCAAATATCTGTTAGGTGAAGGGAGGGAGAGTAAGAATGAGGCAGGGGTGATGTAGCTCTCCCAGACTCCACTGTGGTCTCAGGCAAAGGAGAGAAGGGACTTGGCAATGGGAGTTGGTTTGGCCAGCCAACAGGGCTTGCCATAGAGAGTTCATTACCTCTTTATAAGACTATTGTAAAGTCCTTACAGCCAGTCTCCTGGCCTCTGGCCTAACCTCTTCCATCTATCATCCATGCTGCTACTGGAGTAGTCTTTCTAAAATACAGGCTGGATGTCACTGTCTCACTATCTTGCAGAAGAACTTTCAGTGGTTTCCCACTGCCCAGAGAATATAGGTCAAACTACCGAGCCTGGCCATCAAGCCCCTCCACAATTTTCATCCATCTGGTTTCATCCTTCACTGTACTCCAACCACTGTGAACTATAAACCGTAGGGACATTCACCAGTGCATGAATGTGTGCTGGTCTTTTTTCCCAGCTCCTTTGGACTGGACGCCTTTATCTCTCCCCAGCTGTTGACACTCCACTCTGAGGCCCAGGTAGAACATAAGCTCCTCTACCACCTTTCCCTTATCAGAATTAAGCTCTTTCTCCTCTCTTTCCACAGCAGTTCATTTAGACGCCCCTATGAGCACTCAGATGTCATGCTTGGTTTCTAGATACTTCTCTCTCTGTCTCTCCGTCATGAGATCCTTGGGGTCAGGACTCAATCGCAAATCTTTCTGTAGCCTTTCCAATGCATAGCAAAGTGCTCTGTTAATGGTAAAAAACTCCTAAAATTTTTTTAATATTTATTTATTTATTTTGAGGGGGATGGGCAGAGGGAGAGGGAGAGAGAGAATCTCAAGCAGACTGCCCACCAAGTATGGAGCCCGATACAGGGCCCAGTCCCATGACCCTAATCCCATGACCCTGCAGTCATGACCTGAGCTGAAACCAAGAGTCAGATGCTTAAGCAACTGACCCACCCAGGTGCCCCCTCCCAAAATGGTTTTTAACCTCAAACCACGAACTCTTAAAAAACGGTCAGATAAAAAATCCAACTCTACTGAATCAAAGGCACTGTTTCTAAGAAAGTTTAAAGAGATTTTTTTTTTATATTTTATTTATGTGACAGAGAGAAATCACAACTAGGCAGAGAGGCAGGCAGAGAGGCAGGCAGAGAGAGAGGAGGAAGCAGGCTCCCCGCAGAGCAGAGAGCCCGATGTGGGGCTCGATCCCAGGATCTTGAGACCATGACCTGAGCCGAAGGCAGAGGCTTTAACTCACTGAGCCACCCAGGCGCCCCTTCTAAGACAAGTTTAAAAATACAAGTGCGGGGGCTCCGCAGGGAGCCTGCTTCCTCCTCTCTCTCTGCCTGCCTCTCTGCCTACTTGTGATCTCTCTCTCTCTGTCAAATGAATAAATAAAATCTTTAAAAAAAAAGCAAAACAAGTGCGACACCAGTGCCCAATTTGTTGTAATACATATGAAAGCTGAAACTCTGCTGTTGTGGCTGATCAGTGACATAAAACCTCTAAAAGCCTGGCTCATGAGAAGCCAGTGTTATGATCCTTGTCATCGCTTTTAGTCTCCTTCTCAAACATTCAAAACAAGCATGAAGGGGAATTTTTTCTTTAATTAACCTATAGTGTATTATTTGCCTCAGGGGCACAGGTCTGTGAATCATCAGGCTTGCACACTTCGCAGCACTCGCCACAGCACATACCCTCCCCAATGTCCATCACCCAGCCACCCTCTCCCTACCCCCCAACCCCCAGCAACCCTCAGTTTGTTTTGTGAGATTAAGAGTCTCTAATGGTTTGTCTCCCTCCTGATCCCATCTTGTTTCATTTATGAAGGGGAATTTTTGAAGAGAAAAGTAGTATTAACTCGAGGGCTTCAGCTGCTCTCACCATCAATTATACCCTTTGCTGGGGGTGGGGGAGGCAGAAGTCGGCCCCATGCCTACCTCTTTCTGGTTTCGGTGGACTTAGCGGTCTTGATGGTGCTTCCATCCTGGGCGACGTCTCTTTCCTGAGAGGCAGGAGGATCTCTAACAGGAAGTGGGAGGACCACCGTTTCCTGAGTCACAGGGACGACCTCTTCCTCTGCCCCTTGCTGGCCCAGGTGCTGCTTGGCATAATCAAAGCCTTGCACAGGCTGCAAAGAGGAAATGGATCTGTGTTCAGATTTGTGAGTGTGATTCAAAGTGATGGCTTTAAGAGAAGAGAGTGCCCGAGACAGGACCACGCTTAACTTTCTGATGAACAACTGTTAACTCAAATCTCCCCCGTAATTCCTGTCTGCAAAATCAGAATCCATGCTCATTCCACCCAGCTACAGAATCTCCCTAGACAAGACTTACTTGGAAAAACGATGAGTATAAGCAAGACGTAAGTATGTGTGTGAGAATAAACTTCTCTCAAGAATCTTAAACCACCAGTTTGAAGTCACTAGATACCGCTCATGAGCGACTCTTTTTTTTTTTTTAATATTTTATTTATTTTACAGAGAGAAATCACAACTAGGCAGAGAGGCAGAGAGAGAGGAGGAAGCAGGCTCCCTGCGGAGCAGAGAGCCCGATTTGGGGCTCGATCCCAGGACCCTGGATCATGACCTGAGCCGAAGGCAGAGGCTTTAACCCACTGAGCCACCCAGGCACCCCATGAGCGACTCTTAATTGATATGTGATCTGCCTTGGAACATCCTGTCATCCCTGAACTCCACTTTCATATGGCTTTATGCGTAGTAAGAGGTGTGTGACTTTGCCAGGTGGCTTGAAAGCTGAACCTCAGTTTTCTCATCTGAGAAATGAAGACCATCAGCTCGGCTTTACCTACACCACCCCTGAGTCTTAAAGGGGAATAGCGGCTCTGAAAACAGAAAGAAATATGCTTCCACATGTGAGGACCATCATTAATAATAAAATGGGATTTGTGGAATCACTCGACTCCAGACCTACAGCTCTCCTATGATTCATTACTGGGTAATTAGCAAGGCTTTTATTGCACAATGTCTGAAATCCCAAGTGAATAGGGCAGCTGTGAGCAAAACCCAACAGACGTCTATTAGTGGGGCAATAAAAAACCAAGAGGCGTGTTTAAACAATTCCTGAGAGTGTCTCTGTTCTGTTTTCCGCCCCAGAGCAGCACAACAGTGATTCAGGGCAGGACAGTGGGGTGGTGGGGAGCACCAGCTCTGAAACAGGCTGCCTGGGTTCCACTCCTGCCTCCCCCCCGTATTAGCTAGGAGACCTCGGGTAAGACACTGAAATTCTCGGCATGTTGGTTTCCTCATCTGTGAAATGGAGATCATAGTAGAGTAAACAGGATTAAATGTAGAAGTATGTGAAAGTGATTTAATCACCCTCAAAGACACACTGCGCGGATTGAGTAGTAAATGCATGTTCAGCATTTAGTGACATGCCTGGCCCATGTGAAGTTCTTAGTCGGTATTAGTTAATATTGTTCACCTTCCTATTAAATCACAGGTCAGGTGAAATAGAAATCTGTGATTCTCTTCAAGAAAATCTGGGGATGAAACTCAACCTCCACCACGTGGGTTCCCTTAGAACCTGACATGGTGAGGACACCCGCTTTCAGCAGTGAATTTGGCTAAAAATGTAGCAAGGAGCATCCAGCTAGATGGAATGGTCCAGGGCTGTGGCCCAACGTGTCAAATCTTTCTACCACATCTCAGGACAGGAGGGAGTTTTATTGCTAAATCCAGCAAGGCTTCCTTACGTCAGGCTGTCTGTAGCTCGGCCATGGACCGTTCCCCCACTTCCCAGGGAAACTCCCTGTGAGAAGTGTGCGCAGCCTTTCCTCTGCACTGAGACACACACTCCGACCCAGATGGTGACCCCGCATATTTTGTGCCAGGATCTGGCAACTCGCTTCTGAAATAGTGTTTGTTTGTTCGTTTCCCTCCCTCCGGTGGGGCCACATGAAACAGAATGAGCCTTTGAACAGCCTAGTCATGCTCCTAGACTACTGGATTGCCTGTTCCTCCAACCAACGGTCACCAAGGGGATGTGACAGAAATGTTTCTAGAAGCTGACCTTTCCTCCCCAGGTCCACTGTTTTATTGTCTCCTGGCTCGGTCTTGTTGCTTCCATTCAGGTCTTTTCTAGGCTCACCCTTGATAAGCTTCTAAAGCTATTTCTCTGAAAACCACTCAGGTCATGTCACTCCCCCATTAAAAATGTTTCACAGCACTCAAACCCTTCAGCAAGGCATTCGGGCTCCACACAGCCTGGCAGGACCCGCCTGCTCAGCCATACTTCCCGCGGGTCCCTTTTCCATAGTACTCCCATGCCTCCGTGACCGGATTTAGTGTAGTGCTGACTGTAGTTCGTGGGCACTGGCCTGTGCCAGGGACTGTGCATGATGCTGGAATTATGAAGATGAATAAGAGTGGTCCCCCACCCTCAAGGAGGCTTTGATACTACTGGTAGGTAGAGTGCCGAGTGCGTGACATCAATTATCACACTTCATGCCCCCCGTGGTTCAAGGAGGTGGGTATTATTATGATGAGTCCCCACTTTAAAGATAAAGAAACTGAGATTTGGAGAGGTTAAGCCACTTACTCAGACTACGCAGTGGTCTGTGGTGAGGCTGAGATTTGCATCCAGTTCTGTGTGATGCAGAACCAGAACATCTAACCACTGCCTGGTGATTCTTCCCATAGCCTCTCCTCTCCTTCTGCATCCCACCATTTTGGTTGGGCATCTGCTACTGTACTTGGCTTAGCTCTTGTGCTGAGACTCCTGGCCTGGGCGAGGAATTGAGAGTCTCTAAGGACAGCTAAGATTGCCCAGGAACCTAATGAGAACAACAAGCTGGCTCTGGCCTTCTCCCTCTTGTCCCCACTCTCCCTGTATTTGGCCCCTCACCCTTTACTTTGGGTTGAAGTTATCTGCTAGATACTTCAGGGGACTGGGTTGATGATGAGTGAGCAGAAAGAGAGACATAAAAGAATGACAAGGTCAAGGGTGGCCTACTGTTAATTACGTTAATAATAACACTTCTCACATATGTTCAGTACTTACAGTTTGCAAAACACTGACACCTCATTTCATGCCCACAACCACCCCATGGGGGAAGCAGGGCAAACATCACAGTCTTCACTTTACAGGGAAGAACACAAAAACTCAGAGAGGTTCAGTGACTTTCCAAAGATCACACAGCTAAGTGGTGAAAGACTCAAGACTAGTCCCTTACTCTTCTGACTGGTGGGTAATGGTCTTTCAACCTTCGATTTGAAAATCACCTGTGCTTTTTTAATTGCCCTTGGACACACAGTAGTGACCTGTGACACCATTGAGATATCATGAAGAATCTATAGTTGCTTCAATGAGTTTTGTGAAATTATCAAATCAAAATAATCCCCAACAATTTCAAAGGTAGACATGTTATCCTGACCTTTTAAGAAAAAAGCATGTATAATAATAAAGGCCAACCAACAGATGAACGGATAAAGAAGACGTGGTTCATATATATAATGGAATATTATTCAGCCACCAAAAAGAATGAAATATTACCATTTGCAATGGTTGGAACTAGGTTAGAATGCTAAGCACAATAGGTTAGTCAGAGAAAGACAAATATATGATTTCACTCATACGTGGAATTTAAGAAACAAAACAGATGAACAAGAGGGAAGGAAAGGAAAAATAAAATAAGATGAAACAAGAGAGAGAGAGAGACAAACTATAAAAGAGATTCTTAATCACAGGAAACAAACAGCATTGCTGGAGAGGAGGTGGATGAGGGATGGGGTAACTGGGTGATGGGCATTAAGGAGGGCACGTGATGTGATGAGCACTGGGGGTTATATACAACTGATGTATCACTGAACTCTACTTCTGAGACTAATAATACACTATATGTTAATTAATTGATTTTAAATTAAAAAAATAAAGACCAACTTGTAGGTAATATTTACGTGAGGCACAGCTCAAAGTAACTTTCATAGCTCACTTAATCTTCCCAACAACCTATAAGTAAAAACTGTTATCATCCCCCATTTCACAGATGGGAAAACTGAGGCACAAAGAGGTTAAGTACAGGTCACACAGATAGTATGTGAAAGAGAGGAAACAACCGGGCGTCTTTAGGGGGTGACTGACCTGTCCCGAGCAGATGGTCATGCCAACCATTGCGGGCCCTCCAAGCTCCATCCTGCATCTGGATGTGGCCCTAACTACTTTCCCGTAAGGCTGCCTGTTCCAGGGAGCCATGTTCTCATCAATTATATGAAGGGAACCACTGGGCAAAGGCTGTGAATCCAATGAACAAAGAGTAAAGAGAAATGAAACGGGAAAAAAGAAGGTCACAAAAACCCTGATGCCTGGCCCTCCGGCATTTATCATCTTCTCAACATTCAACCTGCAGAAGCCCAGCTGACCACCAAGGTTAACAGCATTCTGTCTATGGTGCCTTGTCTCTGCAGAAGGGCGGTGGCGTGCACGCGCCAGCCTCGACTCCCAGGACAGGCGCGCGTGCTTACTCACTCACCTCCGCTTAGCCTCTCAAGTCTATTACCGAGTCTCAGCAGGGATCCCCGGGAATGTCGCTGGACACCTCAGCCTGCATTCTAAAGACACAGGGATGTCCCTGGAGACAAGGAGGCCATCCTCCTGCTCTCTGGATTGGTCACAAAGGCAAACTTTTTCATCCCGCCCCGTCCCTTGGCACTAAATGAATTCTGCTCACACACACATGGGTGGCGAGGAGTGATGCAGGCGGCTCTGTCCTCTCAAACACTGCAGTGTCCCTGGGTTGCAAGAGCAGAAGGACTGCAGTAAGAAGGAGGCAGTTCCACCCCACTGGCTTCCTGGGATAAAAAGGCTTTGCAAATCAAAGTGCTCAGCCCTGCCTCACTGAGGGAGAAAACAAGCAGCACCGCCACCTGCAAGTGAAGCCAGAACATAAATTGGCTTGGTTGTCAACATCAGCCAGGCATCTCTTCAAGCACCACGCCCCAGGTAGGAACATGGAAGGGGCGATGAGAACCCATAAACATGAATCTCTTCCAGCTTCCAACAGCTTTCCAGCCAGAAGGCGTGCTGAAATCGTGGGCTGCCCACCTCACCTTGGCAAATTAATAAAATTCTGGCTTAATCTGTAATACAAAGTTGGCATTTACAACCTCCGTGTGGCAGGTTTTGCATTCCCGGGCTCGCCTGCAATTAGATTCTGGTAATTACTGTTATGTCTGAAAGGCTTAGTTTGTAACTAAGCTAAGATGGGAATCAAATACCCCTTCTTGGAACAGTTTCATGTCTCACTGCTTGGACCATTGCCAACACAGTGCTGCTTCTGGAAAGTGGGTGCCTTTGGGTCGACAGAAACAGAACAACATTCTTTGGAATTCGGCTCTTTCATAGAATGTCTGATCAAACTGCAGCGTCGTAACAGGTGAATTAGTTTAATAAACAACAAAATCCATTTGACTTCCTTTGTCCAAGTGAGGTGCGACCATCCAGAAAGGACTAGGCAGGCATGACTCCTGGCAAGGACCATCTCCATGACATTCATTCCAACAGAAAGGAATTCCTTTTGCCATTTCATTCCTGCACAGGTGGAGAGAGCTCAGAAGTTCCGTGCTGAAAGAAGAGTTTACCTGCCAAACCTCAGGGTTCAGGAAAGTGTATAATGGGGAGAGAGCCCAAACACACAGGTCGGGCCAGAGTCGCTCCTCTGCCGCTAGTTAGGTGACTTTGGACAAATTCCCACAGCTGCTCTTTTCCTTTGGGTTTCTTAACAATAATATGAAAATAATAAAATCTGGCCTGACTGCGACCAATCTCTATTAGGGCTGCCGTGATGAGCTAAGGAGATGACAGACACAAGAAGAAGCTGGCAAATGGTGGGGTGTTATTGAAACATCAGGTATTAGAGATTATCATATATTTTTTAATTTTTTTATTTGTTTATTTTCAGCGTAACAGTGTTCATTGTTTTTGCACCACACCCAGTGCTCCATGCAGTACGTGCCCTCCCTATTACCCACCGCCTGGTTCCTCAACCTCCCAACCCCCCGCCCCTTCAAAACCCTCTGGTTGTTTTTCAGAGTCCACAGTCTCTCATGGTTCATCTCCCCTTCCAGTTTCCCTCAACTCCCTCTCCTCTCCATCTCCCCACGTCCTCCATGTTCTTTGTTATGTTCCACAAATAAGTGAGACCATATGATACTTGACTCTCTCTGCTTGACTTATTTCGCTCAGCATGAGATTATCATATTTTCCTCGGAGAGTATCATGAAGGGAGCTTATGTGACTGGAAAAGTAGCCTTCGGAATTTCCAGAGTCCACTCCGCTCCCCGTCACCAGCGTGTGGCAGCTGTGCAGGGTGGACGGGCTCCCAGCCAGGCTTCGGTGGACCACTGGGCCAAAGCTCTGCAGCTTGCCCGTCATGGCAGCCTTTGGCAGTAAGCCGCTCCAGGCAACGGAAGGACCATTTTGAGAGTCTAATGTGTCCCGAAGAGCCCTACATTCGGAGCTAAAAGACCTGGTTCTGCCATCAGTTGTGCTGCTTACCATGTGATCTCAGGTTGCTTCTCTACAAAAGGAGGCTGTCAGATTAGACAGCCTTTCAGGTCTACCTAGCTCCTGATTTTCTGTGCCTCAGTTTCCTCACCTGCAAAATAATAGCCCTTCCTTAAAGGATTGCTGGGAGGAATGATTTGCTGTAAGTAAAGCCATCAGAAGCCCTTATGGTGAAGGCAGAACATTAGACAAGCTTTCGCTATGTCCTGAATCGTGTCCTGATTATAAACATAAAGGGTGTACAACGATGTGAATATACTTAACAACACTGAATTATACAGTTGAAAAGGGTTAAGATGGTAAATTTTATATTATGTAGAATTTACTATAATTTTCTAAAGATCCAAAGAAAGAAAGGGTCTCCTCCAAAATGAGGGCTTGCTAGAATGTTTCTGAAGGTATTTGCAATGGCCTCAAAAGCCAAGAAAGAAAAGGCAGGCAGAGTCCCTCCTCACCACCTCACGCACCTTTGCTCTCTGAGGCAGGTTCATCATGGTGTCTGGCTTGAAGTCGTTCTTGTTCTTCCGGCAGAGCACGGCAGTGATGATGATGATGATGACCGTGACCACAGCGATGGGCGCCAGCACCGCGGCGATGATCCACAGGTTGTTGGGTGGATTCTTCACCACAGCTGTGGGAAAAGCGGAGGGAAACACATGACAAGGGACACTAGGAGGAGGAAAGTAGCCCCTACACCCCTGGCCCCAAGTCATGAGATTGTGACATGAGGGCCCGGGATCAGAAAGGCTCTTGTCTTGGGCAAGTTACTCAAGATCTCTGAGTCTCTGTTTCCTCATCTGTAAAATGAGGCTATCACTTTGTTAGGCAGCCGAGAGATGAGGGACATGTGGAGCTTTGGTGTGGTCCCTAGTAGGTTCTCAATAAATACTAGCCTTCACTATTACTAAGAGAAAGAGGAAGATGGATGGTATCAATTTTCCCTACAGGTGATGTCCATGCATCCAAAGAGAAGAGAGAAGACATCTGAGGGTCAGAGTTGGATGGGAGGCAGGAGGCAAAGGCCACGGAGAGGTGTCTCTAAACACTGGAGTGAAGTCACCTCTAAATGATTGATGAAAAAATATAGCTGAGTAGATGGATCTACCCCCACCAAGTGTGGCTGGGGAAGCTTGGAAATGCCTTGGTCTAATCGTAAGGGGCAGGTTGCTCTCAAAGCCAGAGTAAAGAGTAACTGAAGATATTGTCAGTAGGAAAATGTGTTATTAGGCCAAGAGGTGCTTCTTTGAGGTGGGATTGTAACTAGTTAACCTACAAAAGGCAACGGGGTGATGATCATGCTCTATATCAGGATAGGGGTTAGGGGCACATGGGTGTATACATCTCTCAAAAATCATCAAGTGATATACTTAAGATCTGTACATTTTACTCTATATAAATTTTACCTAAACATCATAAACAAGTATTGAATTCTAGGCAACGATATGCATGCTCAAGTGTTTAGGGTTGAAGTCTGCTGATGTTTGTAACTTACTCTGAAATGCATCAAGAAAAAATAAGATGGATTAATGGCTGGATGGAAGGACAGATAAATGAATATGTGAAAATGAAAGAATAGTAAGATGGAATCTAGGTGGTGGGAACAACGGATGTTCATGGTAAGGTTCTTTCAACTTTTTTATAAAGTGGGTTAGGAAAATGTAAAAAAGAAAAAACCTTTGACATAAGATGGATGAGTCTCCCCCATGATCACTGGCGGAGAAGCTTAGAAGATACTTTTGTCCAATCAAAAAGATAAATGTGTTCTTAGAACTGGAGTAAAAAAAACCATAACCAAAACAATCGTCTAGGAAGAGTTATTGGAAGGGAGTGGGTCTATAGGAAATCTAGAAGAGATAGCCAAAGGGCAATTAAGAACTTGTCCATGTCATAGGAATGTGTCCCAACTGGCAGGTGTGGGGAATCCAGCTGGGGTAGGTCTATCCTGGTGGACAAGATAGCTGCAAGTGGCTATTTCAGCTTGTTGATACTGTCCCCTAATCCCACCCAAGTTCTCTGCTCTTCTACGCCCTAGATAATCTCAGAGACTCATGGCTTTAAATACCATGTATGCTGGTGATGTTCAGGGATAGATCTCCAACCAGGACCACAATCCTTAACTCTAGATTCCTACATCCAACTGCTAACTCAAACTCCAACTGGATACTTAAGAGACATCTTCAAATTTACTATGTCTAGAACCCAACTCTCAATTTCTCCTCCAAACTCATTCTTCTTGTCTCCAACCCAATAAATTGTGGCTCCTTTCTTCCAGTCATTCTGGTCAATATCTTTGTTATCAATGTTGACCCTTTCCTTTTACACTCACCCAACATCCTATTCACTGACAAAATTTGTCATCTCCACCTTCTAAATAAATCCACTATCTGTTCACTTCTTTTTATCACTGCTCCCGCTGTGGTCCAAGCTACCAACATCTCTCACTGAATTACTGAAGTGGCCTCCTACCTTGTCCTTTATCCTCTATAATCTATTTGCAACACAGCAAGAGAGTAATCCTTTAGAAACTCAGATCACAACACTCCTCTGCTCAAAACCTTCCAGAGGCTACCACTCCCCTCAGAGTAAAGGCCAGAGTCCTTATAATTTCTAGAAGACCCTAAGTTATCTGCTTTTCCAACGACCCTGTTACTTCTCCGGCCTTACAGCCCACTGCTCTTCCCTTAACTCACTACCAGCCTCCTACTGTTCCTCAAATGTGCTGGACACGTTCCTGTCTCAGGACCTTTGCACCAGCTTATTCTTCCACCTAGAGTGACTCTTCACACAGACATCCGTGGCTCCCTCACTCACTTCTTTCAGGGCTGTAAACAAATGTCACTACATCTACTCTCCATCAGATAGCAATCCCTGCCCCCAGCATTCTCAGTCCCTCTATCTCCTCATCCTACTTAATTCTTCTCTTAAGCAGTGCCTCTCAAACCTGTGCAAGCCAAACGCCTGGGAATCTTGTTCAAATGTACGATTCTGATTCTGTGAATTGGAGTGAGGCTTGAGATTCTGCCTTTCTAACAAGCTCCCAGGTGGTGTCCATGCAACAGGCCCCCAGGCCACACGTGGAATTGTAAGGCTTTAAAACAAGCATTACTCTCTGACACGATACATATGTATTTGCTCATCCTCTGTCTCTGCCTCTCCATTAAAATGTACACTCCAAGAGAGTTGGGAGGTTTTTTTTTTTTTTCTCTTGTTCACTATTACACTCTGAGGGCCTAGAACAGGGTACTCAATAGAAGTTGAATGACTGTATAAATGAACTACCATTATCCCTGCTGCAATTTGGCTCCCCATGTAGGTTTTCGTATGGCAAGGACTAAGGGTCAATTAAAGAAGTCCCATCTCTTTGGTAGTTTTAGTCTATATTTTAAATTAATATACTACCAGTCTGGTTTATATACCAGTCTTTTCTAAGTCTGCTTAGCATAAGTTGGTCCTCCTGGTCCTGCTGAATTCCAAGGGCTACTAGACCCACAAAGCTGAGGACAAGACTCTGGAAAACTTTAGAGACCCCACTGGCAAGTGTTGCAGGATGAGTCAGCTGGTCTTTGTCTCCGACTTTAACTGCTCGTCATCAGCTAAGATCTGCCTCTCATCCCGCAGCAATAGGATCTGGAGTTCTTTAGTATAAAAAAACTTCTTTTCCATAGTTTTTATCCATCAGTGATTAATCACATTATTAACTTCCGAAAACAGCTCATTAGATGATATGCCTCTGTTGACATCAAACATTTAATTGCTACTGCTTTTAGTAATTTGGTATTTACGAGTGAGTTTGATGCCATTAACATTTTTTAAAGCTTACGGTTTCTGTGAAAAATAACGGTATGCCTCTTTTGGGTATGCTGTTCTATCGTGGTGAAGAAAAATGCAGAGCACATCAGAACACGATACCCTAAATGTATATTTCATTAGCAAGAGTTAATATTTACACGCGTCCTGCTTTCACTTAGCTTTATCATTTTGGTGTCATGTTCCTTCTTGGTGCAGTATGCAAATCCTTTCACCTCTATTTAGATGGAAAGAGAATACATCTATCATATGTATATTAGTAAATTCATTTAATGGTCAAAGAGATAGTAAAGTTAGGTCAACTGAAATCATTCAAACCCAGTGCATTCATGGGTACAGTGATCTAAAACTGCAAAGTCATGTACAGAAGCCAAGAGGCAGGAAGGGCTATATAATTTCCCAGAACTTGGGGAGAGAAAGGATAATAAAGGGCAATGACACGTTCTGAGCCTCTGCTGTGCATGAGGCTCTGTGATAAGTTCTTTGCTCTGGTGCTATTCTTACTCTCAATTTGCAGATAAGGAAACTGAGCCCCAGGGAGGTTGGATGGTTTTATGAAAAGTCATCTCTCTGAAATAAACAGTTTGCCAGTTCTAAGTCAGAATGGAGAGAGAGAGAGTGAGTGTGTGTGTGCGTGTGTGTGTGTGCGCACACGTGCAGGGGAGGGCCTGGCCCAGGGCTCAGTCACTGGCGAGCGCTCAGTCCATGTCACTCTCCTGCCCAAACAGTTCCGTGGCTCTCATTCCACATGGGGTATGGTCTTTGTGGCTCAAGCAATTGTGGTCCCTCATGTGTACCCTGACCTCACGATGTTACTCTCCTCCATCAGCAACATCCTCGCTGGGTCTCAACCCCCCCCATCCCCTCCCCCACCCCTGCCTTGTCCCTTGGTCACCCCAGGTGGTTGCTCACAGATCTTCTTCTTAAACCCCCAACCGTTTTAAATCATGACCTTTATCTCCTTGACACCCCTCTGGCCTCCCCTGCTTCACTTTTTCCCAAAGCACTTATAAGCATCTAACATTTTACTTGATTAATTTTTTAAAAGATTTTATTTACTTATTTGACAGACAGAGATCACAAGTAGGCAGAGAGGCAGGCAGAGAGAGAGGGGGAAGCAGGCTCCCTGCTGAGCAGAAAGCCCAATGCAGGGCTCTATCCCAGGACCCTGGGATCATGACCTGAGCTGAAGGCAGAGGCTTTAACCCACTGAGCCACCCAGGTGCCCCTTACTTGCTTATTTTGCTTATTTGATCTGCCCATTTAGGAATGGAAACTCTGGAGGGCAGGGGTTTTGTCTGCTTTGTTCACTGCTATCTCTCTAGGGCCAGGAGAGCGCCAGGCACATAACAGGTTCTCAAAAATATTTGTTGAAAGCCTGAATGAACACAAATCCCCTTTGCCAAAGGATCAGTCTATTGCTTTCTTAAAGTGACATTTTTTGTGGCAATGTCTGACGGCCAGGTAAGGTAAACCAGTCCCCACTCTGGTCAGCCTCATTGTGGGGAGAATCTTCCCTACTCCAGCAGCTAGATCACTGCTGTGAAGGGCGCCTCCTTTCAGATCCCACAAATGGAGCAGGTGAAAGCCTCCGTCGGAAACATGGCCAATTCAGTAATGTTCACTGTTGCCCATTACTCAGAGGTGATGGGGGGGGAGCAAGGGGGCATCGCATTCTCCATCACAGGGCACTGCACGCAGGGCGCTGTATCCTGGCCCTAGAGATTTAGAGACACTAGAACACACAGAATGTTAACACTCTCCTTCCAGAGGGACAAGGTGTTTGTTCAACACCACAATTCTCCATTTAAGGTGTTGATCTCAGGTTCACAATGCTGGCTGATTTCAAAACTTCAAAACTATTAAGACTACCTCTGCCAGGAAACCACTCCTGCTAAGGTCACCAACCATTGCCAATTTTACCAAATCCAGTCCACCTCTGTCTTTATAGTACATTGCCTTTCAAGAAAAGAAGTTGACACTGTAGCTCACTTCCTTCCAGGACATTCTGTTCTTTGCTTATTTCTGGACTTTGTGCTCTTCTGGGCTTCTTTCTACCTCCCTGGCTCCTACTTCTCATTGTGGGCTCTAGCTCTTCCCTCTTGTGGACTCCCCAGCTATACTCATGGTTGTTCTGGTTCATCTCACCTGTTCCCTTAGCTCCACCTGCCACCCGGGTTGATGACTCCAGGGTTCTAGCTCCTGAGCTCTGCATGGATGTCTGACGGACATCTCAACCTTAACGTGTCCAAACTGAACTCCCAATTCCATCTCCCCACTCTTGCTCCAACTCCAATGAAACTCTTTCTCTCCTGCCTCTCAACAAATGACAGCACAAGCAGCACTCAAGCAAACATCTGGGAGTGATGCTTGATTCCTCTGATCCTGATCTCCTCCCGCCACACACAGAATCCATTGTCTTGCCCCATCAGCTCTGTCCCCGCAGAAGCTCCCCATACCTTCACTTCTCTCCTGGGCACTTGCCATGGTTTTCACTCCTGTCTTCTACAATTCGTTCTCTAGCTGGAGAGGGAGAAAGAGCTGAGGATGGAACCCCAGGGAACTCACATAAAGACGATGCAGCAAAACCACAGAAGCAAGTTGCTGACCTGACCAGACGTGGGGACGGAACCCACAGGGAGGGAAGGAGAGAGGTACAGAAGAAGAGACTCTGGGTTAAAGACGTCATTTCGAAGCCGAGATTGCACAGAGTGGCCATCATTTCAGGCAGAGCTGCATCTGTGATGGTGTGCGGGCCAACAATTGACTCTGCACCAACAAGGAAGCCAGACTCACCCGGATGAAGGCAAGAGATGAGCACGAGGCAAACCACGAGCCAAGAGTCAGGCTCTTGAGGAGTGTGGACACCAGCTGGGAAACCCCATGGGAGATGACGACCTTCCGTGCCCGATGCTCAGCAGGCTGCCAAATCTAAAATATCCACCACGGGGCTCTCCCACCTTAGTCACCGCCATCCACCTCACTTTCTGTGTAGGCCTTGTTTGCATCCCCAGCACCTGGGTCACCACAGACCCTCCTCACTGGTCCTGCTCCTCTCATCCCAGACGCTGCTGATAGGTTAACCTCTGCAAATACTAGGTGGTTCTAATGATGTGAGTCCCCTGCCCAGAAATCCTCAACAGCTCCCCACAGCCCATTGTGTTATGCTCGATCTCCTTCTCCCACCATCCAAGGCCCCAGTCTCCCAAGCAATATCCCTTTCTGAGTTCATCAGCTCTTCCTCGAGTTTCTGCTCTGCAGGCCAGTCGGACCCTTGTTAATCAAGCATGCCCAGCACTTCTCGCCTCCTTCCCTTGGCTCCTGTAGCTCCCTCTTTCTGGAATACACACCCTTCCTCTCCTGTTGCTGAAATCTTAGCGTGTAACCCAGTTGAAAACACACACTTGAGGTCAGATAGATCCAGATTCATATCCTGGCAAACCAAGTACCAGTTCTCTTGATGTTGAGCCAGTCAGCTAACTCTCCTGAGCCTATGGTTCCACACTGGGATTTGGAGCTGAAGGAGGTTGTCCCAGTGAGAGGGGAAAGTGAGGAAAGCTCTGTAAGGCAGCAATCATAGTGCCTGCCACAGAGGAGGCAACTACTGTTTCTCATGCACTTTCTCTGTTCGTTCTTTCTGGGTGGCCCCTTAGAGCAGACTGTGCCTCCCCTGAGCCCTGGATCCCTCCGCCTCCTCCCTGCACTTTCCCCGCATTCTGCTCCTTTGTATCTGCATACACTCCTTCTCCGCTTCTTAAAGACAGTGATCAGGTCTTGCCCCCGTTCTGTATGTCCGGCAGCACCAAGCACGGTTCATGCAGGACTCTGTAAATGCTCACTGAACCAAATTATATTTAACTCCCCCAGCAGACAATACAATCTCAGCCATGGTGATTTTTCTAGGAGAAAGAGTGGGTGGGACTTGCGGGAAAGCAGCACCATTATCATCATCCTAATACCCAAAACATATCCCTTACCCAAAACCTACAGTTTCAAACAACACAGGAAATAGCTGACTGGTTTAAGAATCTTCTCCAACACAAATATGTTTAGGTCTGGGTCTGTTAACGTTAGTTTGGGGCATCACTTTAATTTGCAGAAAACATTTAATGGTGTTAAAAATAATGAATGGGAAGATTATCCCCTTACGGTCAGCTTGCAGAAGGACAACATGATGCAGGGTCAAGGCCATCCTTTGGGAGTCAATGGTGCTCAGGATCTTGGCAGCTGCAGTTCCCAGCAAAGGCTTCCCGTTGTACAGGGTGTAGTAAGTCAGCTCCGCTGGGTCCTTGGGTCCCGGCACCCGCTGCATCTTAACCATCTTTTGGAAAAAGAGAGGCCATGTTTACAGGACATCCTGAACCAACCTGCAATTACCGGAGCGATCCGCAGGCTCTCTCTCGATTGTCGAAGCCTTCCGTGGCTACCAGGACCCGGACATACATTTTAGACATCAACCTCTGTGTACCTCCCTATCGCCAGCATCTCAAGAAGCCCTGCTATGGCTGGAGGGAGAGATAGGGAGGAGAAAAAGGGTTTGAAAATATGAACATCTGGAAAGAACAGCTTGAGACTGGAGAAGAAAACGCTGAAATGGTGATGTCTTCCAGCCTCCAGAGAACTCTGGCCTCATTTGGAAATAGGCCTGCACATTAATTCAGGGCATGTTAGGTTATTCTCAAACAAGATTTCTAGTTTCAAACTCCTGCAATTGCCAGAGAGGAAAGAAAAATGAACTTATATATCTGTAATTCAAAAGATCTCAGATAAAAGCAGGACTTAAGGTTCCTTTTCTAAAATAACCTTTGTTGCCTTTTCTCCCTGTACAAGTGATCCATATTCACTACAGAAAATTTGGAAACACAGAAAAGCATCAAGAAGTGAAATAAAATAAGAACAGTTTGTAATCCCTCCACCCCAAGCTAATTACATTATTTTGGAGCATTTGCCTCTATTCTTTGTTTTTTTCCACACAAACTTTTTCTTTATCATTTTACAAATTATTTATCTTATTCTCTATATAGAATCACACATTGCTATTTTTCCTTGCATCCTTATGTGACCTTAAAGGCAACAAAAGCGTAAGTGGTTACACAGCTTTCCAATGCTCACCTCATAAACTTATTTAACAAATCATCTTTTGTCAAACACTTAAATTGTTACTCATTTTTCAGTGTTGGGGCTAATTGATCATCATTATAAATATATAAAACATAAAATTTTATATCTACATAATGTTCTACTATATGCATGCCTCATAAACTCAATTAACACTACATTTTTGAATGGTTTGTTATCCAGTTTTCACTACTATAACTAACAACTGATAAACATTATAGTATAGCCTTTTCCAAAGTGTATATTATAGGTTATGAGCTTCATAGGATGTTAAAAGATATTACAGAAATGTTTATAGCAATATTGGTCACATTAGCAAAAACAAAAACAAAAACACCCTGAAAATTCAAAAGTCACTAACAGTAGAAGGGATTAATAAGCTATGGTATAGCCACACAATGAAATATTATAGAGTAGTATAAATACCATGCCTATTTGTATCAATACGGGTGAATACAAAAGTCTGATATGAGCAAAGGGAACAAATCACAGAATATAAAATTCAAACACAGGCAAAACCAAATGATGTCATGTTTAGGGATACACATGTGGATGGTTAAATCTACCCAGAAAATCCAGGCATGACTTAAAATTCAGAAGCACACTCAACTCTGATAGAAAGGAAGGAGTATGTATAATCAGAGAAGACACATAAAAGGTTTCTGGGGTAAGGTAAGGGGAATGTTCTTGTGCTTTGGGTTGTGGCTTCCTTTTCTTAGTGTTCTTTGAAGTCTACATGACTTGATACTCCTGTGTATGTCTACTGTACGTAATAATTAAAAAAAGATACTACTACAACTCAATAAAAAATAGGTTTTTAAAAAAACTGACCAGACGCTTCACAAAGGAAGGTTAGCTGAATAGTCAAGAGGCATATACAAAACACTCAATGGGGAAATGAAAAGTAAAACCACAGGACACCACTATCACCCAGCAGAATGACTGAAATAAGGGCCGACAACACCAAGTGTTGATGAGTGTGAGGAGTAACTGGAACTCTACATCTGGTAGGTGGGAGTGAAAATGGTAAACTTTGGGAAAAGGTCTAGCAGTTTGTCAGCTAACATACACCATTCCTAGGAACCAGCAATTCTACTCCTACACACTTAAGAGAAATGAAAATCTATGGCCATAGAAAGACTTGTAGAAGAATGTGTATAGCAGCTTTGTTTATAATAGCGGGAAACTAGAAGAGGTCTAGAGGTCTCTCAGCAGAAAAACCGGTAAGCAAACTGTAGTATATTCAAACAAGGGGAGGTTACTCAGTGATAAAAAGGAATAAACTCATGAATAACACAACCTCATGAACCTAAAAAACACTACATTGAGTCAAAAAAGCTTCACACGAAAGAGAATTTACTTATGTATATGAAGTTCTAGATCAGTCCAAACTGATCTATGGTGTGGAAATAATATGTTACCTTAAAAGGTAACGTAGTCACACCATTAATTGTAGAACCTAGATGGTGAGTTTATTGGTGTTCACTATATCATGTTTTCACTTTTGTGTGTTTAAAAATGTTCATAATAAAATGTTGGAGAAATAGAGGCATTACTAAAAATAAGGTTCTTATTGGCACTTAAATTTACAAACCAGTGAGCTGAGCAAAATTAAAGGATTTCTTTACTGCAGGTCTTTTTAGAGTCTTTGGCATGCCAGTAGGCCTTGGGAATCTTCAAGAAGGGGCTACAGGATGAACCCTTGCCCAGACTGATGGGGCCACAGAGCCCCTTTGTCCCAGGACACCTTATAGGACCATTTTTCTGGACACTGTCTGAGAAACACTGTTCTACTCTCTGATCTTTGTGTTCACCCCTATCTCCTCAGAATGAATTTCCAGGAGTAAGTTCATGACCATCTAGGAGGCTCTCGTCTAAATTGCTCACTTGCCCTCCACAAAGTTCATATCCATTTACTGTGTTTGGAAGTGCCATTTCATCACAACCTCACCAACACTGAATAGTATCATTAGAAATCTTTGGCAGGTGAAGATGGTAACTTGTGGTGGTTAAAATTTGCATTACTTTGATGGCAAATGGAGTTAAACGTTTAAAAAAAATGTTTACTGGTCCTATGTGTTTCTTTTTCAGACTCAATTTTCCAGATATGTTCATTAGAGAAATATCTTTACTTTCTAGACATATACATTTCCATATTCATGAAAGTGGCTCATCTTTTAAAATTATCTGAGCCCAGCAAAAAGGCCTCTGGGCGGAAGGATGATGTAAAGCTATGTAGAGTGAGTTTTATTTGGGAAATTCAGGCATGTCATTCCTGTCCCTCCTGGGAAAGGAGGGAAGGACAGTATTTGTACAAGGTAAATGGGCATTCAAATATTTAATAACTTCACTCAATTTCAATTTCAATTTCATAGCAAATTCTTCTTACCAAGATTTCTCCAAGAGCCATGTGAGAAGGTCATCTATGGCCTCTGTAAACTAGGGATTTGCAGAAATAAATCCCTCCTTACTTCACTCAGGCTTTCTGGGCAGCTATGGGGCCACACACATTGAGTACTCAGAAGAAATGAGGAAAGACTACCTTGCTGGTCTCTTTTCGATATGTAGAATGTGTTAGGTTTCTTAGGTTTGCAAATAACACCAGGATTACAGGGTTGTTCTTTCTCTCCCTTCAGCTGAGGCAAATCCCATTTCGCTGTCTGAGTCCCAAAGGTTTCCTTTCTGTTATTTGGAGAAGCGTGAATTACAGGGTTCACACGGACCCCACAGAGGATAAATCATAACCTGACATGAGAACTTAACCCTGGCTTTACCTGGTCCCAGGCTGTCACAGACTACAAAGACTCCGACAGAAAGCAACAAGTAATAGGACAGGGGAACAGATTCACCAACTGTGAATAGAGGGCCCCGAGTCTCCCTCCGGGGCATGATGCTTGACTCAGGCAGGGAAGTGTGTTCCAGAAAATGAGTTCTTTGTACTTTCAAAATTGCCTGGGGACATGATCTGCAGACAGACCGGAGTAATGGCTGTAATTTCCTTTAAAACACTTCCTCCTAGACGGGTGATATCTATGTATGTCTGGGTTAAGTTACACCTTCCATGTGGCAATCGCCAATCACCAGTTCACACTCCAGAGGCAGAAGGCTAGATTCCAATTAGGAAGTCCACACCCTGAGGTAGCCACCAGTGCCATTTCTGGAGCACTGCTTCCGGAGCGTGGTTTCCGGACTCTGACCACTTGCTCCAGGAGTCTTGCTAATTAGCATAACAAACATTAGCCATCCATTCTCAGCTTTGGTGAAATTAGTGTGGTATTCAAGATATGTGGATTGGCTAGAACATGCTAGAGATGCTCCCACTCTGGCTTGAACTGAATCCAGAATCTAAAGAAGCTTGGCGCCTCTACCTTGGGATGGCCATGGAGTCTGACCGTTCCCTCTGAAGCAGACTCGGAGTTGAGTGCTTACAGATTAGCTGGGAGGAGGGAAGAACGGACTGATGGGAGGTGATGGGGGGTGGAAGGGAACTAGCGAGAGGTACATTATTAATCCAGTTACCACAGTGGGTACCTAATGCTTAACTCCATGGGAAGGCTCTGGCAGACACTGAACACACACATTTCGGAATTCCCCAAGCCAAGAAGCAAGAGGGCTGTCTGTCGTATTTACACCCTCGCCGCTCATGAATTCCCAGGCACTTCCAGCCACTTCCGGCTTCTGGATCTCAAGACTGGTCCTTCAATAAAGGGGCAGCAGTGGTATGGAAGGCCGCTGGCATTCAGTAGAGATGGGACGGGGATTCGGGCAGTAGTGTCTGCTACGGCTCCCTTGCCTAAGTCCCTGCGTGGTCCCCTGTCTGTTAGGAACGTGGAAGGCTCTGTTGGTTGAAACCGGCTAATTAAGGATCACAGAATCCTGACCCTGGAAAATTGGTTTGCGTGTCTGCCACCCACAGGAGCGGGTGGCCCCGAGCTCTGGGACTCCGTCCAGTCTCCCGAACAGGTTGGGGAGCAGTGCTTGCTTCCCAGTAACTTTTGTTTAATAAATACATGTCCATGTACAGAATTTGCTCTGAAACCTTATAGTCTAGGAAGGAGACCATCAGAGGAATGTAGCTCACTCTCACCCTCCCCCCACCGATTCTGATGGTCATGGCCATGATCCCCCCAGACCTAAGGGCCGTGTTGGTGACCTGTTCCTCTGCACGCAGCAGGGTTTACTGGGCCCCAGGACGCTCCCGCACGTTCATCAGAAGAGCCCAGTGACTCTGCCCACACCCACCTGCACCGTGTAGCTTCCCAGGGTGGTGGCCCGTTTGAACCGCCGGCCTTGTTGCTGGGACATCATGAAGAGCTGGGCCAGGCGCTGCTCCATGACCCGGGCAAAGCTCTGGTTGTGCAGGCCCACCAGCGAATTGTCCACGCCCTGGAGCACTGTGGAGGAAGAAGGCAGAGGGGCAGCTCAGAGGACCGAGGCCACGCTGACGCAAAAACCGCGGCCAGCCCCAGGCCTGCACCAGCCACACAGGGCCGCGGGCCCTATCTCATATTGGGCTTGGCCATCCTTACCCAGTTTCACCCTCACGACAGCCCCAGGAGGCAGGAATCACTGTCCTCATGTTACGGATGCTGGAAGGTTATAGGATTTGTCGAAGACCATGCAGCTAGTGACCGATGCCATCAGGCTTCAAACCCACGCTTATGTAACTGCAAAACCCAGGCTCTCTCCTCCATGAGCTGTGACACGCCTAACGCTGTGTACTGAACCCACACCTTATTTAAGATGTTCTGTGTTGTTAGGCCATATGGGAATACAGCCTAGCCGCTGGTATGACTAATCGCAATTTTCCCTGGTTCCCACCCAGAAGGCCTGGCTCAGGGCTACCCTCATTGCATCAGAATGCCTTTGCAAAGGCATAGGGGCCCCAACCTGCAGCTCAGCTCCTCACACCTCAACAAACCACCCTGTTCCATGTCCTCATCTCCCCTCCTCTAGGGGGTCCTTTGGGGATGCACCCCAAAAGTGACGCACAGCCTCTCAGATATAAAGCAGCTTAGCACAATGCCTGGTGCACAGATAGTACATGAAACTCCTCTTTCTAGCCCTCCTGCATGGCTGGGTTTCCTCTATACCCTGAGCTCTCTGGGTAGGTATGTGTTAATGATGGACCTCCAGGCAACAGCTCCTGGATGCGCAGAGGAGACCCCCATGGACACCAGGAACATTCCAGGACTGAAAGGTCACTTCTTACAGGAGTGATTTCCTTTTTCTGTCTACCCCCAAAGCCCAGTCCTTCCTCCAAGCCCTTGGGAAACGCACGGCACCCCAAACACACAGACACTGTCTCCAAACACAGTCAGCCCTGAAGTCAAGAATGCTAAAAAAAAATTCTTATCTTTTTAAAGAGACACAAACTTACAACAGGCTGGGGAAATAATATAAGATTTTTCATTAACAGAATTTATTCTACCACAGTCCAGCCAAGGGCCATTCATAGCACGCATCTACAGGGATACGGAAATAGCCTGAACAGAAAGCACAGTTGTCATTGTGAGCACGTTCTGGGCAGGCCCAGAACAAGCAACCGGCCGCAGCGCAATCCAGAAGATGATGCTGCAACCGATCAAGAGTAAAACCCACAGCTGAGTCTCCGAAATTACTTCTTCAAAGCCACAATTGCCCAATAATCCCCATGGAGGGCATAAAGCAGGTCTCTTTCTAGGGCCCTTGTGAGGGACTCCCAGCTCGTCTGTCAGCAGAATTCCTGCAAACAGAGAGAAGACAGGTCGGCACCATCCGCTCTGTGGCGGGTCCCAGAGCGGCCCCTCAGAATCCCTCTGACACAGCTGTCAGGCTGGGGAGGGCCAGCTTACCTCCTGGCCCCAGAGAGGAGAGCCACGTTCCTGCAGCATCAAAGATATGCCTCTGGTAAAATTAGAGAACCACTGCTGAAAGATTACTTTTTTTTTCCTTTTTAAAATCAGCTCCAGGGACGCCTGGGTAGCTCAGTTGGTTGGGCCGCTGCCTTCAGCTTGGGTCATGATCCCAGGGTCCTGGGATCGAGTTCCACATCGGGCTCCTTGCTCAGCGGGGAGCCTGCTTCTCTCTCTGCCTTGCCCGCCACTCTGCCTGCTTGGGCTCTCTGTCTGTCTATCTCTCTTTCTGACAAATAAATAAAGTCTTTAAAAAAAAAAAATCAGCTCCACACCCAGCATGGAGCCCAATGCAGGGCTTGAACTCACAACCCTGAGATCAAGAGCTGAGCTGAGATCAAGAGTCAGATGCTTAACCAACTGAGCCACCCAAGGGATGACTTCTAAGTTGGCGTCTCCTGACTATCAGACCAGAGCAAGAGTGGGGACACAGGACAGTCAAAGTGCATCATCACGGGTTACTCTAAGGGAATCCCAGTGATGACTCAAGGGCAGACATCAAAGAAAGGGACAGTCAAAGACCCCAGGTGATGAAAAAGTTCCGGAAATAGGAAGTGATGATGGCTACACGGCACTGTGAATGTACTTAATACCACTGAACTGTATGCTTATACGTGGTTAAAATAGTAAACTGCATGTAATGTGTATTTTACCCCAATTTTTTAAATTGAGGGAAAACAAAACCCAAACCAAACCACAGCCTTCAGGAAGGTGCAGGAGGCCATGGGACCCTCCTGAAGAGTTACATGGAACCTACAGCCGGACAGTTCCCATGTGCCTCACCGCTGTTTGCAAGGAGAACGTGTCCTCCCTAGGAGGCAGCTGGAGAAGAACTAGGGGTTGGAGCCAGGGGTCTAGCTTTGTGTCCTGGCTCCCCCCTTGCTGAGTACCCTCGGGCAATTTACTTAGTTCCTCTGGACCCTGGTTCATCACCTGAAAACACAAGGGATCGTAATCTACTCCTGATTGTGTCATTAAGGAGAAAAGAAACTTAAAAACAATGCTTTGAGCAGAGAGCTACAAAGCACTTAAGATGATGCCCGTAAATGTTAGCTGTTGCTGTTTGCTCAAATGTGCCCCTTCTTGGTTAGACACTTTTTTCCCAGAGGAAGAAAAAACTATGTTCCCAGATGGTGGCTCCTTTCCTTTCCCCTGAGAAGTGAAGCAGGCCTCAGGCTCCCAGCCCTCTCTGCCCACCTAGAAGGGTTTCAAAAGGGGGGTGCGTGTCTCAGAGCGGCCCAGAAGCAGGAGGGGAGTTTGGATGCTGGCGCAGGTGCCCAGGAAGACAGCACCCTTCAGTACATCAGCCGGAGGCCCTGGGGACCCACACTTAGCCACCACTGACTCTGCCTACTCTGTGGGCAAGTCCCCAGCTGTGATCATGGGAGCTCTCCAGGAGATTCAGGGGCTGTTACATTACTGGTCTGTTAGTCCTTCTTTATTGAGGACTGCACTGGGCTCTAAAATTCCAACAATCAGCTCTGCCTGGTTCAGTTGCCTATACTGAAGCTGAATTGTTTTATGTGTCATTGAATCCCATACATTCAGAGCGAAAAGAACCAGAATGCTCAGCTCCTATCTTCTCACTCCACAGGGGACAGCGTGACACCCAGAGGGTCTGAGTGACCTGCTCAAGGGCACACTAGGTTAGCAGCAGCAGGGCTGAGACCGCTGGGTCTGGGATATTCTGAGTCTGGTGGTGCACTAAAGACTAGTGGACAAGCCCAAGATGAGCTCTGACCTCTGTGAGGCAGCAGCATTAAGTCTGTGTTGCTATCCTGCCTCCTCCATACAGCCCTGACCACAGGACCCATGCACAGCAGAGGGGGCCGTAGGAAGCACCCTAACTAGGCCACTGCTTTTCCACCAGTGAGCAACCCACGCTCAGAAAGGGGAGAAGTGTACAGAGGGCAAAAACATAAATATATTTAAAAGATTTTTTTTGTTTGAGAGAGAGAGAGAGAGCATACATGAGCAGGGGAAGGGGCAGAGAGAGAGGTAGAGAATCCCAAGCAGATTCCACGCTGAGCACGGAGCTCGATGTGGGGCTTGATCTTAGGACCCTGAGGTCATGACCTGAGCCGAAACCAAGAGTGGGATGCTGACCCAACTGAGTCACCCAGGCTCCTCAAAACACATTTAATATAAGTTTAGTGGGAAAGCAGGTAGAAACACGTCATTTCATAATACCAACAAGAGCAAGGACAGTTGCTCCGTCCGCTGAGCTGTCAGCAGTGAGCAGAAGACAGAGTGCCCATGTCGGATTTCGGGGAGCCAAGGGTAGAGGGGTTTCAAGGAGCTGTGCCTCACAGCCAGATGAACAAGGATATCTTCCTCTCAGGTCCTAATCTCCTACCCATTCTGTAAATGATGGTCAAAGGCCAGAGGTGGCTGCCGTGAGTGTAGCAAGTGGGTCCTGAGCCCAAGGGAAGGAAGGGGGTCAAGCTGAGGCTGCTTCTAGCCCCTCCCGCACGCACTGACACAACTGGCCCCAAACACAGCGGCAGGGGCCACTGTTCACTCTGATCACCAGCACTATGCCAGCAGGTGGGCAAGGGTGCCATCCCAGGATGACTTTGTGAAGGTTATGTCATTAAAACAGAGGCAGAACGAGACCCAGGTACACAGGGAGGTTGTCAAGGACAGCCTGTGTTTAAGGGCAGGTGTGTTGCCATTTAATGGAAACCTCACAGTTCATAGAAGCAGAGACATCTGCAAAGTGAAAAAGCAGTGCTTCTGGTGGAGGAAACATGATTTTGGAAGTGTTACGTAACCTGCTGTTTCAAAAATGCATCTCCCTCTTGGGCAAAAACTCTGGGTTTTTCCTTTCTTTCTTTTCCTTCTTTCCTTTTCTTTCTGTTTTTTCTTTTCTTTCTTTCTTTTGAGAGCACCAGGGGGCTGGGGAAGGGGTCAGAGGAGCAGAGGCAGAGAGAGAGAGAATCTCAAGTCGACTCCACGCCCAGGTCTGGGCCCAAAGCAGGGCTTGATCTCAGGGCTCTGAGATCATGACCTGAGCCAAAACCAAGTGTCAGAAGGAGACTTAACTGACTGGGCCACCCAGGTGCCCCTTTTTTCCTTTTAAAACACATTTCTTTAGTTTACCTTCTTAGCAGGTAAAATAATCTCTGCAGAGCCATAGTTCTGTGGGGGAGAAAGAAATGCAATTTTCTGCAGTTTCAGAGAGGTCTTGAGCAGGCCTCCCTGAGCAGCGGGTGGGCTCCTTTGGTAGGACTCTAGGCAGCAGCCTAGCTATGGCTGTTTGGGACGGCAGGTGAGAGAGGGGATGGGGCAGGGACGAGAGGAGGGAGGTTTCAGACAGGCTTGCCCAGGCACACCCTCTATGACTTGTAGGATCTTCCTCCCTCTTTTTTATGGGCTCAATTGTGTCCTCGCACAACTCATACATTCAAGTCCTAACCCCACATACCTCAGAATGGGACTGTATTTGGAGACGAGGTCCTAAAAGAGGTGATTAGGGTGAAACAAGTTTGTATGGGTGGGCCCTAATCCAGGATACTGTGTGTCCTTACTAGAAGAGGAGCTTAGGACACAGACACACACAGAGGGAAGACGTAAAGGAAAGACCGCCATCTACAAGCCAAGGAGAGAGGCTTCAGAAGAAACCAAGCCTGCTGACAATTTGCTGTCACACTTCCAGCCTCCAGAATTATGAGAAAATAAATTCCTGCTTCTGAAGCCCCAAAAGTCCGTGGTACTTTGCTATGGCAGCCCCCCAAGCTAAGATCCCCCCCTCCACTGCCATGGACAGCTGGACTGGTCACTTCCCCCACAAACATCTGTCTTCTCTGCTCCCAAGGCTTGTTTCTGTAAGATTTTGAGAGCAACTGTCTGGCTTTGGAAAAACACAAACAAGAACTTTTTTTGCTGTTTCATAAAGCTTGGCTGGGAAATGTCAAGGAAAAAAAGAAAATGTCACCCAAACACCCTCTACTTCCATCCACCCTCACTGTCAGGACATGCCTGGGCTCCACCAGGACTAGTGTAGGTGTGGGGCGTGTGCCAGGGGAAAGAGAAAAGTGCATGCCCAGCATTCCTCTGCCTTTCACTGGGGTTTTGTAGGGCAGTGTGGAAAGGCCTACCATCTTTAAATAAACAATCATTCCCATGGACGTACCCCAGACATCCACAGGTTACCGCCATACCTTCTGATTGGTCTACATTTTGCAAAGAGGATGCCAGTGGACTTTGTAGGTTGCTGTTTTGAATGTTTATCTAATAAGATTCACCTTCAGTGACATCTTTTCTTAGCCTTCTTTACCCACTTCTGGCCCTATGGAAGTAATTCCCTGACTTATAAAACAGGGCCAAAGAAAAGCTGCTAATCCTATCACTGAATGGCATGCAGTTTTAATTATTATAATTATAATAATTACTATTTTTAAAATTTTGGTGTCTTCTTCTGACATGCAGTTTAAAAAAAAGAAAAACCAACCTGATATGGGGGAAGGAGAGTAAAATAAGAGATTACCTGTAATTACCCAATAGTCTCTGGTTGTTTCTGATATATCAAGGTTAGGATATTCCAGTGCTAAAACAAAGAAGAAACACACCAAGTTAGTTTCACGGGTTTTATATGCAAGTATTATGAAGGAAAATGGATACAGGTGACAAAATATCGAACCTAAATTTGGCTTTAACATCCTCAGGGAACTCCAGGACATGCAGGCCAACACTATCTTGCTGTTTTGAAAAGTAAAATACTCAGTAAAGGACTAACTTTCAGATGAAGAGTTTTCTAGGGTTTGTGGATTTCTATTCTCTTTTTTTCCATCAAAAGCTTCTTAAGTGGAACGTCTTCATTATCAAGACTCACAGCTAGAAATAACTCTGGCTTTCTTTGTGAAAATTTCCCAACCATCACTAATGTTTTCAGGAATGATCGTCTCTTGAATGGATTTTTCCAGTGTCAAGGACTAGATGTATTATTAGCCAAATGTTTGGGACCAAAAGTCCCATATTTTTGCAGGTATGGTGACCATAAGAGTTAATTCATGGAAAGGGTTTAGTGCAGTTGCCTACCACCTAGTAAGTGCTCAATAAATCTTAGTTGTTGTAATTATCAGAATGTCAAGAGGAAAGAAAATAAATTCTTCACAGCTGCCATGTGACATAATGAATGCCATCTTTCCTGGGATCACCTTTCCCTAAATTCCAGACTCATCTTTCCTTACTATATGGAAATTCACAAAAGCCTGCCATTAAACATTCAAAACAAATTTCTTAGTGGCTACTCTGTGCTAGGAACATCCACACACACTCTTTCATTTAGTCACAGTATCAAATGTAACCACAGAAGGAAATAGAAGCAATCTTGCTAATATGTGTTTAAAAAAACAAAACAAAACAAAACCGTGACCAGTGACCTTGAGAAATGTATCAACAACTGAATTTCACAGCACCAATCTTGACTTCCTTTGGCTACCAAGTTAAGTGTTTGGGTACATAATGTAGGCCACGTTGTCTTTGGAGTCTGTGCCTGCTGCACGGTAATGAGGGTTATGTAACTGAAGCGTCAGAGGAAGACAGGCCAGGGGACTGACTACGGAGAATTCATGCAGCGAAGTCACGATGCTGACTGCAAATGAGCTGTGTTGTGACACCTACAGCCAGGGCAAGGGCCGAAGGCCGGGCAACATTTGCTGATGGCAGAAGTGGGGGAAACCATCACAACCCAGATTGCCACAGGGACAGATGCCCTACGGGGCAGTTACTGTCAGTTCAAAGGCGAGCTGCCTTTGGGGTTCAAACCCCACGTTCCAAGTCTCATGAGAGTGACATTTCGTGAACTTCTTGGAACTTGAGTTTTCCCCTTTGCAAAGCAGGGCTCGCTTTGTACTCCCTTACAGGGTGCTCTGTGAGGATTCGATGACGGAAGATACATGAAGGCTAAAGGCGCCTAGCGAGGGCTTACTTCCAATGTGCAATAAACTTGTCATAAACTCAATCCTGGTTTATCACCAATTTCAGTTATTTTATGATAAAAGAGTTAGTATGTGCAATAGATGTTTGTTAAACGGAGAAAGGACGCCGGGGGTCTGGGGGGAAGGCAGCGTCCCCGTGTGGTGTGGGCATACTCACGTTCGGCAATGGTGAGCGGCGGGTAGGTGAGGTAGAACCCAACCAGCTCAGCCGAGAGCTGGCGGAGGAGGCTGCTGGCGACCGTGCCGTTGAGGAAGGAGCTACGATTGCCCACCACGTACACCAAGGTGACTGTCTGGGACGCGTTGGATGTGCTCACCATCTGAATGGACACAGGAGGGAAGGGGAGGGAGACATGCCCCATAAGACAAGGATCTGTTTCATGGAGGCCGTGGGAGAAGTTTAAGCAGAAATTGAGGGGGGAAATGAAAGGAAGGTGGAAAAGAGCGAGGAAGAGACAAGAATAACAACACTCATCATTTATGGTTGCTCTCTGCGTGCCAGGCATCGTGCTCAGGGCTCGTGGTCTCATTCAAGGCTCACCACAGCCCTGTGAGGGGTATCCACTTAGGACTCCATTTTACAGAGGAGGAAACTGAGGCCCAGAAGGATCAAGAGACTTTCCCCCCATCACACAGATAATAACTGCTGTAGCCAGGATTCGAACCCAGACAGTCTGACTTCAGGTTTTAACGGGTGTGTGTATCTTTTCCAGGGGCTAAAGAGCCTCAGGTTACTTTTATGGTTCTGAAAATACAAAATAGAGCATAGAAATGTTACATCTAAGAGGGCTCAACTGCTCAGAGAAAGCCTGAGTTAAATTCGGGGGGAATCTTTAAGTTCCTACACAGCTGATCACCATGCTTAGGGAACAGACAGAGTGATTAAACCTGATTCCAAAAGGAATTCAGAAATATAAAATATCCTCTTTAGAGAGTGATTATATTTCTTGCGACCTGTTAAATTCAATATAGAATATGTAAATATTACTATGAGATGGTGTGGTTTTCTTCTCGAATTTTGTCAAAATCAGTTTTTCAGTTACTGGAAAATGCTGTTTTCTGGGTCAATGTATGGACAAAAATATCCCACAGATGAGATTCGAAAAACAGATGCAGTAGGAAGTCATTTGATTGGGTGAGGCAGTGTGGGCTTCTGTCCTGGCGTCTGCACCTCCCCCTTCCAGATTCGCCCGCCACCCACCCACCTGCGTTCTGTTCTGCACCCCCAAAGGCACACCCTTGTGGACCACCTCAGTGGGCTCCTTTCCCTCGGGCTTCAGCTAAATGGACCTCGGGTGGATGTGGGACAGAGGGAGGAGAGTGAGGTCTGAGAACCAGGGTCGGGGACTCCCTCCCCACAGCATGGCTTCTGTAGGGGAACTCTGGCCTCTGGCTTCCCATAACTGCTCCCTCTCCTCACCCCGTCAGGCCCCAACACTTACAGCCTCAGGTACTGCACTCGCCCCGTGGTTTCCCTAGAGCCTACCCACACTTCTGCAAAGGGTCCCTTTTATTAGAATTTCATCAAATTACCTTCATCTGAGTGTGCCCCCTCTTCCCATAGGGAGCTGACTGAAATCCTGTCTTTCCCAAACTTTTACACATTCAGACATAAATACCCCTGCAACTTTCCTTTTAACTGCTATTTTTAAGACGACTGTCAAGAATAGCTTCTTCACATTCTTTCCCACTTCTCCCCATAAGTGGAAGTTTCTATTTAATTCTCTGCCACAGAGCCTATAGTCCCATGATTTAGGATACATTGAGTCAGCACTTCCGGTCAACTCTTTCTTTCCTCTCTGGAAGTATTTTGGGAAAGTGGTTGAGCCACAAGTACTCATGCCTCTCTTTCCCAGGGAGCCAAAAAGAAAGGTGCTTCTTTTTGAACAATTCAAAAGACCTCTCCGTACTGCCACCTGTGAAAATAATAACTAAAATAACTTTTCAACCATTATCCCTAGAGTGAACATTCTATTTTTTTTGCTTTTCAACAAAACTTAGTCTCACTGGATCCCAAAGAAGCCCATAGAATTTGCAGTACAGATATCTCTACACTTATACACTCAATCAGGTAAATTCTAACTTTAAAAAAATTGTGGCAAAATACACATAAATTTCATCCCGTTAACCATTTTAAGTACACAGCTCAGTGGCACTAAGCACAGTGACGGGTTGTGCTACCATCGTCCCCATCCACCTCCAGAACTTTTCATCTTCCCAAACGGAAACTCTGTCCCTACTGAACAACTCTCCATTGCTTCCTCTCCCAGCCCCTGAAAGCCACCTTTGGGTCTCTTTGCGTCTCTATTACTTTGTGTCTATATTAGTTTGGCAAAATTCTACTTTTGTCTCTATTCTATTTTGTGTCTTTATTAATTTGACAAAATTAAACACCTCTTGTAAGTGGAATCCTACAGTATTTGTCTCTGCGAATGGCTTATTTCAATTAGCATAATGTCCCTCAGGTTCGTCTAGGTTGTAGCATGGGTCCGCATTTCCTTCCCTTTTAGAGATGAAGAACATCCCGTCATATGGATATAAGACAATTCTTATCCATTCATCCGTGGATGGACGCTGGGGTTGCTTCCACCTTTTGGCTAATGTGAATAATGCCACTATGAACATAAGTGTACAAATATGGCCGAGTCCCTGCTTTCAATTCTTTGGGGTATATGCCCAGAAGAAGCAGAATTGCTAGACCCTGTTTAATTTTTTAAGGAACCATGATACCGTTTTCCACAGAGCTACATCATTTGAGATGCTCGCCAGCCGTGTCCAGAGTTCCAGTTGGTCCACATTCTTACCAACACCCGTTATGCTCTTTTTTTATAATAGCCATCCTAATAGATGCAAAGTGGCATCTCATGGTTTTGATTTGCATTTCCCTCATGATAAGTCATGGAGAGCATCTTTTTCATGCACTCATTGATCATCTACAGATCTATGGAGAAATGTCTATTTAAGCTCTTCGCTCATTTCTTTACGGGGTTGTTTTTATATTTTTAAGTTGTACGGGTTCTTTATATATTCTAGATATTAACCCCCTATCCAATATATGATCAGCAATTATTTTTTTCCCATTCTGTGACTTGTCTTTTAATCATCAGTTTTACCCTTTTATCCACAGAGGTGTTTAATTTTGGTGAAGTGTAATTTATCTATGTTTTCTTTTGTTGCCTACACTTTTGTTATCCTATCCAGGAAATCTTAGCCAAATTCAGTACCATGAAGTTTTCTTCTATAGAGTCCTATAGTTCTGGCTCTCATGTTTAGGTCTTTGATCCACTTTGAAGTTAATTTTTGTATATGGTATTAGATAAAGGTCCAGTTCCCTTCTTTTATTTGTGGCTATCCAGTTTTCTAATACCATTGGTTGAAAGGACTGTCTTTCCCCATTGAGTGGTCCTGACACCCTTGTCAAAAATCATTTGACCATATATGCAAAGATCTATGCTTGCATTCTCTCTTTTGTTCCATTTGTCTATATCTCTGTCTTTATGCCACTACCACGCGGTTCTGATTACTGTAGCTCTGTAGTAAGTTTTGAAATCAGAAAGCATGAAACCTCTGACTATGCTTTTCTTTTTCAAGATTGTTTTGGCAACTCTTGGTTCCTTGAGATTCCATATGAATTCTAGGATGGATTTTTCTATCTCCACATTAAAAAAAAAATCACTGAGATTTTGGTAGGGATCGCACAGAATCTGTAGATTGCTCTTGGCAGTACTGACATCCTAACAAAATCAAGTCTTCCAATTCATGAACACAGAGTGACCCTTTTTTTTTTTGTCTTAATATTCTCATTTTTTTTACACCTAAGAAAAGTGTGACCAGTCTTGGTGGCTATTTAACACTAGTTTCATTAATAGAGGTTCACAGGCCTGAGACCAAGGTCATCTCAGTGTTCCCTGAAAGTCATGTCCTGTCCCCAGTAGAAGCAGCCCCTACAGAGGGCACTGTCCTACTACCCCTTTACTCTTAGGCTCCTGTGGCTCCTGACCTTTTCTCTTACTTCCCACTCATTCATGCCACAATTCATTTAGCTAATTAGACCTAAAAAAGGCTGGTAGAATGGAAGGCTGTTGTTTTGCCTACACAGAATCCATTCTCCTTTCCTCTATGAAGGAGATTTCCTCAGGGAAACACCTCTTCTCTCCAACTGGGTTCATGTGCTTTGTGTGAGTAGGGCTGCCCCACCCAGATTCCAGGAGTGGGAATAGTCAGGCCTGGTTGATTGTGACATTTTATCCCCTTGACCATAGTTACTGCTCCAGAAATGGGCACACAGTCCACATGGGTCCAATGAGCGTTAATCCCAGGATTTTTACTGGAATGCCACCAAAAAAGTCACTTTGGTTCCGTAAGACTGTGAGCAATAAGGATGAGATAAACCTGAAGGTTCCAGGGGCCACCCCATTGGGCCTGAAGACGTTGCCAGCCCAGGGCAATGCCAAGTGACAAAGAGAGAATTTCTGGAAGAAATCATATAAGCACCTGAATCAAACTGGGCCTGAAGGAAATAGGGTGTGAACCTTTTAGTTACAGGAGTAAATTACTTCTTTTTGATTAAGTCTTATATGCTTGGATTCTGTCATTCATAACCCAAAAGGTCCTAATTGAATCTACTGTAACCTAGCTTCTAATACCAGTGCCATACAAGTTTTTTTTAAGTTACTTTCTCATCAACTCTCTGAACAAATTAAATATTTATTTAATATTTAGGAAGAATCCAATGTGTCCCCCAAATTGTACTTAATACAATAAATGGTAAGTTACTAATTATTTAACCAGGTTCTAGAATAAGCCCAGGGGGATGGTTAGCACGTAGTTACATATATGCATGATGTAGGGGCCTAGAGGGTTCCAAAATCCAGGCAACAAATTCATCCTGGGCTTCCTGTCAGCCATGGGAAAAAACAAAACAAGGTTAATGAAATAATTCACCCAATTATCCATTCATTTCAAGAGCTGCTGAAATGTTCAAGAACATTTAAATCTATTTAGATGCAGTTTTCAAATGGTCTGTTATAGTCTTTTCCAAAGAAACTTGGTTACTTGCTTTACAAAGTTTCATCTCGTGGCCCATGACTATCATAGGACATAGAAGGTGTTCTTTTTTTTTTTTTTAATATTTTATTTATTTGACAGAGAGAAATCACAACTAGGCAGAGAGGCAGGCAGAGAGAGAGAGGAGGAAGCAGGCTCCCTGCGGAGCAGAGAGCCCGATGTGGGGCTCGATCCCAGGACCCTGGGATCATGACCTGAGCCGAAGGCAGAGGCTTTAACCCACTGAGCCACCCAGGCGCCCCCATAGAAGGTGTTCTTAAGGCCAAAGGCAACTTGTTTATCTTGGTGTCTCTCCCAGTGCCTGAATGAATAGCAGGTGCTCAATGGGTCTGTGCTTCCTGAAAATGATCAGAGAATGCCCCGCCGCCAAGCCCGAGCCAGAATCATGCACCTGTGAGGATCGCAAATCCAATTAGAAAGAAAAGATCTCCCACAAGGGAGCTGAGTCATACTTCTTACATAAATCTTATGTTGGTGACACATTTTTTAGATCTTAATCTAATATGAGCCAAATCATAATGAGATACTTCCACATAGACTTTGGATAAATCTAGAAAAGGAAAGCTGCTTGTTCAAATTAAATTGTGTGCTTTCTACATCATATTGGCTTTGCTGATAATTCACTTATGCTAAATGTCAATTTCAAAACTACTGGGTTTCATTGCAAAGGATTTAGTTCAGTAAAAAGAGAGACATTGGGTTGCACAGTTAATCAGAGAGATTTGGGGGTTGGATGAATATCATTAAACAGCTTCTGTCTTGGGCCATGGGGGTGGCTCAGTCAACTGAGTGTCTGACTCTTGATCTCAGCTCAGGTCTTAATCTCAGAGTTCAAGCCCTACACTGGGCTCTACATTGGGTATGAAGTTTATTAAAAAAAAAAAAAAAGTTGTTAGTTACATAATTGCAAGAAAGTGGGTCTGAGAAAAGTTTTTGGTGGCATGTCTACTGTAAGTCCAGGAAACTCAAATATAGTATGCCAGGAGTGGGATTTTCCTGGGAAAAATTCATGTGTTTGCCAAACGTTCCATACTATATAGGACAGTGGATAAGATTATGGGCTTTGACTCAAGTCCTTGTTTCCTTCTTTACCAACCGTGTGACTTTCTGGAAGTTTCTTAGACTTTCAGTTCCGTCTTCTGTGAAATGGTGATAATAATACTTCAGGAGGATGTCTTGAGTTTTATGTAGCAAAATATTTCTAAAACACCTAGCACAGTCCTGGCATATGGTGAGCCCCAAACTTAAAATGTACATGTATATGTGTGTGTATTTATTTAAACTAAGGTGATTGTTCATATGGATGTCTGGAAAATAACTCAAAGCAAATCACAGGGTAAGCAACACTTGGTGCATTAGCTATTCAGAATCAACTCATTTTATGAGACATCTGATTTATTTTATGAGACTATATCTTATAAGGTATATCTAGTTCAATTTTTAAAATAGTAATATATTGGGAAGTCTGGGGGGCTCAGTCAGTTAAACATCTGACTCTTGATTTTGGCTCAGGTCATGATCTCAAGGTCATGAGTCTGAGCCCCCTGTCCAGCTCTGCAATGGAAATGGAGCCCTGCTTAGGATTCTCTCCCCAACTCCCTCTGCCCCTCCCCCTGACTCACGAGTCCCCACTCCTTCTGTCTAAACAAAGAAACAATAAAAAATAAAACAAAATAACAAATGTATTGGGAAGGCCTGAGGAAGCTTCTCCTGGGAAAATAAATATAAAATCCCAAACCATAGCCCGTTATAGAGCTAACACATTCCTCCTGTCACAGCCACACTGCAGACATCCTTATCAGTGCTGGGGCTGACTTGACTCAGGGGGCCCCAGACTGGCACCTCCTCCTGTCTACACCCCTGTCCTAGGTACAGAGTTACATTTACACCAGACAGCTTTGAAACAGGAGACCAAGCCACCTCTTGCCAACATTCACGTTACACTTGGCATCTGTCAACTACACTGTTGACGCGCCCTCCTTCTCACCTGAATGGTCAGGTTGCTTTTGGTATTCAGGACTTTCCTCTCGGCATCCTGGAAGGCCTTCTGCAGCCGCTGCTCCATCGTCTGAGCAAACTTGCAGGACTGGATGTTGTCCGACTGGCTCACGAACTGCAGGACTAGAACCAGAGTAACGGGTCAGCACTCACCAGAGTTCCGGGTCTTGGTCTTGGACTTCACAGCGGTCATCACATAAAGCAGCCCGATTTTACATCCGAGAAATTGGGCAAATAAGGACGGACAAGGTTTGGTTGTAGTGTTGAAAGTGGGCCTTAAAATGACTTATAATAGAGAAGAATCAAAAGCACGCTCAAACCCAAGGTCCCCCCCGATGGGAAAGATTTGGAGATCATTTGGTTGGACCATGCAGACGTCTGCTCCAAGAACTATACAAATCAAAGAGAGATCACGCCTTCTATTTCTTTGGAGGGGGGAAAAAACTCAACTGACCGGCATTACTAAGTAGGTCAAGTCTTCCAATTTCAACGGTTTCCCCACTCTCGTGGTTTACCAGCCACCTGATCAGAATCACGAGGGAGCTTGAGAGAAAGATTCCAAGACCTAAGCTCAGAGACTCTGATTCAGGGGCAGCTGGGACGTGCTGCTCCAAAGCATAGATTTTATGGATGTTCAGCTCTTAGCACTATTCACAGGTAATACAGGAAAGAATTAAAAATATGGTGCTTGGGGTGCCTGGATGGCTCAGTGGGTTAAAGCCTCTGCTTTCGGTTCAGGTCATGATCTCAGGGTCCTGGGATCAAACCCCGCATGGGGCTCTCTGCTCGGCAGGGACCCTGCTTCCTTCCCCTCTCTCTGCCTGCCTCTCTGCCTACTTGTGATCTCTGTCAAATAAATAAATAAAATCTTAAAAAAAAAATGGTGCTTGCTGCTCATAAAGTACAAATTATATAAACTGAGAAGGGAGGCTCCCGCAAAGGACTATTTCTAATAAATCCAGGGTTGGGAAGTTTAAGTCTATGTGCAAGGAACTTGGACCGTTCCTTAGCAGGGCCCTTTGAGGAAGGTACACAGGACTTTAAGAAATGACAGAGAAGCTAGTACGGGAGCCTTTAAACAGGTGTCCTCTTGATACTGCCCCTGAATCCGGAATGGAGGGGGAATCCTTTCTCTCTGAGGTACTTGCCTGTTCTCAGCTGGAAGTAGCCTGCAGGCTGGGGACTCCACGGGGAGGCAAGGACTGCCACCGACTGCAAGTTTGGGGTATGCTGCTTCAGATCTGCGGTGACATTGCTGACCCCATAAACACCCAGCATTTCGATCACCACAGCAGGTAAGTACACCAGCCTCCCTTTGGTAGCATAATAACCCACGGTGATGTTATGAGAATGTTCCAGAATGTCCACCTACAAAACAAACAGACCCACAGGACTCAGTGTTAATTTCCACAGTACTTTAAGTTCTTCTTGGTGTTTCTTAGAACCACCACTGTTGTTTAGCATGGCTGGGGAACAGGTTGTTCTTATTCAACAAACATTCTAATAATCCTATAAAGCATATGTGGACTGGCAAGTCTCAAAACATCAGAATACAACAAAACGCAATTTATTTCCAACCTACATGGGATCGAATTAAGTCTGCGGGGATTTTGTTGATTCCTTAAATGCCTCAGTATAATCCTGTGAGCACCAACGGTCACCCAAGAAGGCAGACAGGAGATGGCAGGCAAAAAAGATTTCCAGAGACGAAAGGCTGGGAAAAACAGCTTTCTTATCACTTATGAAAATTAAAAGGCAGAAATGATAGATGAAGTGAGGGCTTCTTTAGGACAGGGATTAGGTAGTAAATGAGGTGAACTCCTCTTTCTAAAAGCTAAGAGAAGAACTATTCAGACTTTAGTCCATTCCTGGCTCATAAGTTGGTTCAGGACCTAGGTGAGGGTTAGGAGGGACTGAGGACAATCTCTCTTAAAACTGAGTCCTAAGAGACACTGATGCACTGAATTCTTTCTGACCCAATGGAAGATTTTGAGGCTTTAGATTTTATTCTTATTTCATTTTGCTTTCTTAGTGGTTTAAAAAAAAAAAAAGATTTCTTTATTTGAGAGAAAGTGACTAAGAAAGTGGCCAAGAAAGAGACTCCCCACTCCAATCCTAATGACCTTGAGGAGAAAGTCTCAGTTTGGGGATTATTTATTTTTAGTACCTCTCTACTGCTGGCTAATCATATGTTTAAACAAAAAACATGGGGGACATCAGCCTTAGAGCCTTCCTCAAGCAACAATGTCTAGCTTGCATTTACCAAGTTACTACCATTACTCTCATTTTTATTATTACCTTTTTATTTGTGGCAAACGATCCTGATTTCCACCAGTAATAGCAAACATCCTTTCAAAAGTTTTTTTTTTTTAAATGGACCGATTTCTAAAAAATGAATTCATAACTAATTGTGACAGTGGTCTGTGATGAGATGCAGAAAAGATAAACACTGAAGGTAGTTTGTAAACAACTGAAGTTTGAAAATTACATGTCAGGTGACCAAACCAAATGTACATACTCACATTTTCAACTTTCGAGTAGTTTCTGGGGCAGAAACCACAGATGCTTTTCATGAAATGAGTTTCTTTCTTTCTTTCTTCCTCTCTCTTTCTGTCTTTCTTTGTTTTCTCTCAGAATTATACAAAAGGGATTGACAGGGGCGCCCGGGTGGCTCAGTCAGTTGAGCATCTGACTCTTGGTTTCGGCTCAGGTCATGATCTCAGTGTCCTGGGATCAAGCCCCGTGCCAGGCTCCCTGCTCAGCATGGAGTCTGCTTGAGATTCTCTCCCTTTCTTTCTGTTCCTCCCCATCCTCCTACCCCCAACAAAAAGAGATTGACAATGACCAATAAACTATGTAGCAAACCTCATTTCTAATCCTTGCTGTGGTTGTGGAGACCATGAAGCCGAATGCAGCTGCAAGACAAGCCTCAGAGGGAAAAAGCCAGACCGCTATTTCTAAGTGGTGAAAAGGGCCATCCACCAGTAACTGCCAATGGGCTTTAAAACTTGGCATCAATCCCAAAGAGTGCAAAGCGAGGGTTCCATCCCTTGGCTATGCCATGGGAATCAGCTGACAGTTGTTAAATAGTACTTGGCATTAAAGTGTTTGGGGGAAAAATGTTTTATTTCCCTGTCTGCTGCTGGCTATTGAAGCAAAGTTGGACTCAATTTACAATAATTTTTAAATGTCCAGAAGTAAATCACCATTTACAATGCTGAGAAAGATGAAGGGGAAAGCAATGGACAGTTTCTTGAAAATTAGACTAACAATATCAAATACTTTCCCTAAACAATGGGATAATGGTATGATTTAGAACAGTATATCCAGGCTTGAAAAAAAAAAAGACATAAGGCAATTAACCTCCATTTTCCACCTCAAAATTTGACCTTTTTCTCTCCTGTCACCACATATGAGCTATTCGCCAAAATGAAGGAAGATGTTACTTCTGACATGTGTGGTCATGGTACCCAGAGAGGAGGAAAACCTAGATGTACTCAGGGTCTAAGAGGAGGATGTAGAGGGCTTAGTTTAATTACAAAAGCGAGGGGCTTACGTGAGCCGAGACGTCATTCTGGTGGAAAGCCTTCCGTAATGCCTGCGTGAGCCCTTTGGCTATACTGAACTTCAGGGTTTCACTGATCTGCACTCTCCTCTGGGTCAGAAGGAGAACTGTGGGACCAAACAGAAGCATGGCAGTCAGGGTAAGGCAGCAGACCCCCTCATGAAGCTCCCCTCTCCTCTCCACCCTCCATCTCCTCCAAGTTCTGAATAAAGCTGGTGACCGCAGGTCCAACCAATGAGAGCAGCGGGCTGGGGTAGTAGCTTTCTCAGTCCCACTCAAGTCCCAAGAAGGGAGGCCTCGTATTGGTGTGACCCTAGAGGAGAGAGAGCTAATATGCTGGCTGCACTTCATTTCTGACCAATGCTGCCTTTGACTTTGAAAACTGGGTTCAGCGGTGCCTGGCCCCAATAGGTCTGCAAGAAAATGCATGCAAGAAAATTCCGACAACAGCGTTCCCTGACAGTCTGCTGACGTGCAGGCCCTGAGTGCAGTCCTGCAGCCTAAAACAGCCCTGAATGAGGCAGGGGCAGCCCCGCACCCTATAAGTGGAACAGAGAGCATGATGGAGACCTGGGGTGGACAACAGGCACCTGTGACTGAATGTGACAGGTGTGATTTGAAGGGAAGCCTCCGATGCTGTCGGAGGCTTCAGGAGGAACATCCAGCCCAGACTTGGGCAAGGGGGTGGGGTTCAGGGAAGGTTTCCTGAAGCTTCCGCTGAGTCCTGAAGGATAACAGGGAATGAGCTAGGCCAACCGGAGAGGGACACGTCCCACCCCCAGCCATTCCCAGCAGAGAGAAGACCAAGAGCAAAGGCACACTGGTGAGAAGCAGTGCCTCTCATGGATATGTCTCTGGACATGTTTAGGCTTGGTCCTGCTGGCTCCAGAAAGCGAGGGGTTTTCAGCGAAGGCATTCATTTTAGAGAATTCCGTTGCCTGCAGACTGGAGAACAGATTGGGGGGGAGGGGCTAGTCAGAGGCAGAGAGATAAATTTGGTTGTTGTTGTTGCAGAAATAGAGGTGAGTGACGACAGGCTGAACGAGAGAAGGGGCAGTGGGGACGGAGAGAAGGGGTATTCAAAGAGTTAGAACCAAAGGGCCCCTGTGGTGGGCCAGGTGTGGCTGGGGTGATGGAGGGTGACACAGAAGTGGGGGAGAATGTTCCAGACTTCTACATCTAGGTGGTTGGGGTGGCCTGCCTGTCAGAGGAGGGGGAGTGGAAAACCAGATGGTATAATTTCTTAAGGAAAAGAAAGCAATAGTGTACTTTCAGCTATATGCCTAGTTTCACAATTTCCCATTTTAGGATAGGATACGTCTCAAGATATAATTTCACTTAATCCTTTGTGGGGCGAAGAGGAAGGTGGGACTCGAGCATTCAGCATTGGCATGCTCTTTCAAATAACGTGTCTGGTGATTTTTAGAGCAAACACTGCCACTGATGAAAGGACCCTGGGCCTTCCTGGCCTGCTGGGCTGCCCGCGGGAGGTGCCAGCTCGAGACAATGAACACCACCCAGCTTTCTCAAGGCCTCCTTTTCAACATCCAAAGGAATCCTGGGCACCCTCATCACACAGCTGTACTTTTACTATCTGCCGACTGACAAAATAACTAACAAAAGCCTTTCCAAATTCTATAAGGCTTCCACGATTTGCTATCTTACTAACCAGCTCACTCCCTTATGTGACACATCCCTGATTTGTTCTGCAGGAAAACTTGCTACACGTTCATTTTCTCAGACTACCCTCCCCCTGCCAGCAGAAGTGGCTTCCCCAGGGGCCTCTGCTATCGGGACGGACCTCGGGACTAGACTCCGTGTCCCATAAAGCTCCCCGTCTCCACTGTCACTTGTGATAAGGACCAGAGGTTCTCAACCTCAGCACTGTGACGGTTGGGGCTGGATGATCCTGTGCTGTAGGTCCATGGGGACCTACCTCCCCTTCACATCACAGACACCCTAAAACGTCTCCGGACATGGCCTGATTGATGCCTTCTGGGGGAGAAGGAGCCAAACTGTCACTGGTTGAGAATGATTCATCTCAAAGAACTCAAATAATTCTGCTACATCTCTGAGACCAGGACGTGCTTGCTGATTTCAAGTAAAATCAGGAGAGTGGACTCTCACCTGTCTTCACCAGGAGCTTACTGGACATCTGACACTCCAGGTTGGATGCCATTTTGCCAGTGGTGACCACGGAAGTCGACGCAGCGGGGAGAGCAGCATCTGTATTTCCCGCCAGCGCAGGTGGCAAGCGGGTGGCCCTCACTGGTGCGGTAACAGACGTCAAGGCTGCTGTGACGGTCAGCGGGCGGGCGGTGACCGCCCGGGGCATGTCTGGGTTGGTGAGGTTGGGAAGGCCCGTGTGCATGGCTTGTGGTTTCCTGGGGAGGTGTGTCGTGGACAGCAGGCCAGAGGCGGTGCCTGCGTTCCCTTGCATGGCTGTGTGAGCACTCATGGTGTGTGCTGTTCTGGAAAACATGTAGGTTGGCGTGAAGGAGAAGGTCGGATGCACCGCCCCTGCTGTCGTCTTTGGGCCAGGCGCTGTGTTGTTTGTGGCATTTTTAGCTAGAGCAGTGGTCCAGCTGCTCTTAACTAATCCTGAGGCCACAGCCGAAGGATTACTGCCAGGGCCTTTGGCGACCAGGGCTGCAGACAGCGCCCGTGGACTCGATTTCCCCAGGAACGACGTGGCTGCGGTGGCGGTTGCTGCTGTTGGTTCCGCCCTGGATGACACTGAGGGGTCCGCTGCAAAGAGGAAAAAAAGCAAAGTCTGTCATTGGTCCACAGGGCGCGTGTTACTTGTGGTGGTGACAGATGGATGGAATGCGGGTTTGCTGGCGAGAAAAGTCTCTGTACTCTGGAATTTGGGCAAAACAGCTCTAGGTTCGTAAAGTCAATTACCCACAGTGAGAACGTCCCTTACAGAAACCTGTGGTTGGCAATAAGGATGTTGAAATTCTGAATGGAGCTCTTTCTCACCTTATTATGGGGTTCTGTCCTAATAAACCTATCATAAGTTATAAATATCATAAATCAGAAATGCATGTAATACACCTAAGCTACCGAACATCCTGGCTTAGCCTAGACCACCTTAACTGTGCTCATAATACTTACCGTAGACTACAGTTGCTCAGAATCATCCAACCCAAGCCCGTCTTACAATAAAGTGCTGAATATCTCACGTAATTTGTTGAACACTGTACTGAAAGTGAAGGAATAGTGGTGTGGGTACAGATGGTTGTAATTGTATCATTGCTGACCTTCATGGTCGCGTGGCCCGCTGGGAGCTGTGCCTCGCTGCCTGGCCTGGCACCACCAGAGAGGACCATACCAACTTATCGCTAGCCCAGGAAAAAAAATCCAAATTCAAAATTCGAAGTGTGATTTCTACCGAATGCCTATGACTTTTGCACCGCTGTAAGCTGAAAATTTTAAGTCAAACTCTTTTAAGTCAGAGACTGACTGTACTTTCAAAAAACTCAAGTCAGCAGAGGATAAAGGACAGGACTTTTGGGGACCTCTAACTTGTTCATCACCCTCACAGTGTGTTTCTGCTCCTTCTAAGCAAAGCTGGGTGTCTGTGTTGAATTTGAATCTCCTTTGTCCACAGAAGCAGTCCTAACTATTTTGGGGGTACCAGGAAACCAACTACCTGCACGCGTGGCTGCACCTGTCCGTTTGTCAGGGCCCCGAGAAGCCAGCAGCACTTTGGACGGGGTCCTGAGTCCGGCCCTGCTTGGTAAAGGAGACTCAGCCATCGTGTGATCTCTCAAGGGACTCTGGAATGGTGGAGAAGCGCTTATCTCAAGAGATGGATAGACATCACTGGAAACGGAGAGACTCCTATCCATTCCGTCTGAAAGCACTTCGTGGACGCGGGCTGCAGAAGTCAGCCTTGGAGAGGCTGGCAAAAGAGCACGTGTTGCATGCCCAGGCAGCTGGAGACGGGGATGAGACGCAGCGTGTTGGCCTGCGAGTCGGTCCTCTTCAACCTCAGCTGTTTGGAAGTCTCTGGAATAGGCACCAGTTACGGACACCACGTCCGTATGGTTTCCAACCATGGTAACCTCTGACTGTGGGACAGGCTGGTTGGCGCTGGTACGAAGGGCTGGATGCTGGACGGTGAAGCCTTCTGCAGTCACTAAGGGCCCAGCAGTAGCTCTGAGATCAGAAGATTTTGTTGTTCTGGCAGCTGAAGTTGAACCACTGAGAGGAGGAACTGAAGCTGAATGAGTTTCCCAACGGGTGGAGTGAACTGTGTGCCCATTTAAATCATAATTTGTCTGCTGCTGCAAGCCAGATCTCATTGGCTGTATGGAGAGGGACCCGGTTTCTGTGGGAAGAGAACTCCCGAAAGCATCTGTGGTCGCTGGCTTTAAAACACGTCTCATTGTTGAGAAATCATAGACCTCAGTGGAGGAGGGAAATGCTGTCACCTGTTGGGAGGTTGGGACGGGCGACTCAGAGCGGCCTTTTGCAGCTGCAGGAGCCTCTGGGTTGGCGCTGGACGAGCGGGGGGATGGGGAAATAGTCTGGCGGCTATTGGACTGCATGGAAGGGAGCACTGATTCTGAAGGGAGGTTTGTTCTCAGTGTTGTAAGGAGAAAAGATGAAATACGATCCGTGCTGGAATCAGAGGGGAACCCATTTACAGTGTGAAGACTCAGAATGTCTTTTCTTGGAAGGGTCTGGAGAGCAACCGTCAAGTTTGCCTTTTCGTTTTTCTTTAAAACAGCTGTCACGCTCTCTTCCTCCCGCAGGAGAGAGGCCCAAGTTGCAGAAAGGAGATCGGGAGGTTTGCTAGAGCGGAGGAAGTCTGTAGCTGCGGTCGGAGGGGACCCGTTGGTGCCTTCTTCTTGAGGAGCTGGCTTTTGGGGTGCGGTGGATGGGGAAGCCTGATTCTGCGCCAGCTGGGGGAAAGTGGGTCCAGAGGGAGAATCGGCTGCTGTGATGTTCCATGCTCCAGAAAGGATGGCTTGCCCTCCTCTGGCAGTGGGGAGAGGCAGAGGAGAAGGCACCAACGAGGAAGCCGTGTGTTCTGCCAAAAAAGTGGGCCCTTCAGAATTCTCTGGAGCCACTGGCAAACGCAGTGGGTGAGCGGAGTCATTTGCAGTAGAAGGGGCTAGCTTTCTGGTGGTCGTTTCCACTGCCCCAGATCTTGCAGTCTGGGAAAGCAAAGACACAGCCTTCTGGGTCACAGCGGCGGCTGCGGCACTCTCAGAAGTCGGCAAGGACACCTCACTGTGCGCGCCCTTGGCCACCCCAGCTTCCACAGAGTGGGTGGATGTGGGACTTGAAGCCCCTTCCGCCACTGACTGTGAAGGCAGTCCATCTGGACGCCGAGGAAGACTTCCAGGTACTAGGGGAACGGGAGGCAGGTGGGCCAGTTCTGCCACGGAGCTCAAAAACTCAGGTGTAGGGGAGCCTGCGGAGTGAGGACCTGCTGTGGAGGGCAGCTCGGGCCGCTGCCCTGTGGAGGATCCAGAAAAACCTAGATGAGGGATGCCTATCGAATCATGGGCATTTCTGGATGGAGTGTGGTTCATTTCACCAGCGAATGGGATTGGGGAACTAGCTACGCTCTGACTTGAAGAGGAGCCAGGAGGAGCTGTTTGGGAGAAGAAAGGCACTTGGGTGGGTTGTTCGGCTGGTTTAGAAAAGGTGATGGAATGAGGTGAGTCAGAAGCCAATGAGGAGGATGAAGGTGGAGGGAGAAACGGGAGCATGTCTGATCTTGGGGCATGTTGTGTTGTAATGGAAGGAGTCCCTACCCATACTGCCTGAGATGGGATCGTGGACAAGGAGGGGAGCATGCTGGTGTGAGGCAAACCTGACACGGAGGCTGCGTTTTTTCCCCCTTGAGGTCTCGGCTGGACCACAGACTCCGTGGAATCCTTGGAAGGCTCGAGGAAGGCGCTATGGCCACTTCCTTGGTAAGGAGAGGAAGAGAAGTCCCCGTGAGCCCTAGCTCTGCGGTGTGTCTTCGGCGGAGGTGTTCGGGGGAGCTGCAGCATGCTCGTGTTGTCAGGGGACGGTCCCAGCATATTCCGGATTCTGGCCGCTGCCGAGGAAGACTGGACTTCTGAGAAAGGCCATGTTGGTGAAATTGATAACGCTTTCCCGTGAGGAAGTGACTCTGGGGTCGGGCTGACTGTTATCTGTAGATTGTCTACTCCTGAGAAACAAAATATCACATGGTCAGGCATCAGCAGATCACCAAGTGCCTGCTTTGGGAGGTTCTGGAGGTCCTGGAGAGAAGGGGTGGGCATGGCAGTCACCACCCCCATCTCACAGAGTTGTGCCCCAGTGCAGAAGACTCATTAAACATATTCAGACAATGACATCATTACACAGGTGCAAATACGGCAGCCACCCTCCGGGGCAGGGATGGTGAGCAAGAGTCTCTGATAAAGTCCTATTTGAGCAAAGATGCAGAAGACACCTGTGTATCTTAAATCTTTTTTTCTGTATCACCTACAAGGGTTGGACTGGGAAACTCACAACCTAGAAAATGGAAGATCAACATGATCACCTGCCATGGCCAGTGACACCAAAATGAACCTGATGCAAGAACCCAAAATGCAAAATGAGAGAACTGTGTATCTGGATGCAAATGTCTTTTTAGGACCCTAAGTCTTCCTCTCTGAAAGATAAGCTATTCACATCCAACGGAGGACTAGAGACACCTCACAAGACCCAGGGTCACTACAAGCACCTACAGAGAATTCAGACTGTCAGCACCAATATTTCCTGTATAAAGCTGCAGGTAGAAAGGAAAGGAGGGAGGGGTTCAAAATTGTGAGCTCCACAGGAAAGGAGGCAAGGACATAACTGAGCAGAAAGCTGGAAATTTCATGCTCGGGAAGAGAAACAATCTTGCCAGACAATTCTCTGGTCCCCCTTTCCATGGTTCTGCAGTGTTGATGGTGTTCATGACCCCAGAGGTGGTCAAGTGCCCTTAAGTCATATTTTAAATTAAGAATAAAAAAGAAAATCTACTTTGAGAGCTTTCTCCATTACCTAAAAACCTCAGAACTACCTGACAGAAACAAATCAAGGGGAGTTGAAGTTGTGAAATCTGGTTTGAAGTGGAGTGGGGTGGGTAGTGAAGATGGGTGATGTACGGGAGCAAATCTGTGTTTTAGAACTAGCATTCTGGCTACGGAGTGAAGAACAGAACAGACTGGAAAGTGGTGGGCATGGATAACAGGAGAACAGAAGGAACCTCTCTGCCTCCACAGTGGTCCAGGCATGGGATGGCTGGAAAGTTGTGAAAAGGAGTTGAGCCATGGTAGAGGACTGAAATAGGTCATCCTCGATGATCTCTTTCAATTTTCAGATAATATAGTCCTTTAAATATGTTTGTGTGTTTGTGTGAGTGTGTGTGTGTGTGTGTGTGTGTGTGTGTTTTAATGGCTGCAATTTCTCCTGTATGCCTCCCATTAACAGGTGAGGTCTATGTCTCCTCATCCTGGAGCTGAGTGGCCTGAGACCATTCAACCAATTACCGTATGGCTGAAGCAATGACACATGACTTCCAAGGCTACCATCACAAAAGGCCAGACAGCTTCCACTCAGCCTTTTGGAAGGCTTGTTCTCCATATACTCCTTCACTCTCCCTCCTGGAACTAGCCACGACCCTGTGAGCAACCCAAGCCACATGGTAAGGCCATGTAAGTACTTCAGTCAACAGTCCCAGCTAAGCCAAGATTCCCAGTCATCCCTGCCCAAGCACCAGCCATGTGACTCAAGAAGCCTCCAGGTAATTCTAGTCCCTAACCATTCAAGTCACCCTGGCTGTTTCAGTCTTCCCTACTGCGTCCCCAAGAATCATGAGGCAGAGATAAGCCATCCTCACTCTGCTCCATCTGGATTCCTAAAACCATGAGCATTATAAAATGGTAGCTATCTTACCATACTAAGCTAGGGGTGGTTTGCTATGCAGCAACAATAACAAATGATACAGGATTGTGTCCCTCACTTCTGGGAAATGAACCTCTATAGCTTTAATGAGATTCTCAAAAGGATTCAGAAGCCAAAACACAGCTAAGAACTCTTCATTTAAATGAAAATTACTTCTGCTTTATACACAAGATTTTAAAATTATGTCTATGCTAATAAATAAAATATATTTGTATTAATTGATGTATCATGGAAGGGGTAAAAGGGAGGAAAAAATTTTAGGGGGAAAGGAGAGTTAATTTATTAAGAAGGGAAAAGTAAATTAGGAAAAGTAGGGCAAAACCAAATTACAGAAAGCTTAAAACACTCAAAAAAGGCAGTGAAGTAGAAGCGTGATATAGGATGGATATAGGAGTACATTGGACACACTCTACAGTGTTCCCATGATCCCTGTCTCTTGGTGGTCATGCCTTTGTGTGACCCCTCTTCTTGAGTATGAGCAGGATCTGTGACTTGCTTCTAACCAACAGAATATGGCAAAGTGATGGGATATCACACTTGTGTTTATATTGTCTAAGACTCAGTCTTGCTAGTAGACTTGCTCTCCTTGATGGTCTCATGAATTGAGAGGCCCTACAGGGAAAGCCCATGTGGCAAGGGATTATGGGCAACTTCTAGAATTGCAGGCAGTCTCCAGGAACTACGAGCAGTCTCTCAGAGCTGAGGATAGCTTCCCATGGACAGCCAGCAAGAAACTAGGACCTTCAATATGGATGCCACAAGGAAATGAATTCTGCCAACAACCTGAGTGAACTTGGAAGTAGATGCTTCCCCAGCCAAGCATCCAGATGAGAACACAGCCCAACCCACAAGACAACTGCAGCTTTGTAAGACCTCTTGCAGAGAACTGTGAGAAACACACAGAGAAACTATGCCCATGGAAACTGGGAAATCATGAACGCATGTTATTTTGAGCCAGAAGTTTGTGGTAATCTGTTATATAGCAACAGAATCAGTCACAGACACGCTGGAATGTTGCTATGAAACAGGTTGTATTCTTCTGTTTAAGTCCCATTTTTCACTGGATCTTAACCAAAAGGCCAAGAAGTGATTTAAGTCCCATTTTTCAAAGAGAAAAAGAAGCAACACCATTCTAATCAAATTACTGAATTCTTTTTTTCTTAATGAAATCTGACTCTCCAATCCATCCCCTTCTCCTGTCCAAAACCCCTAACTTTCTTCTACTTGGAATAACATGAACTACTCTTTGCAGAAAACTGTGGTAACAGTCTTTTTAAAAAATGCACAGAAAGCAATGATATGTCCCACATACTAGAGGGGGAGATGACAGACAGTGCTGTTTTCCTGCATAAGCCCCTAACTAGCGATCCTTTCTGAACATTAAAAATATTACTCATTCTAAAGAAACCCCACAAAAAACACAAAAACAAAAACAAAAAAATTATCACTCATTCTAGGGACAAGCCAACAATTACCTGTGTTTGGAGAGTGTGTCCCACCAAGGGAATTTTAAAAGGAAATAGCTTAAATGGTAAGACATTGAAGGATGTTCTGGATAAAGAAAGACGGAGAGCAGAGACAGATTTTTGTTGGAAATAACTTGCTTATCAAGTTTGCATGGAGTCCCATCAGGGCTAAACTTACCCTTGAACTGAAGTTCATTAACTAATGAAACATAAAAGGGGTTAGGAAGTGCTTGGCCAGGTTGGGAAGGAGAATGTCAGAAATGGTGAGAACTGCCTCCCTAGTCTCCCCAGACCTTGAGCCCCTGCGGGTAACACCCAGATGCCTAACGATGAGTTGTTTGTGCCTCTGTCCTCCCGAAGCCCTTCACGCTGGTAGCGCATCATTCCCACTACTTGCACAGAATGCCAGATCTGGTCTCCAGAGCCGTGTGCTCAAAGTATTCCCACTGCATAGCCTACAAACCTGAACCTTGCAAAAGCCCACATGTATATCAGGCTCCCCTGCTGCTTCTTCTCTGCTCTGAACTTCTCTCTTCAGTCCCTCTGTCAGTCGCCTGTGCATGGCTGTTTTTGTCCCAGACCCCAGGAGAGACCCTCCTTTCCAAAGTCATCGGAGTCTCCTACTTAAGAAATATTCTCCATTTGGGGCACCTGGGTGGCTCAGTGAGTTAAAGACTCTGCCTTTGGCTCAGGTCATGATCTCAGGGTCCTGGGATCGAGCCCCGCATCGGGCTCTCTGCTCGGCAGGGAGCCTGCTTCCCACCCCCCCACCCCCCGTCCTCTGCCTGCCTCTCTGCCTACTTGTGATCTCTCTCTGTCAAATAAATAAATAAAATCTTAAAAAAAAAAAAGAAATATTCTCTATTCAAGATCCAAGGGCCTCCCAGCGCTGCTCTGGATGGCTTCCTTGTTTCCTCCGACTACTGGAAGGTGGCCGTAGTCATAGACCTTTCCTGCTCAGCGCTTCCTTCCTTTGCCTGCTGGAGACACTGAGGAGAAGGAGTCCTTCCCACAGCCAGCCTGGGACACTTTGCCAACCACGGTCATGAAGCCATCCGCTTTGTCCCATTCACTGCCCACCAGCAGGTTTTCTTAACTGCAACACTTAAAAAAAGCAAACCTGATCAATAGCAGCTCCCGAATACAAGAAACTAAGACAACCAGTTAATAAACAAGTATCCCAACCCTCTCGTCCTTGTATGTCAGAGAAAAATACCGGCAGCTTTCTATCAGGCCTCAGGGTCAGACTGCCTGGATTCAAATCCCGCTCCTCCATATCCTAGCTGTGTGACCCTGGACAAGTTACTTAACCTCTCTGTGCCTCTCCCTCATTTGTAAAATGGGGACTATTCCAGTACCTACCTCATGGTAACTACATTACCATGAAATTGTTTTAAGTATGAAGATGGTGTGATACAGGGACGCCTGGGTGGCTCAGTCAGTTGAGCATCCGACTCTTGATTTCGGCTCAGGTCGTGATCTCGGGGTCGTGATATCAAGCCCTGCATCAGGCTCCGGGCTCAGTGAGAAGTCTGCTAAAATTTCTCTCTCCCTTCCTCTCCCTCTGCCCCTCCCTGTGCGTGCTCTTTCTCTCTCTCTAAAATAAATAAATGCATCTTTAAAATGAGGTAATACATGTAAAGTCCTTAGAACAGTGCTTGGGTACATAGTGTTCCCAAAACACTATTACTGATATCGTTCTTGTTATTATTACTTGTTTAGTCCAGCATAGGCATGGATGGGCTTCCTCAGAGGCCTCGGATGCTAGTCAAAACTCAGAAATGCCCTGCAGATGGTGCGCTGTCACAATCCCCCACGACTGTGGACCCCCTTACGGTTTGCAGAATCTTGTCATACCCTCATCCCACCTTGTTCCTCACAGTACCTGGGAGGTAGAGGATAAAACTTCTCACCTCGATTTTACATGCGAGCAAACCATGCCCCAGGGAGGTTAAAAGCTGGCTTGGCCAAGGTCATACAGACAGCTACCCTATAGACAAGTACAACTCATGCCCTCTGACCTCAGAGCCAAAGCTCTCCACTCTGTGTGGGAAGGACTGGCTCTTCCTCCTTCACCAGGTCCAGAGTGAGCTCCATCCTCCCAGAGGGACCCCAACAGTCTGGAGCCCACATGGCAGCCCGAGTGTGAGGCCGAGTCTCCCTTTGGTGCTGCTTTGGCAAACATTACTGAGCATAGCTCTACGTCACCAAGACCTCGATTCCCAGAAGTTCAACAGAGATGAACCAAGAAGCACCTCTCTGTGGACGCACCCACCCCAGACCCACGGTTCTGAAGTGTGGCCCCTGGGACAGTCTTCCTGACACGGTTTCTCTTGGGGCTTTTTCAATGTGCCGGTTAAACACAATCAGACTGCCTTTCCTTGAAGCGATGCCAGCAAATAGAAGGCTGTGTTTATTGCTTCCGCAGAAGCTTTTTATCTATCAAAGCTCTTTCACAGCAATTTTCTTTAAAAAAAAAAATATATATATATATACATATAAATATATATATATTTTTTATATATATATAAATAAATATATATATATATATATATATTGCTTTCAAATCCTTCGTGAACAGGTTTAAAAATAAAATGGATTTCCCCTTATGACAGTAATACATTTACTCTTTTTCATTTTTTTAAAGTCTCACTTTATGTGATCATTACAGAAACTTTAGAAACAATGGAAAAGTTGAAGGAAAAGAGTCCCACACATCCCGCAGCACCAGCCACCAGCATGTCCCACCATGTTGAGAGAAACCACAGTTCACACTGTGATGAACTGTACTTCTAGATTTCATTCTAGGAAGAGCTTTGGTTTATGTGTTTTCAGACCTGTGATCACACTGCACATTCAACTTTGCACCTGCTTTTGGTCTTTTTACATCATTTTAAGGCATTTTTTCATATTGGATAAGGTTGCATGTTTTTCCCGGTAAGACAAGGTATTATAATTTGTTTAACTGCCTCCTGATACAGGTTGTCAGGGCGCCTGGGTGGCTCAGTCATTAAGCGTCTGCCTTTGGCTCAGGTCATGACTCCAGAGTCCTGGGATGGAGTTCCACATCGGGCTCCCTGGTTGGCGGGAAGCCTGCTTCTCCCTCTCCCACTCCCCCTACTTATGTTCCTGCTCTCACTCTCTCTCTGTTAAATAAATTTTAAAAATCTTAAAAAAAATAAAATACAGGTTATTCATACATTTTTAGTTTTATAAATAATAGCCTCATCTCCTCCCAATTCTGTCATCATAATTACATTGTGGCAGGTGGGACAGATGTAGTGACCCCTCTTATGGACAAGGTCACCACCCACATCTAACTTGAACACCATCTGCTTCAGAAGTAAATCAGTGGGACTTGGGGTCTCTCTCCTTCCCCTCCACTCTGCCATTATCCTGATCTTTCTGATAAGGTCATTCATAAGTTTAAAAACTTCACCCCACAACAGGGTCCCTGGGTGGCTCAGTCCATTAAAGATTCAACTCTTGATTTCAGTTCAGGTCCTGATCTCAGGGTTGTGAGATCGAGCCCTGTGTTGAGCACTTTGTCAGGCTGAGCTTGGAGCCTGTTTCAGATTCTCCTTCTCCTTCTCCCTCTGCCCCTCCCCACTCACACACTCTCTTTGAAAAAACAAAAACAAAACCTCATCCCACTATTTAGACAGCCTAAACTCAACCATAGAAAACCTGATTAAATACTAATAACTGAATCCTCCAAGACAGGGTAATCCTATCAGCAAACTTTTCCAAACCTTCCCATTCGTTTTTGCTATTTCATTCTAACAGCCCTGAGGGGAGTTGAGACCATTTTAATCATTAGTCAAGAAAGACCAGAGATGTAGGAAAGTCTGAGCCAATCGGAAAGCAGTAATCGGGCCTTAGAAAGTTGGGCAAAGGCATATTACTGGACTTCGCACCATGTTGAAAATGTAAATGTAAACTGCTTTTGAGTGATAATCTCATAATTAAGATGTCACTGTTTCCACAACTCGTCATTTTTAGCTCTATTAGAGTACTTGTCCCTTTCTGCTTAGAATTATAGCCAATTACCTCCCTTATTTGCTCAATCACTTAGCCATTTATCCTCCAAATCCTTTCTCAGATAGATGCAGATGAACACACTGTAACCCTTACCAGGAAGGTGGTCAGGTGTCCCCGTGAAGGGTTTGGGCTCTAGAATCAGAGTCGCTGGGTTCACAGTCCACCTGCCTTGTTCCAGCTATGCCAACTTAGGCAAGTTACAGACCTCTCTGTGCCCGTTTGCCCCTCACAGGATGCGTGTAGTAATAATCTCTGTCTCATGGGTCGTCTTGAGGATGAACGGCATTAACCCACATGGAATATTTGGGTGTTCCACACCCTGGTACGTGGTCAGCAGTTAATACAATATTACTTCCCATGATGGTCATCAGGGAGCACAAAATCTAATTAAGAGGTTTCAGAGTCATGCCTTTTTTTCTAAACTATGGTAACAGGAAATGATTATAATCCTACTTCGCGATAAACTTACTCAAACTTCTCAGGCATGGTTCACATTTCTTACAGTGAATCCCTTGTCTCCAGCTGTAATTCTGCAATGAGTGCCTGGTGATCCACTGGGCTTTCCTGGCATTAGTAAAGGCTCACTGAGCCTCTGCATTGGGTTTCTCCCCCGAAGTCTGCTTATTCCCACAATCATGTGGGAATAAATGTGGTTTTTGAAATGACTTACTCGGCACAGTTGCAAAGTAAACACTTTCCCATTAAGACTGCTTACAAACCGGGCATGTGAATCTCACTACAGCGAGGGCTGAGATGCTGAGAAGAGAAGGCAGAGGCAGAACAAGAGGTGCTTGCGTACATGTTCTCAGAATAAAGAAATACACATATATAAGGGAATAACTTTCATAACCCAAATTAATCCAGAAATGAGCAACTGGAACAAATTAACATAGGAAAAAGGAGGCACTATTGGGAAAGGCACCAGGAGCAGAAATATTTGGCTGAGTTCTACCTACCTTTTAAAAAAACAAGGTGATGCTAACATTATTAAACTAATTCAGGCCTTTGAGATATATAAAAACATCCCCGATTCATTTTATGAAACCAGTACTGCTTTAATATCAAAATCCAAAAAGAGATATATTAAGGACACAAAAAATAATCAAAAATGTAAATAAATGCAGGGCAGCAAAGCAAAAATGGGGGGGGGAGATTACAGTAAAAAGTAGAAACCCATGTATACTCCAGGATCACATATATGCAATTTTATAAAAAATGTATGTATATATATAATGATAAATCATTTAATGCACAAATGATCAATTAATAACTCAAAAACTTATAAAGTCCATGACAGTCCACACAACACACAAGCACTGCACAAAACATACTAGACACAAAAAGAGAATGTTAAGACTTTCCATTGCATTTGAGGCGCAAACAGTATAATCCTAGGCTAAACTCAGCTCTCTTCAGTGTTTTCCTAAAGGTTATTATTTGCAACCCCAACGTTGTGTCATCTACATTGTCCTGTATTAGGGACATCCAGACAAACTGACCGTCTTTAAAACTAAGAACAAGCAAAGGAAACCATGTCCCAACAACTGTTGCCATAAATATTGGTTCCACGAGACACTCTGAGGGCAAAGGGTTTTGTATTCAAAATAGCTTAGGAAATCTCTTCCAAGAGATTCACAGTGCAGACAAGGACCCCAAAGTCTCCAAAAGACTTACAGTAAACAGATGTTATATTTAATCTAGAAAATCCCCAAACGAGTTGACTGTGGAACTCTTTCTTCTTTTTCTTTTTTGCATGATACCAACTACTATCCCAAGGAACGACCGCTCTGAAGAACACGTTGGGGGAACTCTAACTTGAAATCCTTTCAGGGTATAAAGTCATTGCCCTTGAGCAATTTCAGACACAGAAAACCCAAAGAAGAACTGACGAGAGGACTAAACCCATCTTGGAATCTGAAAACATGCTCTTTGAAATTACACAGCTGGCCTGGCCTGTTTCACTGTCTGTTTCATCAGACTTATTCATGGACTCTTCTACTGATGTTCATCCCTTGAGACTGCATAAGACTGAGCCCTAAGAGATCTGTAAAGTTCTCTTAAATATAAGGGACCATCCTTATACAGACCGGCTCTAATGTCTTTTGGGGGTATTAAGTTGATTTAGGTAAAATGATAATATCAGCAGCTTGATTGTTTTCCCCCTTGACTGGAGACAAACAAGAAAAATGCTCTACTGGGAAGGCTGTGTGACACCCCGTGGATACTGATACAACTAAACTTTGAATCTCTGCAGGTGTCTGTGTGGGGGCCAAGAAGCAGAATATGCTGCCCCTATTCATGTCAAATATTATTATTCATCTTTAATTCATATTCATTGATGACTGATATAGATGTAAGTTTTACTATCACATAAGTGATATTCATTGGTTATGAATATCCTACCAGAACTTGTTAATTCAGATGTTTATAAAAAGAAATTATCAACCAACTCTATTAGGACTGAATAACAATTAAACAAACCACCTTTAAGGTAAAAAAGAAGAAAATATTTATTCTAAGTAAATAATTTTCAAATCCTTCAGAAGTGCCAAAACCCAAAAAGACAGCCAATATGTTCATAGCAAGTAATTTTCACAAATTGTTTGGTCTAGTGTTTACATATGTGGTCATACCAAGGTAACATTTTTTTAAAATTCTATAATTTAGAAGTTTCTGAGACTACATATTCTCTCATTTGGTATAGAATGGTAAGATCTACCTATTTTAAGTTTAAATTTATTCCATCAAGAAAAGTTTCACTTCTATCTCCCAGTGCCTTGGTTTATCTAGTAATAACCCAAATTGTTAGACATAATTGTTCAGCATTGGCAATGGATGTTCCCTCATCCTCCTCGACACCAAGACAATCTGTGACTAACAACAGATGAGATGTCTGGCCCAGAAGTCGGGTGCCCATAGAAGGGAAGCAGAATGCTGGTGCTCTCCCCACCTGGCCTACCCAGAACAGATTCAGATCTTGTCCAGGAGGAGCCTAGGACAGACTGCACACCATTTGGTCTGCAGGGGGGGACATGCCACATGTGTGTCTGTGTAACTGCCATCTGTGTGAAAGACAAGAGTCCACAATAAAAGTATCCTACCACAGACGTGAGACTTAGCCTCCCTACACTCATTTCATTAATCTGAGTACCTACTGTGTGCCAGATACTAGCACTTCCTGAACGTTTCCTGTAGTCCACTTCTGTCCTGTTTACAAATATGAACACATTTCATCCTCACAACACTACTATCAGGAAGATGCTTGTGGTGGTTAATTTTAAGTGTCAAATTAAATAGCAGGTGAAACAGGCCTCCCACCCAGGCATAGTGGGGTATTTGGAACCACAGTTAGGAAAATAAAAACCAGAGCAACTCAGGGTACTCTAAATTCCAGTTGACCTGTAAGCAGGACACCAGGACACACCAGACACCCACGTGCCAGGCACGTCTATCCCTACCGTCTTGGATCATCATGGTCAAGAAAAGGCATACCAGCAGGGGGCCCCTGGGAGGCTCAGTAGGTTAAGCATCTGCCTTTGGCTCAGATCCAGCCCCACGTCGGACGTTCTGCTCAGCAGGGAGACTGCTTCTCCCTCTCCCTCTGTGCTCTCTCTCACTCTCTCCTTCACTCTCAAATAAATTTAAAAAAAAAATCTTAAAAAAAAAGGTCTCTTGAAGTCAAGAGTTTCTCTAGCTTAAAATTTTCCACACCTCTTGCTCCAGTGTAAATTTAAATCCACGGATTCTTGAAGTTAAAATGTACATTATTATCCTCCAGATAAATAACATACATTTCTATCTTCCACTCTGAGTGGTTAGTGCTACTATTTTCACAGTAAATAATTGTAAGAACCACCGCCAGTGAACTAGTGGCATGTATTGTTGACTTCTTACAAATACCAAGAAGAACTAAATGTTTCTTGTGGCACATTGGTTGGATTGTTAATTACTTGTAATTGAGCCTCAAATCCTGGTTCTTTTCAAAAATAAAAATAATCAATAATAACAAACGTCACCGTAGCATAATATAGCATATTATATAGCCTCCATTAAGATCTATTTTCTCCTGAACTGGATGGAAATATTGAATAATTTAACCCAAAATCTATTTCAGCAAAGTGAATTTGTTGGCTGAATTGCTTGTGTGGTAGTGATACACATGTCTTTATTCCAAAATTTGAGGATTTATATCAGGCAGTTCCCTCTTTTCAAAACAGCCAGTCTACTTAAGAATGAATTCCCCAAGAAAAAGTGCTACACGTGTGAAAATATGTAATTTAAATCAATGCCAGAACTTTTGGGAAAAAAATGAGATTTAATAACAAAAGTAAAGATTATTTTATAGCTTTAATTGCAACCTTAGAGCATTTTAATGTTGCTGAACAATGAAACTAACTATATAATGTCAAAGCAACTAGAAAGCAAAAGACTAATTTTATTCTGTGAATCCATAAATCAGGGAATGTTACAGCTCCTGGGCTTATAGACACTTTACACAGGACAAGACCAGAGCCAATCTGCTTGAAAAGCAATTAACAGAGCAGATTAACACAAAGAGTCTCAAGATGTAGTCAACTCTGCTGTGATTTTATCTATGTCGATGAACTCAAAGATACAATTAATGTATGTTAAAGATCATACTCAGGGGAAATAGTAGAAGCTTCACACATGAGCCAGGAGTTCTGGAGTCCCATCATGGTTCTCCTACCTACTCCCTTTTAGACACGGAGCAAATCACTTTGCCTGACTGGGCCCCATGTTCCTTGTCTCTAACACAAGAGGGCAAAATCAAGTCATCGATAAGAGCCCATACATTGTGACATGGCTTAAGCCAAGAAATCATTTTCAAATAATTTTATCCCCCTAGACATAGATTAATCTTACCCAAGAACAATTTTTCTTTTGCCATGTCTTTTAAGTGTCTTTTAATCTCTACATTTCTCCCTCCTTTCCTTCTGTTTGCTTACAAGCTATCTGATGAAGAACCTGTAGTTCGCACACTTTGCACCGGGCGCAGGCATGCTCATGGTGTGACTCAGCATGTTCCTCTGTCCTCTCCATTTCCTTTAACTGGAACGTTGGCTCCAGAAATGAAAATATTTAAGTCTGCACTTTTATTAACTTGTCATACTTTAAAATGGAAGTCAGTAACAACAACAGGAAGGCATTCAAACGTTGTCTGTATGAACCACACCCCCACTCTTCCTCATGCATCTAGAGCAGTACCCCTTTCCAATGAGGAATAAAATGATGGCTATGTTCTCTATGAACACCAAGGTACCTATGCCTTAGAGATATGATTTTATCCCAGGTCTGAGCTTTGCAAAGGTTGTACATTTGTCTCCTTTATTTTAGACCTATAGCTTCCCTACCTACAGAGCTCTTAAACAATGAGGTGGGGCTCCATGGGGAGACTGCCATCACTATTTGCGGAAGAAGGCTTTGGGCAGAAATAATAAAAATATGCTGCCTTGGAAGTTTAAGCCCATCTCTCCTGGCAAAATGAATTCCAGAAGGCAACTTAAAAAACAGCAACCAGCGGGAAAGGCAGAAAGGAAGAGATGTTTCCTAGCATCGTCGTCGAGGAAACAATGGTGCCAGCAGCCATTACAGCTGCATCATCTGCAAAAATGAGCCCTCCGTAGGCAGAGCAGATGTTCCAAAGCTGTGTCATTCGTAAATATAGATGAGAAATGTAAACTGAAGACGTGACCTCACTCACTATCATATTTGAGGGTAACAGCAATTAGGAACATTGAACATAATTTGAGCTGAGACTGCAAGGATCTTTTTTCCAGTCCAAATATAACCGCAGAAAACATATTTTCAAGAAGTAAAATAACTCTCACTGTTGCCTGCCACCACACAGTGGCAAAGTGAGCCAGGCGAATTCTGAGGCTCCCAGACAAACATGGCTGATTCATCTTTGCTGAAAGAGCGGTCAATTCTTCAGCCACAGGAGAAATTAAAGGCTGGCCTGGACTTAGGTCGGGAAGTAAGAAGAGTTTTTGTAAAAGAATGAATAATTGGGAAGAAAAGGGCAGAGGAGGGCTTTTATTATGCTGTCTTTCAAAATTTCAGGGAATTAGGAATAATGGCTTCACATATCCCTCCTCCCTAAGGAAAGTATGAGGAAGGAAAGATGGTAGACATCTGGGCCTCCATTTCTTGCTCAGAGATGGCTAATGAGTCACGTCTCAAGGGTTGGTTGCCTCCTCTGATTGGCAGTGACTGCCTGACCTGTTGTGGAGGATTCTAAAGGCAGTCCTGGATCAGCAGGGAAGCATGCTGGGATCAATTAGTAATGTCTGCTATGGGTGCTGTACTTGCGGAATGACAGTCGAGTGAACAGATATTTAGCATCCTGGAAAAGGTGATCTCTAAGGTTTCTCCCAGCATCTAGCCTAGGTCCATTAGTTTTCAGAAAATGAAACCAGGCCCAAGGGTGACTAAGTGACTTGACCAAAGTCTAGCACTGGGAAAGTGTGAATGAGAGGCTACTCTTGGGCTCCCTCTGACAGAGCTCTTTCATGTAACATAATATGTTACTTTTCTGAAGCATCAACTGAGAGACTGAGAAGGAGAGAAAATGAAAGGAGGAGAAGAAAAGGGAGGAGGTGAAAGTATGGCCAAATGAAAAACAGAAAGAAATCAGCAGGATTCATAGACACAGGCCAGGAAATAGACATCATTTCCAGGCTGTCGGTGGGATGCAAATAAGCCGTTTCCACAGCTGGTGAATCAAGGACACTGACGATTTCCTCCTCGCCACCCACCTGAGGGAACCTCTTTGTATCAACTGCCCCTCTCTATCTCTGAGCATCAGCTCTCATAGCCCCAGCTGAGAAGACTGCTAATCACATGACTGTGGCTTCTTGATCACAGATGCTTGGACCAGGAATGGCTAACTGGTCCAATCTGGTCTAACTGAACTGTTCCCCAGGAATTGAAAAGTGGGACCTGGAGACCTTGTCATTCCATGTTGGATGCTTGCCTAGGGAAGTGACAGAAGACAGGAAGCCATGTTTGGTACACATATATGCCACAACAAAGAACGCTGATTTGGAAAGAGAGAAGAACAGAAGAGATGAGATGACTTGCAAGTGTGACACGCACAAGAGAGAAACTTAGAGAGATTAGCTGCTCCAGTTCCATATTTTAGGCAGACTCAGCCGTACTCCAACCACTGGGTCCACGAGAAACCCTTGAATGCTTTCCAAAATAGAAGGCTTTTTAGTTCAGGTGTATTCTGCTCCTTGCAAGCAAATATAACTCCTGATTAAGTCAATTAAACCCTGCTTGGTTTCCATTTTCTGAATGTAGTTAACACTGCTGTAAGGGAGGGGAAGATGAGAAATGGTATTTTATTAGGGGTCAAATGTTCTTAGGAAATCCAAATTAATACAGTAACATATTCCTTCTATCTACTAAGTTAAGCATTTGGGCAAGAAATCAAATTAATAAGTTATCGGTTATTAAAATCTATTTTGACCATTAGCTCCACAGATCAAAGTGAAACAAATTTACATTATTTATTTATTACCACACATTTCCCACATAACCAATCTAGAGTTTGGGCAACAAAATCCTGAAAACATGGCAGCCATTTGCTATTCACAAGTTACTAAAAATCCCAGATGGTAAAGCCTTTAAAATCAACTGCAGGAAAAACCAGTGTCTGTCTCCTGAGCAAGATTCTGGAGCCATAAAATTGGCTGGTGGCGTACAAAGAGTTCATAAAACTGTGATTAAGTAAAGCACCAGCAAGTGCTTAGGCAAAGCCTGTTGAAAGCTATTCCACAGGCTCCTTGTACAAACGCAAAATGATACCAAGTCAGGAGAAATCAACTTTTCTAAAAGATAATTCACTTTTGTAGATTTTTGTAGATTTTGTAGATTTTCAGTGAAGTCCTCCAAATCTGGCACAGAAAATGAGAACAGTGAGGGGAAACCCACTGGCGATGTCACCAAGGCCAGCGTTGACAATGGAGATCTGTAAAAAGGGTTGATTGGGGGCGCCTGGGTGGCTCAGTGGATTAAGCCGCTGCCTTCGGCTCAGGTCATGATCTCGGCGTCCCCGGATCGAGCCCCACGTCGGGCTCTCTGCTCTGCAGGGAGCCTGCTTCCTCCTCTCTCTCTGCCTGCCTCCTCCTCTCTCTCTGCCTGCCTCTCTGCCTACTTGTGATCTCTCTCTCTCTGTCAAATAAATAAATAAAATCTTTAAAAAAAAAAAAAAAAAAAAAAAAAAAAGGGTTGATTGGTCTGTGGCGTCCGCCACACATTCTGGTAAACTAATTCTCCAGACTAAATTTTTTATTGTTTCAGATTTTTTTAGTTTAGTTTTTTTAGTTTTAGTTTAGTTTTTTAGTTTAGATTCATCTAGTTTTGCTGAGTGTATTCTTCCTCTAGCTGACTCCAAAACCATGTTTAATCTCTAAGGAGATAAACCTCCGGCATCTTCCAGGTCGTAAGTCTTTCGGTAAACTCCACTTTCTAAGCAAGGTGCCCTTGTCACTGGTGCAGAGAGAGCTGTAGCTTCATTTCCCTTTGTTTACCTCCTTGGACACCTATCTGTACAGAAGCTTTAGACTGGGGTATGAATAAAATTATTCAGAACAGTTGGGGCAGTCCTGATTTCCACTCTCAGACAGGAGAGGGTTTTGTACAAAGTAAATGACCCATAAATGGCCATTTTATCCAGCTGTGGAAGACACTTTGGGAACATCTGTCTAGCACACAGCCCCTTCTCTACAAAATATTCTCTTTTAAAAACTTAAGACGCTTTGCTACTATCCTCTATTGCCAGCTGGCCTGAGTGTGAACACCAGGCCCAGGAGATGTCCTTCACTTTTGGCCTTGCTCCAATCAGGCCGTGTCTGGACCACACAGTCTTCTGTTGGTTGTGTGTGGGACACTGGACTCCATGCTGCCATTTCACGTTGGCTACTTGTAGCAGAGAAAGTACCATGGACCCAGAGAAACATAAAGGAGAATACAGAGAGAGAAGCAGAAATGAGAGAAGGTGTGGGGCAAAGAAAGCAGGACAGAAGGACAGAGACAGAATAGGAACTTGGTCAGTGCTTGATATGATGGTTCTTCTCTCACCAAGCCCAGATGTGCCCTCTCCTGGGGTGTACCCTCTGCAGCCTTCCAGTAAAATCCCCATCTCTGATTCAGCTCTTGCAAATGTCAATAGCAACCAAAGTCTTGACCATCCAAGTCTTATGCACAACTGCAAACCACCACCACCCCCAACTTTGTGAGGAAAAACTCCCACATCTCCAGTATAAGATTCCACTTCTCTATCAGAGAGTCTTCTACTGAGCTGGAAATACTTACTTTATTTCCATTTTACCCATTTTTGTAGTCCCAAATACCTCAACACCTGAAATTCACTTTTTCTTCAAGATGTTTGATAAGATTTTATTATAAATCTAGAGACTGAAAGGAAATATTCCCAGCTGACACTTCCGACCACTGTATGGGGAGAGCCTGGGAGAGGGTTGTCCTTCTGTCCTCTGTCCCTCATGTCCTGAGGTCAGCTGCACCACATTATCCATAGAACACTGTGGGAGAGGGCCAGGGCCAAAGTGCGACCCAGATGAAGGTTGCACAAGCTCAGGTTTCTCTACTCTGTGCAATGAGCTTTTAGGTTTTTTTCCCCTCTCTCTTTTCTCTCCAGTTTCAGTCGGTATGAACATGAGCCCTGTGATCTGACAGACCAGATGAAAGTCCCAGCTCTATATATACTTGCTGTGTGACCTTGGGCAAGTCACTTTACCTCTCTCTGTGCCTCAGTTTTCTCACCTATGAACTACCTCCCTCACATAGTCGGTGTAAGATGTAAAAGAGACAAAACGTTAAAAGGGTTTAGAATAGAGCCTGCCACAGAGGAGATCAAGAAGAAATGGCACACACACACAAATGGAGTATTAGTCATAATAAAGAAAGAAATCTTGCCATTTGCAACAACATGGATGGAGCGGGAGGGTATAATTACCCTGAGATCCTAAGTGAAATAAGTCTCGCAGAGAGGGGCACCTGGGTGGCTCAGTTGGTTGAGTGCCCAACTCTCAGTTTGGGCTCAGGTCAGGGTCTCAGGGTTGAGAGATCAAGCCCCGCATTGGCTCCCCACTCAGCGTGGGGTCAGCTTGTCCCCCTCCCTCCCCGTTTGCTCCCTCCCTGCTTGAGTGCCCACGTGCACATGCTCTTTCTCTCAAATAAATAAATGAATAAAAATTTTTAAAAAGAAGTCACTCAGGGAAAGACAAATATCATATGATTTCATTCATATGTGCAAACAAAGAAAAAAAAAGAGACAAACAAAAAACCAGACTCTTAAATATACAGAACAAACTGATGGTTGGGGAGGGAACAGGTGAAAAAAGTGAAGGGGATTAAGAGTACACTTACTGTGATGAGCACTGGGTACTGTACAGACTTGCTGAATCACTATATTATATATATATATATATATATATATATATATATATATATATATATACCTGGAACTAATATAACATGGTATGTTAATTATAATGGAATTTTAAGAATAAATAAATAAAATTTTGTTTAAAGATTTTACTTATTTATTTAATAGAGAGCACATAAGCAGGGGGAGCAGCGGGCAGAGGGAGAAGCAGGCTCTCTGCTGAGCAAGGATCCCAATGCAGGACTTGATCCTAGGATCCCAGGATCATGACCTGAGCCAAAGGCAGACACTCAACCGACTGAGCCATCCAGGCGCCCCTAAATAAAATTTTTTTAAAAAAGATTGGCTATCCTTTGCATAGGTGTGGCTATCCCTGTACTCTTGCATACCCTTCCTTTGGGTTGGGACAGAAGACACGTAACCGGTAAGCCTGCTTCTACTGTATAAACTAGGAGCACATCTTAGGAAATTGCTGAACAGTGAGAGAAAAGAACCTGGGTTTCTCTGGATGGCTTCACGAAGCAGAACGAGCTCCTTGCACTGAACCTCCTTTCTTTGGAATATAAATGACACAGAAATAAACCAAATGGTCTGGAAAAAAACGGCTATAATATTCATTAATCATGACCACCACCGCAGCATGGGAAGGTAAATATTTTAACAAAATGCTGGCTAAATCCAAAAGTCTAAATGTGTTTATTTAAAAAATAACAATGATGCCACTGTAGCATAATTATTATCACCATCCACTAAACTGTCAAGCATCTAGTCACTCTGAGAAAAATGCCAGGATATCTACCCTTCTTATCTACTTTTAAACCTAAATCTGATCATCCTTCAATGAAGATTTCTAGCAATAATATAACCAACTAAACGATCCAGCCACTGGAATTGTGCCGAATCATCTACCAGGTTAAAATCAGAATATTCTGAGATAGGCCTAGACCTACAGCTGTACCTTATCAAGATTATCCAGGAGAAATGGCTAACTAGCTTGTGAAAAAGACTCAGGCATATTTCTTAATTAGAAGAAGCTCTCCGGGTAAAGGATCATTCTCAACCTTTCAGTAGCTAACATTTATGATGTATGTACTTGCACCGTACCTGGCTAGGCTGAGTCGTTCAGATGCATTAGTTCATTCAAGCCTCATAGCGATGCTAAGGGAGATACTCATACCCTCATTCTACGGGTGGGAAAGCTGAGCTCAGACAGCTGAAAACCGAGCAGGTAAGATTTACAACTTAAGCTAGAGAGGGAGACAAGGCATATGAACTTGTAAAATTGACTCCGGAGTCTGTGTCCTTGACCTCTGCCATTGGTGCAAGGAGAGTCCACAGACAGGCTCTACAGAACACTCCAACACCAGTGTGTATCTGGGACTTAGATTTTACAATCATCCATCTTGGGTGCCAAGGCTTCGTGTTTTGTTTTATGAAGGACCAGAGAGCTTGGATTCACCCGGGCAACCATGAATTTCAATGTTGAGATGGAAGTGCGCACAGACGCTCAGAGATACCGCATGACCGATTCCCTGATCAACAGGGAATCCTCCCAAACTCTCCTCCAGTGTCTTCTAGCTGGACGTCTTGTTTCTTTCTGAAAAGTATCTGATTTTACGGAGTCCAGCTACTTATGGATATTTAACGTACATTATCTCATTAATCCTCCAACAACACTTTGACTCAGATATTATTGTCCCCATGTATCAGCTAGACTTCCATGCAGACAAGCCAACATAAGCAGGAAGGGGTTTACCAAGGATAATAAATAAATGGCTTAAGGAATGGCTTAAGCTTCCACGAACACACCCAAAGAGTCAGGATGCTGTAGAAAAGAAGCCAACGCAGTCATGCCTTTGCTCTCCTGGAGAAAGAGCCATAGCCGAAGTGTAGCCTTTGATTCTGGGTATCATGGAAGTACTTCCGATTGGCTGACCCTAGCTTACATCCAGAACCCTCTCTGTATGAGAGCCCTGGAAAAGTAATTTTTAGTTTTCCAGGTTCTGAGGTCTAACAAAGCACACTTGGAAAGAGAGGGCAGGAAATGGGGTTTCCAGTGGTGATTTGCCTAAGTTGGACTTGAAGTTGGGCTCTGTGACTCCAGAGCCCATGCTCTTAGCACAGTGCCATGCTACTCCCAATTACTTTCTTTCCTGTTTCTTGTCTTGGTGGTTCCCAAAACCCAGCTTAGCTTCTGAGAGCAGCCACCCCAGACCTACTGAGTCAGACTCTTTAGGGTCAAGGTTATCCACACATGAAAAAGCTCCACAGTTGACTTAGAGGATCAGCACTCGTTTCAGCTGGTTTCTTACCCACCAGGAGCTCAGAGCTGTCACATCTCCATGTTGTAGATGATTTTCATAAGCATCTCAGACTGCCTCTCCTCTCTGGCTATGTCCACATCCTCTCTAGCATCAGCACACCTCAGTTTTCGCAGCTGCTTGCCCCTGTTCTAGGAGCTCTTGTCTTTCTGGTGAACATCTCAGAAGCCTGAGTCCAATACTGGTCTCCCTAAAATCTGGTTACTTTAGAGACACACAGTCCTGGGATTCTAGAAGAAAGCCTCTCTATGCTGTCCAAACCATTCCCTATGATGTACACACATGAAAGCTCCTTCTGCAGTTTCTTGGTCCAAATAAGACGATCAGTTTGCTATAAGCAGTCAATTTCCAAAGCCTTTTTCAAAACCCCTTCTTACTTGGTGCTGCACATGCATTTCTCCCCTGTATGAACACAGCACCCGCAGAGCAATTTCTGAAGAAGAGAAGTGCGTCCACAGAGGTGTGTGGTGGAGAACACAGAAATTCCTGGTGGGGGAGTCTCTTCTACTCGCCTCCACTTTCTGAGGATAGTCACAGCCACATTCCCGAGGGCAGCCGGGGATGGCGGAGATAACCACATTCCTCCTAAACCTAAATCACACAGTGTCCTGGCTATAAATTCCACCGGCAGCAGCAGGTGTGTGCTGCAGAGAAATAGCTTCTGCAATGAAAAAAGTGACATTTAATGGATTATGCAGATCAACTAAAGCTCTAAATCATATAGCTCCTGCCTTAGATGATCTCAAGAACACAGGCCAAGCCAGAGGAGACAGCATAAACACTATGAAAATTTTATTGCTCCTGATGACCTTTTTATAGTTCACTGTGAAAATGAACATTAGCCTTCACTTCCAGAGAGGCCTCTTTCTGCTGCCTAACAAAGGCGGTGGTTCTCCTCGGTAATAATGTGTGAGCTTGCTTGACTTTGTACTTTTTTTTTTTTTTTAAATCGACTATAGTCCCTGTGTGGTACTTTACATCCCTGCCTGTGAATTATTTATTTTATAACTGGATGTTTGGAACTTTTAGTCCTCTTTACCTATTTGTACTTCTTGAACATCACAACCATTATCTGATGGGGTCCCGTTACCACCAGAAATAAAATAAACGCTCATTTTTAGCCATGGAGTGCGGGATGACAATAAAGGGGGAGCAGGTACAAGACCCACCAGAGGCAAAAGGCACAAACAAGAACTAAACTGGGGCCTAGAATAAGGTTTGGTGTTTTCTACTTGCAAATCTTGCAGGGTAGGCTTGGCCTTTCCTCCTTGAGTTAAGGTAAGGAAGGAATCCTTGTGTGTAAAGACCACGGGGGAAGACAGAGGTGCCAGGAATTCATTACAAACACAATGCAGTGAGTATGGAAAGTGCTAGAAGAGCGATGGAAACCCAGTAGTCAGGGCCTCCTCAGTGGACAGGCAAGGTCACAGAGAAGGTGACATAACCCACTGGTCTCACTTCAGAAAACAAGTCACCATCTCAATGCCATTTAAGAGCTGAACTCCCCCACAGAGATGAGAGAATCAAAGAGTAGAAAGGAAGCCATCTGCCTCCGTCCTTTCATTTCATACATAATGGAACTAAAGCCCGAGGTTAAATGACTTGCCCAAGATCACACAGTGTTATAGACCAAATTGTGACCACCACCCAAATTCATGCTGAAGCCCTAATCCCCAATGTGACTGTATTTGGGGATGGGACCTTTATAGAGGTAATTAAGGCTAAGTGATATCATTAGGGCCCTAAAGGTAGGGCCCTAATCCAACTGGACTGTTATCTTTCTAAGAGGAGAAAGATACCAGGGACCCATATACACAGAGACAAGGCTATAGGAGGACACAGCAAGAAAGCAGTCTTTGGCAAGTCAAGAAGAGGGGCCTCAGGGGAAGTCAAACCTGCCAACACCCGGATTTTGGACTTCCAGCCCCCAGAACTGTGAGAAAATTAATTTCTGTTGTTTAAAGTCACCCAGTGTGTGGTACTTTGTGAAGGCAATCCTAATAGACCAATACACACAGCAAGGAAACGGGCAGTCCTAAGGCCAAAGCTCAGGCTTTCACCTTCTTCAAACAGCACTCTTGTCCTTTCTCATTCAGAGAACACATCTCATAGGGATTTGCAAGATAGTGGTGGGAAATGTTGGGGTGCACAACAGAGATACCCATTTCTCATGCCACTGTGTGAGGTGGCATAATTTGTGAATGACTAAATACTCAGCAGGCTAAGTACAAGATGTAGTTAGGCTGGAGGGGTAGGTGGGAGGGGAAGGTTATGAGCTACATCTGGGTTATGGGGGAAAGTCTGGGGTAGGCAGAATGGGGGCAATGAACCTGGATAGACACTCGAGTATAAATCTTCAGCTCCGGTGATCTGTACATTATACCAGCAGCCACTGGTTTTTTAACCTTTCCTCCTTTCTCGGCAGGAAGCAAAGTAGAGCAATTTATTTCTCTTCTCCTTGCCTCTGCTCCCTTTGGAGAGTGAGACTCTAGTGGTCTGTGGAATAAGGATGGGGGAAGGAGCAGAGGCCAGTGCCTGGGGCTACTCACTGCAGAAGCCACCCTGACTTGACAGCAAAGTGTTAACAGCATGCTGTGTTGGATCGCATGAACTGCCTTGGTCCACACCCAATCCCACCTGTTTCTCGCACACAGAGGCTAGAAAACCAAAACGTGTGCTCCCCAGAATGCCCTTGCTGCTAGGGTTTTGAGTGCAAATTAGGTTCCATCAAGGAGAGGCACTGCACAAGATTTTGGTCTGAAGCTAGGTCTAGCTGCTAGAAAGCAGGGGGCATCACATCCACTCTTGGGCCCTGGGCTGTGCCTACAGCCGCAGGATTCTCCAACCGCCAACTCTGGTAGCAGCCCCGTGATGATGCAGAGGCCTCGTTCCTCAAGATAGTTTTGGAAGCTATTTCTGAAAGCTCAGAAACTCATTCATGGCTGAGCACTTATCCTGTTCAAGGTATTTTATACATATTGCATGATTCAATCCTCAAAAATCTCTTGTAAAGTAGGTATGAATATCTCCATTTCACAGGTAACGACAGCTCACACAGTGAGTAGGCTACTACTGCCAGGAGTTGGAATGAACACTGAAAAGGGTCTACACCCACACAGCATACTGTCTACACGGATGTGACAATTCAGCTGACTTCCCTGATAGGACTTTACAACTCCACTGCCTTCATCAACATGACTTTACTCTTCCGGGAAACTCTTGGCCAGGAAGACAAAAGTTGCACCTAACTTCCCCCAAACCTACTTACAACAACCTGATGTTTCAGTGTATACCATCAAATGACTTTTGATATTCCAAGACCCTTTGAAACTCTTGCCCTGCTCTGACCACTAATCTGAAACTATTATACCTTAATCCTCATCTAATCCTAATCCAGGACCCTCAAAACCTCGTAAATACCCCAATTGTACTTCCCTCACTTTGAGATGCTTTGCCTGACTGGAGCAAGCAATGAGTTCAACCTTGTCTTAGCTGCAGGTAATCTGATGGGATTTGGGGGAACCAGTATTCAACAAGACCCAAATCTCCCTGTGTTCTTTCCACGGTGCCTTGCTGTTTCCCACTGAAGGTACTGCCACAGCAGGAATTAGGAGTTTTCCCTGGAAATCAAGCTGCTTGTGAGTTTGGCACAGAAAACTGAGCAGGGCCAGACCTCATTCCTTCTAAGGGCCTGGGAGGCTCTTCCCAGGCATCTTGCTCTCTGTGCTCCATCTGTCCCACCTTCGGGCCTGAGTTTAGGGGGAGGTGAGTTCCTGCAACAAATTGGACTTTGGCCTCAGTAGATTTAAGAAAGCAGAACTCCAATATCAAGTGAGGTCCAATTTCAGCAGCCCTTCAAATATTTTTATGTTCTTTCAATGGGCCCAAATCAGGGTGTTTTTATAGTTTGACTATAGCAGAAATGGTGATGAAGCCACACATCTGCTTGACAAAATATCAGATGGCTTTCTGATACCAGCGCCTTGTGGCCTCATCATGTGCTTTGCACCAAACCTCCACAAGCTGAGGCTGCATCTCCAGGAGAGTAGTACAAGGAGGTAATACTCCCAAGTCCGCCTCTGGCCCCAACTGTCTAGCTCACAAGCACGTGTGCATACGGTACTCTTATTGGACAGAATATCGCCCTGGAGCTTCCCCATTTTACAGAAGAGAAACTCAGTGTCCCCTCTCCTTTAAATGGCCCACTAACAAATGGCAGAGCCAGGACCCATCCCAGTTTCCCAACTTCAGATAGAGCTGGCTTTCCAGAACACATCCACCATCGGACAGCAGTGCAGAATAAGTAAACATTGTTAGAGTCAGACTGCCTGGGTTCAAATTCTGGTGCTGCCACTGTAAAGCTGACAGCCATGGGAAAATTTCTGAACTCTCCCTGTCTCAGTTTCCTCACCTATAAAATGGGGACAATAGCCAACCTCTCAGGGTTGTTGTGTTGACAAATTAATAGGACCTATGCCACACATAATTTACCCTGAATAATGCCTAGCACATGGTCCGTGCTAAGTATAAGTTATTGTTATTATGGAGGTTGAACATTCGAATCTTTCACTTTGCCTCTGAAATATTTGGTCGTCTTTGGAATCATACTCTCGGATGCCAAAATTCTGTCCATAGAAAAACAAACCCAGAACCATAGCTACTAGTGGGAAGGATCCAAGAGAAGACTCCTTTTCACTAATTGTTACAAATATTGCTACATTAACCTCCTAGAGAGCACAGATGGTGAAAGGAAGGAACTGTCCCCATTGCTCTCAGACCTGAAATCACGAGAGGACCAGCAGACATTACAGGCGAAGGCTCAATCTGATGACAGTGGGAACTCCAGAGGGATCATCAGAGGGAAGTGGGGAGGGCGGTTCGGCTGGGGAGGATTTACAGCTGATTTTGAATCCAAGCTATATCAAGCGTGGGAGTATCGAGTAGCAGGGATAGGAGGGAAAGGTTGTCTTGGCGGCAGAATATCGAGCTGGTTGGCAAGCAGAGACAGGAGACAGAATGCACGGTTGCAGTTTTCAACCTTCACTGACTAAAAGCACAGGTAATGGGCGTTTGCTGGAGATGCTCCTGGCAACCAACTAATGAACTGAGTGAGGAGAATATTCACACGTGAAGATTCGCTTCAGAGAGTTTTGTGCATGGGGTGTCGTGTTTTTAAATACTTGTGAGGAAAAGCCTGGGACCTGTGACGAGGCGTTACAGCAGGAGCTCTGACTCCAGAGTCCCACGCCCTGGAGTTAGAAACCTGACTCCACCAGTCAGGAGCTGCCTTGGAGCAACTTCCTTAACCTCTCTGTGCCTTGGCTGGATAATCTGTAAGGATTCCTACTTGGTGGGCTTGCCATGAAAATTAAATAAAGTAACACCTATAAAGTGGTAAACAAAAAATGATGATTATGGTGGAAGATGGCATAGAGCTTCTTAAATCAGAAAGGAAAAACTTGCAGGGTTAAGGAGATTTCAAATTACATTTCTTGAGGCAGTGTTGAGGGCGGAACTTTTGTGAATGTTGTTTGAGCTGAATAACGAAGGTACCCACTCTGTACTTCTGGCCTTCCTTGTTGCACGTTAGAACAGCAAGCCAAGACTCGGTGAGAACACGTGAATAATTGGATGGCTATATTCATATAATTGAGAGGTGAAAAGAGCTTTGAATAAACCCTGAAACCTCTACTGAAAATAGACCAGTTTAAGCCCCACTGTATTTGAAACTGTCAAATGACAGTTTTGATGACGGAGAGAAGAAATCCCAGGAAATGGGGCTCCATGAACAAAGTTACAGATACATCCAGACATACTTCATTTTATATATGGGAATCTAAGTGAAGGTATAGGTCATTGATATAATTTTGACGAACAGATTCATGTGATAGAGGTACTAACCTACTTATGTAAGAGAACTTTAAGGTATGTTCTATATTTTTTTGTAATAAAAAAAAAGGAATCGGGGAAAAAAGTAGGAAAAGGAAAAAGAACCACTTTGGAAAACTATTTGACAGTGTCTACCAAAGCTGAGCATACATAGATATCCTATGACCCAGAAATTCCACTCCTAGAAATATGCCCAATAAAAATGCATACAGGCATACCTCATTTTCTTGCACTTCAAACACACTGCACTTTTAAAACACTATTTGAAAGAGAGAGAGAGTGGGGTGGAGGGGGGAGCAGAGGAAGAGGGACAAGTAAACTCCATGCTGAGATCGTAACCTGCCAAGGGGCTTGATCTCAGGACCGTAAAATCATGACCTGAGCCAAAATCAAGAGTTGGATGCTTAACCGCCTGAGCCACCCAGGCACCCCCAAAGATACCGAATTTTTTCCCTTAAATCGAAGGTTTGTGGCAGCCTTGTATTGAACAAATCTATTGGTGCCATTTTCCCCAACATTTGCTCACTTCGTGTCTGTGTCACATTTTTATAATTTTCACAATATTTTAAACTTTTTCACTATGGTCATATTTGAATTATAGCAATCTCATGATAAAACTTTAATGGATGAGAAATTGTTCCTTATGGATGAGCAAAGAAAGTGATTTCTTGAGATGGAAGCTACTCCTGGGGAAGATGCTGTGAAGCCTGTTGAAATGACAACAGAGGATTTAGGATATTACAGAAGCTTCGTTGATAAAGCCCTGGCAGGACTTGAAAGGATTGACCCCAATTTCGAAAGAAGTTTTACTGTGGGTAAAATGTTATCAAACACCGCCGCATGCTACAGAGAAACCATCTGTAAAAGGAAGAGTCTGTTGATGCAGCCAACTTCATTACTGTCTTATTTTTTTAAGATTTTATTTATTTATTTGACAGAGAGAGACACAGCTGGAAAGGGAACACAAGCAGGGGGAGTGGGAGAGGGAGAAGCAGGCTTCCCGCTGAGCATGGAGCCTGATGCAGGGCTCAATCCCAACACTGTGGAATCACGACCTGAGCCAAAGGCTCAGACACTCAGAAACTGAGCCACCCAGGCACCCCATTATTGTCTTATTTTAAGAAATGTCTACAACCATTCCAACCTTCTGCAACCACAACCCCGATCAGTCAGCAACCATAACACTAACACAAGACCCTCTTACCAGCAAAAAAATTATGACTCCCTGAAAGCTCAGGTGATGACTGGCAACTTTTAGCAATAGAGAATTTCTTTATATATATATATAAATATATATATATATACATATATATATTTACATATTTATATATATATATATATATATTTGACAGGCAGAGATCACAAGTAGGCAGAGAGGCAGGCAGAGAGAGAGGAAGGGAAGCAGGCTCCTTGTTAAGCAGAGAGCCCGATGCGGGGCTCCATCCCAGGCCCCTGAGGTCATAACCTGAGCCAAAGGCAGAGGCTTTAACCCACTGAGCCACCAAGGCGCCCCACAATAGAGAATTTCTTAATTAAGGTGTGTACTTTGGGGTTTTTTTTTTTTAGACATAATGCTATTGCACGCTTAAAAGACTATGGTACCATGTCAATGTAACCTTTATATGCCCTGGGAAACCAAAAAATTCACTTGACTCACTTCATTGTAATAGTTGCTTTCCTGTGGTGGTCTGGAATAGATCCCTTGGTCTCCCTGAGGTATGTCTATCCATATACAATAGAAATGTTTACCCAAGTTATGCCAACAGACATGTACTAGAATGATAACAGAAGGAAAATTCGTAATAAAAAGGAAACCACCCAAATGGCCACTGACAGCAGGATGGATTAATTCATCTAGTGGAATATTATATAGAATGAGGATGGACAAATCCCAGTTATACCTCCCAACATGGATGGATCTCATAAACACAATGTTGAGCAAAAGAAGCCTGAACCAGTGATGTACTCTATAATCCCATTTATATGAATTTCAAAAACATTTAAAACTTATCTATGGTAGGGTGAAATAGGAATTGGAAGGAGACAAAGGGGGTATTCAGGTGGGCTGGTTTCTTGATCCGGGTTCTGGCTACATAGATATGTTCATTTGCAAAACTGAAGCTGTATACCTACAGTTTGTATGTTTTTCTGTACGTATGTTATACTTCATACAAAGTTTGCATTGAAAAACGAAAGATCAACTAGCATTTACATTGCTAGGCACTGTGCTAGGAACTTCATCTTCATAATCTCATTTGACCTTGACAGACAACTCTATGAGGTTCAGGGTTAACCCCACAAAAGGACCACATTTCATAAATTATTATTTTCTCAAAGTCACAGAGTTCACAAGCAGTAGAACCGAGGCTTGGATCCAAGTTTCACTGACTTAGCAGTTTATGTTCCTTCAGTGAGATCACATAATACTCCCTGAAGCATGTTTTGGTAATAAACATAATGATTTTTTGGATATACCTGCATTTGGCATTTGTTTGTTAGGTTTCTTTACCCCTTAATGTGGGAGATACCAATTCTCCCATTAGATGTAATTTTTGTTTGGTATTGTAAATAAAATACTAAAACTCCAATGACAAATGGCACCCAATGAAATAAGCTCCAGGGTCAGCTCGAGAAACTGAAAAGGCCTACAAAGTAAGTAATATGAGAACAGATTAGGCAGAATCAGGTCCATGTATCACCAAGTTTCCTTCAAACAAAGGAAAAATGGATGACCTAGAGAAGTGTTCAAAGCGTTCAGTGCAAAAGTTTCCATAAAGCAAACTGACAGTCAGCCTCTTCCCCTGTCTCTGAAGTTCCTCTCAGAGATAGAAGGTGGTCACATAAAATCCTGATTAAAACTGACTTCTTGTGAGTGATGGGATGTAGGCCTATCTAGAAGCCAGTGGAGCAGAATCTCATTAGGAATCAGGTCTCAGCAACAGAATCACTGGTGTCACAAGTGGGGAAAATGAAGATTGATTCATGAAGACCAGAAAGTTAAGCTAACTAAAAGTTCTGCATGAGTTTCTCTAGAAGTCCTCCCTCTCCTGAGATTCTGAACTCCTTGTCTGCCTGTGTGCTTGAGGAAATTGTTTCTTTTATCCTTTTCTTCACATATCTTCATCTCTCCCTCACCACTAGCCTCTGGATATTTCAGACTCTGTGGTAGCCTTTGAAACCAGACTGTATGGCTTCAAATCTCAGCTCTACCACAGACTTACCAAGTGACCCTGGGCAAGTACTTAACTTCCCTGGGCCTTGGCCACCTCAGATATAAAATGGGAATAATAATAGTAGCCACCTCTTAGAATTACTGGGATTATTAAATGAGTTAATATAGGTAAGATATTCAGAATGCCTGGCATACAGCACTAAGTAGATCTTAGCAGCTTCAAGTATTATCACTTATATACAACATTCTCCACATGTGTAATTCCCAAGGGAAAAAAGATAAGTTTCTTTCTTGATAACTTTCTATTATTTTCTTTGTAGTATACATTAGTATCTCAAATTAGTTGCATTTATTTATCTTCAGTCTCCCACAAAAATGCTATTTCCATGACAACAGAGACCCTATTCTTCTTGGTCACTACTCTATGTCTGGTTGCCAAGTACAGTCTCTAGAACATAGAAGGTTCAATAAATATTATTAAAATGAATCAATTGCAATTACAACTGTCCTAGATTATCTAAAATTTTCAACTTCTGAGATTGAATAGAAAAGTTTATATAGTGAGAGATACTGTATTTTACAAACTTGTTTGCTTCCTGATCTTCTGATAACATGGGTAACAAGAGTTTGGAGAGCAGGGGATTTATCTGAAAATATATTTGCAGCTATTTGATTTCCTGAGTTGGAGTGACAAAGGAGGACTGTATTTGAAAAGAAAAGCAAACAAAGCCCTCTCTTTTTTCTCCCTGGAAATTCCTGTAAGCAAATAGGTCCTTCCAACAGCTCTGTCCATTTTGTCTCCATGTTTCTACTCCCTCTGTTACCGCTCTTGATCCTCACCTTTAGTACAAAATTCTCAGCAGAGATCGGACAGCGATGTGTCAGCACCATGGACAGCAATATGTGGGCGGAGGTGTTTTCAACGCCCCATGTTATGACTCAGAATATGAATACTGCAGATGTTCAAAGTTAAGACTCCATACAAATTCCCTTATTTTGCTATGAGCTGCACCTCAGTGCATTATTTAAAGGAGGGTAATTCATGTGTGCTTTTTTGTTTGCTTTATTAATGGGGAATGAATTTAACTTCTCTATAAAGAAACTGAGTTTTAAGGGTCTTTACGAGCCAGTCACTGTGTGGGGGACTTTATATATACTTAATCTCATTTAATTCTCATGTCAACACTTTGAGAGCACTGGACTTAGAGCCATAAAACTCTAGATTTAATTCCTGTCTCCACCTTGGAAAGTTATTTAATCCCTCCAAGCTTCTCTTCTAATCTATAAAATGGAAAGAGGGTCTTCTGGGTGGCTCAGTCGGTTCAGCATCCAACTCTTGACTTTGGCTCACGTCATGATCTCAGGATTATGAGGTCAAGTGTGGTGTCGGGCTCCATGCTGAGTGTGGAGTCTACCTGAGATTCTCTCTCTCCTTCTTCCCCTGCCCCTCATTTACTCTCTCTCTCTCTCAAAATATAATAAAATAAAATAAAGTCAGTATTTCTTATTGGCCTGGAAAATCCAGACTAAAACTCCTGTTTATAATAAATCTCAGTAATCTCTCTGTAAAATTGGGGCAATAGCTGCGTACTGTAGGTTGATTTGGAGATAGGATGTAACAAACAAAGCTCTAAGGTAAAATAAATGTGCCAAATTTGAGATCGTGAGATGTGCCTGATACTAGTGAAGGGAGAGAGATAAGACACAGGTGGCTGAATATGTGGGTGGGGAAAGACAAGAGCCAAATTTCAGAGGGTTTGAAAGCTAAACCAAAAAATTCAGATATATCAATAGCCCTGAAGAACTTCTTTAATGACCAGGATTGTTTTCCTTTTCTTTCTTTCTTAATAGTCCCTCCCCCATGCAATACACACACACACACACACACACACACACACACACACACACACAGAGTAGCTACTGCTAGGTTAATACATAGTGCTGAAAAAATACACTTTTATCAAATGAATGGTTTTGAGGAAGCTTAGAATGTAACTAATGGCCTAAGTGACATCCAAAGAGATTACAATGGGTAGCCATTATGGGCTAGATCTAATAAGAAGTAGAAATGAGATATCTCTGAGGGCCTAGAAATTTGTCCACAAATGGACTGCACAAAACCAAAGTGGAAGAAAGATGGAGATCTCCACTCTGGCTTCAGGAAGCAGTAAGCCCCTGCACGTAACACTCTCTTCACTCATTCGATCAACAACTATTCACTGAGCATCTGTTATGGACCAGGCACTATGCTGAATAAACCACAAGGCTAGGATATAGATCTGCCTTCAATAAAGCTCATATTCTAGGGTGAATACAGACCCTACACACACCCCGAAAACACCCAAATAAATAAACTATATGCATCCTTCATTACGTAAACCTATGAGAGTTTGGATACAAGTCTGAATAATAAGAGATGCCACCCAGTGCATTAGCTGCTTCTCGAGCTTCATCAAAAAAATTACCAAAGTTCTCTTGAGTAATCAAAGTTCAGATGGTATGGATTTATTTAATAAGTAAATGTATCTACTCAGTTTCTGAGTTTGGATAGAGAAGTCTGTTTGCTGAAATAAGCTGGATAGAGAAGACAATCAAGAGCTAACATGGAGGAAGGAGCAGGATATTTTCTATGCAGCAGAATGTCAAATGGGAGTTTGTCTCTTAATTGTTCAATGCAGTGGTTCAGAGGGGGAAAAAACAAGCAAAAAAGGCTATAAGTGTTCATATTTAAGTTAAAAGAGCTACTAGCTAAGATCTGAGTTATAAGAAGAAGTAGCCATGGGAAGATGTGGGGAAGAGATGGTAGGCAAAGAGAACAATAATTACAAGGGTTCTGGGATAGGAATAAGGTCAGTGTGTTTAAAGCGCCAGAGGTCCTTTAAGGACCAGTGGGGGTGGGGAGCTACTGTGTCTGGAATATGAGGTGCAAAGGGAAGGGATATACAAAGTAGGATTAAAAAGGAAGCAGGTGTTAAATCCTAAGCCCTTATGGGGGGGGGGCGCCTATGTGGCTCGGTTGGTTAAGTGTCTTACTTTTGATTTTGGCTCAGGTCGTGATCTCAGAGTTGTGAGACTGAATCCTCTGTCAGACTCCACGCTCCGCAGGGAGTCTGCTTGAGGAGTCTCTCTCCCTCTCCCCCTGCCCCTCCCCCATTGCTCTCTCTCAAATAAGTAAATAAATCTTTAAAAAAAAATCATAGGCCTTCATGGTTACCACAAGGAGTTTGGGTTTTATTTTATTGAGATGGGATATTATCAGAGGCTTTTAAATGAGGGAACGATAAAATCGGAGCTGTGTATTTAAAAGAGCACTTTGGCTATATTGTGAAGAGTGAATTGCAGTGTTGGGGGGACAAAGGCAAGTCCGGAAGCAAGACAACCTGTTAGGAAATTATGGCAATGGTCCGACAAAGTTTATGGTAATTGAACACAAGGAGCGGCAGTGGAGATGCTGAGAAGAGGAGACGCGAGCCATCCATACTGAGATGCCAAGAACTGTCTGGGAGTAGAACTCAAAAGCTGTGCCTTGGGCATCTTAAGCCAAGACATGTATTAGCCTGGAAAGCAATATTGCCCAAAGGATGTCTCCAGTGAGCTAATGGCTGCCACCGATGCCCCCTTTGGTGCCATCCAACCCAAAGATCCCAGGATCCTAAGCCTTTCCTTTACAGATGTTATGAGGAAGCCCAGTGACTTCAGAGGTCCTTTGTGAGCAAAAGAAGTCCTGAGAGTTTTAAAGTGACAACAGCATTCTAACTTCCGATCTCTGGAAGTGGCCTAAGGTGGCCGTTAGTACACTTGACGATAATCTCCGAGGACTAGCTGTGTGTGAATCTCTTTACAATGTAGAGTTCTCCTTTCTTTGCACTTAATAAAGAATGCATTTATTTCCCATCCAGATCACTCTGCTTCAATATTTGGTTGTGATTAAAAGCGATGTGACTATAAATGCAGATAAATGATTCACAGTGTGGCCCACCAAATTACAAATTCTTTCCTCGCTCTTCTCGCGGGAAAGCTGCATAAAATGTCTCTGTACCTTCGTTCAGAAGCATGAAATTCAACCGTGAGCCTGGGGAGAAGCATCAGGCCAGAGTGGCTCCTGTCTGTATTTGCAACACAATCAAAATGAAATCTGTATTTTGGAAAAATTTCCATTTTCACTGGTCACTTATCAGCCTCATTCCCTAAAATGCAATTTCCTCTTCTGTGATGCCAACTGGAAAATCTAAGGCACTTAAAAACTCTTTGAAGGTCCAGGAAGCCCTCCTGTTGCCAACTGCCTTTGAAGAGTGCCTGCAAAGTCCCTGATTTACACATATTTGCTGCCAGTAAGTAGCTATTTGGCTACCTGTTAATTTATCTCTAGTGGGCCTACAGAAGGAAAAGAGAGCATGTTGGTACTTGAGTGTCCTTTTACTTAAGCCTTCCAGGGATTCTTAAAAATTTTTTTTCCTAATACCATGCAAATCCCCAGTATTTATGCTGGTGGAATAATGGGCTTATCTTCCATTAGCCAATCTCGCGTTTCCATTAGGAAAGGAAGACTATTTGTTGGCTTTAAGCTGTTGGATCCATACTTTTGGTTTTCTTGACAAGGTGGTTTACTTGCATTGGGTTCAGAGTAAAACACATCCATACAATTATTTTTTATCTTAATATCAGGGCTCATCTGCTACCAGAAACAAAACCAACTCTGATTAATGTAAATATTCTGAGGATTTAAAGGAAGGCTTTCAGGAGCTCACAGACTGAACGAGAAGGGTAGCAAGGAAGGAGGCAGGTCTGGAGGCTCCAGAAGCAGTCTCTTTGGCAGTGGCTCTCATCCTGACTGAACGCTGGAATCATCAGGGGAGATTTTAAAGCTTTTAAAGAATATTGATGTCTTGACCCTGTCCTCTGAGATTCTGATTTAACTGGCCAGGGATAGGACTCATCTTGTTGAAGACCTGCTGTTAGAAATGACTGCTCTCCATCCACCTTCAGTCCCCTAATCATGCTGCTTGAGTCTGCAATCTCTGGGCAGGGAGGGTACTGTTGGCCCAGTTTGATTCATACACCTGCCCCTTGGCGAGGGGAAGACAGGGCACCTGGTTACCAGCCCTGCCAGACTGTAACACTGGAGAAGAGGGAGTTCCCCCAAAAGGAGACTGCGGTGCTACTTGGAAAGCAAAGGGAGGTTAGGCAGCCAAAATGTCAAAATGACAATTCTCCATCTTTTCCCCCAGCTATAAAAGCATAATTTAATTGATATACAAACACATGGGAAATAGTCCCCATGATTCTGGAATTTTACATCCTTTCCAACAGAGCAGGAACTCAGAGAGATAGAGGTAAGATGCCCGCAAGCATTGCATTATTATGCAGAGTCAAGTTCATCATCCCAGATGCAGCTCAAATGAAAAACTCACTGTTGCTGCAATGAGCCAAGCCCCAAGGGAAGGACCAAGACCTTCTGCCACCACTTTCATGAACTGGAGATGACAGTCAGACAATGAGGAACCCTGTTCTTTCTCTCTTTACTTTAGAAATCATGACAACTACATTGATTCCCGCTAAAAGAAAACACTGTTCTCCTGATGATAAACGTAAGCTGTAACTCCCTCCCCCCACTTCTGCATTATCACTGCTAATACTAACGTTAACCAAGCTGAAAAACAGTAACTCCAAACAGCGCTGACAACTACCCACCAGAAGGATTGGTATTCATCTGATGACGGTACTGCAGGCGAAGAGAATAATGAATAGAGCACGTGGGACCGCTTTTGATAGGAAACACTGTACCCAGGGCCTGGGA